>NC_135794.1:11047048-11353564 GCF_051106095.1 Pogona vitticeps | reverse complement strand
ATATAAAATTATTGTCTTGCGGTAAATGGCAAGCATTCCACTTCTTTATACAATGTATTTTGACAGAAGGCTAATTACCTTGACAATTAAGAGTGAAAAGAACAGTTGGTGACTGACTAAAAGATAAATGAATTTGTTCCTTTCTAAGATGGTTCTTCATGTTTTCACAGGAGACTGGACAGATAAGCCAGTCTAATAAAGATGTTGGTGCAGGTCTGAACAGTAATCCAGCAACAGTGAAGGCAACTCAGGAATTGGATGAAAGGAATGTAATTACAAATGAAGTACCTTCAGTCAACAATATCTCAGATGGCAAAGGTCTGTCTAGTACAACCGTGGTAAGGCACGGGTCTTTCAAGAGTATAGAATCGTTAGCTGGCTAAGAACTTCCTAGTTATGAAACATGGAGCTGTATACCTTGATCAAGAGATTTTGGAGAGTGACCTACTTTTGCAGCAGATCCATGTAGTGAGATGAAGAAATTTTGTATTGCCTTGATCCAGCACCACTAGCTCTTGCCATGTAACTATTCTGAATGCACTTTAAACTTGAATGTAAGGTGCAGTAAGGAGAAATATCATATTGTTTTGACAGAGAAAATTAAACCAGGAGATGATGCAGGAATGCCTGGGATAGAAGAGAATGATCCTGCTAAAGCTGAAGATATACTCACTGGTTAGCAATATTCATTATTTTCTATAGCTTCTAAAATCCTTCTGACTAATCTTCTAGTATTTATTATATATCAGGTCTGGGAAACCTTGTTCCCACCAGTGAAACTAGTTGTGAGGGATGAGAAGAGGAATGGTTCGTTCATATCGAAGGGCCACAGGTTCCCCAGTCCGGTATTATATCCCATGCCCCTTGGTGGTATGGGAGAAGTATTCCAAGATGGGTTACTTCTCTTATTTGTTCTGTGGACAAACTGTTAGTTGTAAGTTTGTTACGAACATAAACCTGGGCACGTAAAAGACAGTTTTCTGGGAAATTAATGACAGGTATGATTGGCTGAACTGATATGCAATGAAAAGATTTGTGCTGCCAGAATTTCTGGATTCCATGTCGCTTTGCTTGTCAGTATAAGCTTACTTAATTTAGTTGCCATTAGGCTTTTTTTCTTCTTCTTTATAGAAGTATAAAAGTGTGTGAAAGAGCTTCCCACCAGCCTTTAGAACTGTGTAATGCATCACACCATATGAACTAGTAGACTTTTCAAGACACCTGGGCTAGTTAGTAATTGGCATAATTAAAGCTGTTACGGCAAAGGTAGGAAAACTTTGACCTGCCAGATGTTTTAGATTGCAATTCCCACAGTTATTTACCCTTTTATCTTGTTAGTTTAAATCAAAAACTTTTATTGACATATACAAAACACCTAGTCAAAATCTACTTTCAGTAAAACTTGTTTGCAACTTTCTGGAACAATACCAAAGTTTGTTCAGATTCAATGTAGTTTTACTATTTATGCTGCAAGACACACACTCCATCCTATCCTATGTACCTTATAATAATAATAATTAATTTTTTTATTGTTGTAATTTGCCCAGTGATTATGTCAGAAGATCCTTAAACCTGGCTCAAGGATCTTCTGATGTAATCACTGGGCTAATTACGACAATAAAAATTTTGTTAGTTGAAGCTTCTGTTTACAGAGTTCAAAGCATCTGGAGGGCCAATGGTTCCTTATATGTATATTAAGAGCATACTGAAATCTCCCTTCAGTAGGGAAGTCTGTTTTCTATAGCCTTATGGTGTAAAGGCAGAGAATGTTTATCACAACCACCGTATTTTTATCAGTTTTGGTTCAGCTGAAAGAAATAATCTCTTAGTAGAGCTATTAGATCATTCCCTTTTCAAACTGGGTGTTAAATTGTCTTGCAAGATGTTTAATTAGTATTAGTCGTAATGTTAACATGTTTTGTTTAGCTTTGAAGAAGCCACTGGTTTCAGCTTTTCAAGATAACCATCACCTCAATGGAAACTTTCCCATAGAAAATGCACATGCTTCACATCTAGGTCAAGGTAAGCTGCTCAGAATTAGATATTCCTGTTCAGCTGAAAAAAACATCCTAAAGTAGATTTCTTCCTGTATTTGTTAATTTGGAAAATTTAAAAATCCTTTCCTTGGTCCTTCTGATAGAAGGAAGCTTCCCAGTTCCTCTTTTGCATGTTCAGAGTCAATAGGGTGAGATTGGACGTGACAAATGCCACAACTGTATCTTTCAGTGGTCACTTATATAAGATTAACATATCTGCGGAGAAAGGTTCAGAATCCTCCAGTTAAGTGAAATGTGTCAGGAGTAACCAGCTATATCAATTAGCATGATTTTCCCTGAGTGACTTTCTCTGTATACTGTTGTTGTTTTGTTTTGTTATTTGGTCAGTTAGCATAGCAACAGTACCAAGAGCCACATGAGTCTTTCTGACTTGTTTTCAAAATGTAACTATGCACTATTTTTCTCATAATTTTTACTTTTATTTGTCCTTTTATAATTATTTCCTTCTCCTTAATTTTATTTTTATCTGTATTTTATTTTTTCCCCTTTTATGGGATGTTTCCTTTTATGGGGCATTTCAGGACTAATAACCCCAAATTTCTTCTTCAAGAAATGTACTGTTTGTGGTAGTAAAATCCTGCTGAAAGATGTGCATACCCAGCCTGTCTGTCTGTCTATCTATCTATCTGATGTATATATCGACTATGTGTCTTACGCTTCTCTTCGTAACATATACTGCACATACCTCTTCCATAAGCTGCCTAAGGCCAGCTCCATCTATATTTATGTCGAATTCTCAGGTCTGCCCTGCCTTGGTTTCCTTATCAACTCTTTGGAATCCTCTACAGAAGTCTTGATTTCCTGATTTGATCTAGTTTCAGATTTAGTACCAGCCTTGGTGTACATAGTCCATGGCTGCATCTTTTATGGCTGCTCACCTCTTTGGAATAGTCTACCTCTAGAAGTGCCTGCAGAGGGGAGATTTAAATGATTGAGTTTGTCTGCCTTTGATTTACAGATGGATAAGAAAAAGCATGAAGCCTCCCAGAATCTTGCAGTTTAGGAAACTCGATCACAGTCTTTCAACACTACAAGCTTGATTTCAATCATTTTTGCCTTGTGGTCATTACCAGTTGTTCAGCTAACCATCTCCATTGTTAAAATCTCCTGTTCTTGCCTCAGAGAGGATACATACTGCACTGTAGCAGCATTTTTCTGATTAAGTACAGCACAGCGGTTCATTCTGTGATGAAAAGAACAGATGTGGGTAATTGGAGGACCTGTTTCTCACCCTCCTGATGGAGAAGTTTTCAATAGAAAACGGCCTGAGCTAGCCCGCACCCTGCCACTGCTGAAGAAAAAAATGAGCCAGCTGCCAGGACTACAACAAGTGATTGGAATGCCTGCCAGAGAGAGGACATCTCAGGGAGTGAGAGAAAATCTCAGGCTGGGTGTTCTCCTAAGGAGACCATGGGAGGCTCTGAGTTGTTCCCCCCCCCCACCTGACAGCACTGCCATCACCAGCACCTAGAAAATTGTGGAAACCGTGTGATATATCCCTAGTGGGCAGATTAACTTCTCAGGACCTGGCCAGTCTTCAAACAGCAAGTACATATAGGGCACTCTCAGCTAGTATCCTACTTGAATCTCCAACTCCAGTTTTGGACTAGGTTCCCACAACATTATGGTGATACTGTCATCACATGTAGAAAATGGCGCTGGCTCAGAAGACATCAGGTCGAAAGTCATAATGCTGATCTCATCTGTACATCAGAATACAATCTAGGGCATTTTACAAGCAATGGGACCTTAAAACCTAACAGGATGCCAAAGACTTTTCCATCAGGATTCATCATTTCATTAGTTATCACGGAGAGGGACTGAGAGTGATTATGGTTTTGATGGAGCTGAAATGTTGCCTGGAGGTGAAAGAGCAACTGTTTCAAGATGTCGAGGAATGAGGAATATGGAAGTCTCGATACTCTTGGTCATCCCTGCCCTACACTACCACCCGTGACATATCTGGAGCTTTAAACTGACCATCATATCACTAAAATTTCAATCTTGTTAGTGAATCTCCATTAATAGGGAAAGATATTGACAGAATCGTGGTACTTGAAGGGGGTGGTGGTGAAATTAATTAAGCGCCGGATCTTGTCGATCTTGGCATGACAGAAAACCACAGAAAACAACTAGCGCCTATACTGGGACTTGAGATGGACTGTTAATGACAGCTATAGAAAGTGTCGGATGGTGAGCGTAAGGTGTTGCAGAGGGGGGCACAGTTTGCCCACAAAATGGTTGAAATGGATAATTAAGTGTTAATTTAAGCTTTGACGAATTAGCCTCTCACTAATAAATTGTTAATTCATTTCTCACTTCAATACATCACCTTGCCGACAAAGGTCAGCATAGTCAAAGCTATGGTTTTTCCAGTAACGATGTATGGAAGTTAGAGCTTGGGTTGGACTCCACCGTTACTGCAAAATCGGAGGATGTGTCCAGTGTGCCATGCTTAGGTCAAATATTAATGGATGAGTTTCAGTTGTTGAGACCTGAGGATGTGGACAGGGTGCTTGGATCTGTCCGTTCTACTACCACTCCTCTCGACCCTTGCCCATCCTGGCTAATTGAAAGATCTGCCAGGGGGGTTCGCACCTGGGTCCAGGAGGCTGTGAACGGCTCTTTGAGAGACATAGTGGTCCCTACCACCTTGAAAGAGGCGCTAATTCGTTCACTCTTTAAAAGCCTAACCTGGACCCAAGGCTAGTGGTTAACTACCGACCAGTAGCGAACCTCCCTTATTTGGGCAAAGTGATGGAGCGGGTTGTGGCTGGGAAACTCCAGGCGCTGCAGGATGAAACGGATTTTCAATCGGGTTTCAGGCCTGGTTTTGGTACAGAGACTGCCTTGGTTGCCCTGTATGATGACCTTTGCCAGGAGAGAGACATGGGGAGTGTGATCCTGTTGATACTCCTGGACCTCTCAGCGGCTTTCGACACCATCGACCATGGTGTCCTTCTGGATAGGCTGGCTGGGTCGGGAGTTGGGGACACCACTTTATGGTGGTTCCGCTCCTTCCTAGCTGGCCGTGTCCAGAGGGTGGTGCTGGGGAAACAGTTGCTCTGTCCTATGTTTCCCTTAATATCTGTCTTTGTGCTTTCAGTTAGGAAATGGTAATGCAGGTGATAGAAGGGTATGATTACGAAGTACTGAGGTAACAGATTCCTAATAAAATCTTAATTACAAATATGCATTCAGATTCTCTGCATAGCTTGAGGACAGTGACCCTGTGTTTCAGAAGGAACTTCATACATGCCTTTTCCTTCTACATGAACAGTACAAACTGCTAGTATTGTATTGTTTTTGTATGCTGTAGGTGTCAACAGCGATGATGGAAATGCTGATTTGATGAAGCAGATACCTCCAAACACTCTTCAGCAGCTAATGCCTGTTCACATCCTTGATAATCATAAAGCTGAAAGGGAATTTGTAAAACAGACCTCAAAAGACAGAGTCAGCGACTTCCAGAGGATGAAACAAAGTAAGTTTACCAAGCTATCAATCATTAATAATTGCAATCTATGTGTGTGATGCTATCTAAGATGAAGAGTTGCTTTCAATGAAATACCAATAATATGAGAATAAAACTAGAACACAGAAATTCAGCCCCTCCAAAATCATACAGCTAAATTCATTATTACATCATACCATTGCAGTTCAGTTGCAACTGAAGAAAATCTCATGTAAAGCAAGAAGTTCATACTGTGGTCCTGGGAATGGGTTGGAAGCAAAGTGTGGAGTGTGAAATGAGGCTGGTGTTGAAAGCAGCCACATGCAAGTTTGCACTAGTTTAGCTCATTGGTTTTCTTCCTTATATGCAGGTATTTTTGAAAGTTAATTAATGCTACATTTCAGTAGATTTTTGGTAAGCAATTTTGAGTGGTTGAGAAATATGTTGTCAAGAAAGCTTTTTACACTTGAACTAAAATACACATTTTAACTGATTTACTGGCCAGAATTAGACCAGGAAGTTAAAGTGTTGTAAGCATAACTGTGTAAATCATGGTAGCGTATTGTCACTAACTGAATTGCTACTTTCATTCCTAGACATCAGCCAAGAGGCTGTTCACCAGGATTTACATAATTACACTTACACTGGTATAAGTTGCCAGTAGGTTTCTGGGCATTGTTTAGATCAAGATTTCAAGACATTTATTATGAAATATGATCTGTAAATACTGATTCATCTAAAACAATTGGGTAACATACAGCCTGAGGACACGACTTAACAACTAAACAACAACAATGGTATGACATCTCTGGGAAAAATAAGTTGTCTTTTCAGCATAATGTTCTGATGTCTAGCAGTGATTTAAATGTCCAGCAGATAACTTTTGTGATTTTAACAAATCTTAATAACTTCTATTAAGCTGTCTTAATCAGTCTGATTAGTCAGAAATCTTGGAAACCAGCAGTCTTGTAGAGCCTGAAAGAGTAATAAACATTATTCTGTGAAAGATTTTATGAAATAGTATACAAGTAAAGGTTATGTTTGGTCTTTAAGATTACCTAGTATCTTACCTGAGACGGACAGGTCATAGTGGAGAGTTCTGACTAAATGTGATCCACCTGGAGCAGGAACTGACAAGCCACTCCAGTATCTTTCCCAAGAAAATTCCATGAACAGAAACAGAGACAAGTAGCTCCAGAGTTAATGAAGTGGCTGGGCCAAAGCCGAAAGGATGCTTAGCTGCAGATGTGCCTGGAAGTGAAAGGAAAGTCTGATGCTGCAAAGAAAAATACTGCATAGGAACCTGGAATGTAAGATCTATGAACCTTGGTAAGCTGGATGTGGTCAAAGAGGAGATGGCAAGAATGAATATTGACATCCTGGGTGTCAGTGAACTAAAATAGGACGGGAATGGGCAAATTCAATTCAGACAATTATCATATTTACTATTGTGGGCAAGAATCCTGTAGAAGAAATGGAGTAGCCCTGATAGTCAACAAAAGAGTGAGAAAAGTTGTATTGGGATACAATCTCAAAAATGACAGAATGATTTCAATATGAATCCAAGGCAGACCTTTCAACATCACAGTCATCCAAGTTTATGTACCAATCACCGATGCTGAAGAGGCTGAAAATGACCAGTGCTATGAAGACTGAGAACACCTTCTAGAACTGACACCTAAGAAAGATGTTCTTGTCATCATAGGGAACTGGAATGCTAAAGTAGGAAGTCAAGAGATAAAAAGAACAACAGGTAAGTTTGGCCTTGGAGTTCAAAACGAAGCAGGGCAAAGCCTAGTAAGGTTTTGTCAAGAGAACAAGGTGGTCATCACAAACACTCTTTTCCAACATCACAAGAGGCGACTCTACACATGGACATCACCAGATGGGCAATACCGAAATCAGATTGATTTATCTTCTCTGCAGCTAAAGATGGAGAAGCTCTATACAGTCAGCAAAAACAAGACCTGGAGCTGATTGTGGCTCTGATCATCAGCTTCTTATAGCAAAACCAAGCTTAAACTGAAGAAAGTAGGAAAAACCACTCAGCTAGTCAGGTATAATCTAAACCAAATCCCTCATGAATACACAGTGGAAGTGAAGAACAGTTTTAAGGAACTCGATTTGGTGGACAGAGTGCCTGAAGAAATGGATGGAGGCTCGCAACATTGAACAGGAGGCAGCAACAAAAACCATCCCAAAGAAAAGGAAATGCAAGAAAGCAAAGTGGCTGTACAACGAGGCCTTACAAATAGCAGAGAAGAGAAGGGAAACAAAATGTAAGGGAGACAGGAAAAGTTACAGAAAATGGAATGCAGAATTCCAAAGAATAGCAAGGAGAGACAAGAGGGCCCTTTTAAATGAACACTGCAAAGAAATAGAGGAAAATAATAGAACAGGAAAAACCAGAGATCTGTTCAAGAAAATTGGATCTATTAAAGGAACCTTTTGTGCAAAGATGGACAGGATAAAGGACAAAAATGGTAGATGCCTAACAGAAGCAGAAGACATCAAGAAGTGGCAAGAATATAGAAAGGAATTATACCAGAAAGATCTGGATGTCCTGCACAACCTAGACAGTGTGGTTGCTGATCTTGAGCCAGACATCCTGGAGAGTGAAGTCAAGTGGGCCTTAGAAAGCATGGCTAATAACAAGGCCAGTGGAGGTGATGGCATTGCAGTTGAACTATTCAATATCCTGAAAGATGATGCTGTTAAGGTGCTACACTCAATACGTCAGCAAGTTTGGAAAACTCAGCCGAGGCCAGAGGATTGGAAAAGATCAGTCTACATCCCAATCCCAAAGAATGCTCCAACTACTGTACAATTGCACTCATTTGACACGCT
This sequence comes from Pogona vitticeps, assembly GCF_051106095.1. Lineage (NCBI taxonomy): Eukaryota > Metazoa > Chordata > Lepidosauria > Squamata > Agamidae > Pogona > Pogona vitticeps. The sequence continues at coordinate 11,345,206 of NC_135794.1, read as the reverse complement.
AGCAAGGTTATGCTCAAAATCCTCCAAGGTAGGCTTCAGCAGTATGTGGACTGTGAACTCCCAGAAGTACAAGCTGGATTTCAAAGGGGCAGAGGAAGTAGAGACCAAATTGCTAATATGCGCTGGATTATGGTGAAAGCCAGAGAGTTCCAGAAAAATATCTACTTCTGCTTCATTGATTATGCAAAAGCCTTAGACTGTGTGGACCACAGCAAACTATGGTAAGTCCTTAAAGAAATGGGAGTGCCTGACCACCTTATCTATCTCCTGAGAAATCTATATGTGGGCCTGGAAGCAACAGTTAGAACTGGATGTGGAACAACTAATTGGTTCAAAATTAGGAAAGGAGTACGACAGGGCTGTATATTGTCTCCCTGCTTATTTAACTTATATGCAGAATACATTATGCAAAAGACTGGACTGGAGGAATCATAAGCCAGAAGTAAGATTGCGGGAAGAAATCTCAGCAACCTCCGATATGCAGATGATACCACTCTGATGGCAGAAAATGAGGAGGAATTAAAGAACCTCTTAATGAGGATGAAAGAGGAGAGTGCAAAAATGGTCTTAAGCTGAACATCAAAAAAACCAAGATCATGGCCAGTGGTCCCACCATCTCCTGGCAAATACAAAAAGCAGAGACATCACCTTGCCGACAAAGGTCCGCATAGTCATTGAAGCTACCAACATGAATTTGAGTAATCTCCGGGAGGCAGTGGAAGGCAGGAGGGCCTGGCATGCTCTGGTCCATGGGGTCACGAAGAGTCGGACATGACTTAACAACTAAACAACAGAAGTATTTTACTCTTAAATCCATCTTGAGTGATACTGTAATCCCTTTGCTTAAATAAGGAATACTTGAGCAAGTTGCTTGAATTATTAAGCAATTTACTGTACATTTGGGAAATAAAATTTAAATTACATAATGTAGGAAGACTAGTTTTCATGTTCCTAAAAGGTTTGGATTATCCAGATTTTGCTTTTCTGAAGAGTGGTGCTATTGGAACTTTTGAAAATATCTTCAGAGCTGATGAAAAGTACTTATTTTTTTAAACACATTATGATCTCTATGCATTTACATTAATGGGTTTGTGCCTGTGTAGAGCTATACCCTTTGGAACCTTGTTGACTAAGAACTTTTGACTGTGGCTCCTTCCTCACTTCAATATAACACATACTCCAGCATGACCTTTCCTCCCTACTGTTTCATCTGCCAAAGTAGTAGACTGAAATAGAATCCTTCTGAAAGCTTGAGAGAATCTTAAGCACTTTTTGTTTTTAATAGGTTCCTTTGCTTTCTCAGTGTTTAACCAAAAAACAAACAAACAAACAAAAAACCCAAGATAAGTTTATTTAGCCTTTATTTTTCTCTCAGGGCTTAGGTCCGATATTTTTCAAATATTGTTGCATAAATATATGCCCCTCCAAACTGTTGATGTAATCAGCCATGGGCTTTTATCTCATCTCCTAATGTCCATTTTTGCTGCCAGTTTGTACCTACATTTCTCAGGAAGCTGTTGGCCATACATTATCATGCCTCACTGTGACACCGAGCTTCTCAAGCGATTTCGAGGTGGGGTAGGATTGCTGCTTTTTGGCACATAATGGTAAACAACAGTTTCATCAATATATCGTGGCGCAATGGTTAAACCGCTGGACTGCAGCCAAAACTGTGTTCACGACCTGGGGTTCAATCCCAGCCTTCTATCCTTCCGAGGCTGGTAAAATGAGTACGTAGCTCGCTGGGGGTGGGGGGGCAATGTGTAGCCTGCATAATTAACTTGTAAACCGCCCAGAGAGTGCTTGAAGCATTATGGGGTGGTGTATAAGCAGCATGCTTTTTGCTTTTTAAATCCTTATTTTCACTGACAAAGGAAACTATGTAAGAGGTTTACAAAAACATGTAGGCCTGTTGAATCACGAAACTTCTGTAGGTGTTGACCCATTGAATCTGCAGTTAGTCAATGTTGCTTGTTCTGCTTGTAACTTACTACTGATTTTACCCTGCATTTAGAATTTATTTCCAAGATGAATTGCCTTTGGGATAATCAACTCTCATGTGTACGAGATATCCTTTTTTGGTCACAGGAACATCACAAAAAATATTTTTCAATAAATTTTGTTAATGCTATCAATGTTTAAGTGCATATTCACACATAGATGCAGAAGTGGATTGGTGTGGGGGTATTTTATGGGTTTTAGAATCTCCATGTTCATGTATGTTAATGTTAGTTATTGCTAGTTAGTGTTTTATCTGTCTGGGGAAGGCCAATAAGACCTCCATTTGTTAAATTTGTTTGCATTTTTTAATGTGTGCTCTAAACAGAAGGAATTTGGAACATGAAACTAAACTCTTTTCTGTTAAAAAGGTTCCTTTCAACAGCATTTGGTGCTGAGGTACTAATTATCAGTACCTAAGTATAAGGTGGGCAAAGCTAAAGGGACTCAGTCATCTTACCAACCTAAGGGGAAAAAAAGTTAAAAAGTTAAAATGTCAGTGGGCATCAGCTAGAGACCAAGGAGATGCAGATAAATTTTTAGAGCCACCAGAGGAAATCCTACAGCCACTAACACAGCAGCATCCTTTAGCCACTATCACTGCCTCTCTCAAAGCACTAGATCAGTATCGGGGGGGAAGATACAGGAGGAGTGTCCAGTTGCTGTAGTGACCCAGCAGTAACAACCTAACCATACTCACTTGGTCTCAGCAAGACCTTTGGTAAGATATTACATGTATCCCATTTAACTCAAACAAAGATGCAGAGGAGACCCTACAGGCGGACATGAGTAGGGCTGAAGTGCAGCAGAATACAGTCGCTGAACCCACACCCTACAAAAAGAACAAGAGGAGAGTAGTTGTAGTAGGGGACTCCCTACTACGTGGAATTGAGACCGAAATATGCTGGGAGTATCCATGGAGTCGGCAGGTATGCCATCTCCCTGGAGGACAGATAAGGGATGTGAGGGAAGGATTGCATCACTCATAGATCCTGCAGATACATATCCCTTTCTTCTTGTCCACGTGGGAGCAAATGACACAGCCAAGAGGAGCTAACAAGAAATCACATCTGACTTTGAAACTCTGGGAAGGAAACAAGGACTTTGGGGCCCAGATAGTTTTTTTCTTCCATCCTTGGAATTGAAAGAGAAAGGAAGATCCTCTGGGTGAATGACTGGCTACGAAAGTGGTGTCAACGAGAGGGATTTCGTTTTTGGGACCACGGGCTAAGCTTCCTGGAAGAAGGACTGCTAGCAAGAGACAGCTTGCATCTAACAAGGACTGGGAAGAAAGTGTTTGGCCACAGTATGAAGAACTTCATCAGTAGGGCTTTAAACTGAATTGGAAGCCCATTTTTGGGCTGTTTGGGCATGTTCCAAAGGTTTTTCTTCCTAACATTTCGCCAGTTTCTGGCTGGCGTCTTCAGAGGACAGGAGTTAGAACAGAACACAGAGTTCTAACTCCTGTTCTCTGAAGCTGCCAGCCACAGAGACTGGTGAAACGTTAGGAAGAATAACCTTTGGAACACGGCCAAACAGCCTGAAAAATCTACAATAACTAGTCAAGGAATACCTTACCACCTTGAACAAGTTCAAATCTCCAGGGCCAGATGAGCTGCATCCGAGTGTACTGAAACAACTGGCTGAAGAACTCTCAGAACCACTATCCATTATTTTCTTGAAATCATGGGAAACGGGTGAGGTGCCAGAGGATTGGTAGAGGGCTAATGTCGTCCCTGTCTTCAAAAAGGGCAAAAAAGGAGGAACCTGGGAACTACAGGCCAGTCAGCCTGACATTCTGCAAGCACCTAGAAAACAATGCAGTAATAACTAGAAGCCAACACGAATTTGTCAATAACAAATTCTGCCAAACTAATTGGATCTTGTTTTTTGATCAGGTCACCTCCCTGATAGTCAGAGGGAATGCTTTAGACGTAGTCGATATTGACTTCAGCAAAGCTTTTGACAAAGTGCCCCATGATATCCTGCTTAGCAAGCTAACTAGGTGTGGGCTGGATAGATCAAGTGTTGGGTAGATATACAATTGGCTACAGAATTGTACTCAAGGGTGATGATTAATGAGTCCTTAATGGGTCCTTCTCTAACTGGGAGGAGATAACAAGTGGGGTACCCAAGGCTCAGTCCTGACCCTGGTGCTGTTCAATATTTTTACTAAAGACTTGGATAAGGGAGTGCAGGGAATGCTTGTCGAATTTGCTGATGATACCAAATTGGGTGGAATAGCTAATACCCTAGAAGACAGAAACAAAATTCAAAATGACCTTGATAGGATGGAGCACTGGGCTGAAAAATGGAAATTCAGCAGAGATAAGTGCATAGTACTGCACCTCAGAAAAAAGCCAATTGCAGAGTTACAAGATGGGGGATATCTGGCTCAGCAAAACTACAAGCGAGAATGCTCTTGGAATTGTTGTAGATTTCAAGCTAAATATGAGCTGACAGTGTGATGTGGCTACAAAAAAGCTAATGCTATTTTAGGATGCATTAACAGAAGTATAGTTTCCAAATCCCGTGAGGTGCTAGTCCCCCTCTATTCAGCACTGATTAGGCCAGTTCTGGACACCACACTTCAAGAAGGATGCTAACAAATTGGAACAAGTTCAGAGGATGCCAACAAGCATGATCAAGGGGCTGGAAACCAAGCCTTATGAGGAAAGGCTGAAAGAATTGGGCATGTTTAGCCTTGAGAAAAGAAGACTGGGGGGTGGTGGTGGTGATACGATAGCACTTTTCAAATATTTGAAAAGCTGTCATACAGAGGAGGGGCAAGATCTGTTCTCAGTCATCCCAGAGTTCAGGACACTCAACCATGGGCTCAAGTTAAAGGAAGCCAGATTTCAATTGAATATCAGGAAAAACTTCCTAACTGTTAGAGCAGTACGACACTGGAACCAGTTACCTCGGGAGTTGGAGAGTGCTCCAACACTGGAGGCATTCAAGAAAAACTTAGATAATCACCTGGCAGATGTGCTTTGATTGTATTCCTGCATTGATCAGGGGGTTGAACTTGATGGCCTTGTAGGCCCCTTCCAACTTCACTTTTCTATGATACCAAGGATGCCATCTTCCTGCTGTTTCAAAGACTGATGGACAGAGAATACTACAATTGGCTACAGTACAGCATCTTTGGTACTGTTCAGTATCTTTCTAATAGCACCATGGCATCACCTTTCTATTCCTAAATTGTGTTGTTATTAGTTCCTGTGTCGTGAGCTTTACTGTCACTCACTGAGTTAATCTTTGCATATCCATTTTTCTGGGACAAGAGAGGTCTGCTTGCTATCCTGTGCTGGTACTGTCTTCAATCACCATCAAGTGTAGTTGCATTGGCCTTTTCTGTTTTTGTACTCCTAACAGACCACAGCAGAAAAATAAAGCTCAGACAGACCCAATGGAGGTGAGCCATCAGAGCGAATGAACAGGGAGAGATAACAGGCGTTTAATGGGAGAGAAGTAGTAAGGAAAGATTGTACTGGAGGAAGAGACAAATAAAAGGGGAGATCAAGAAGACAAAGAGAGTTACTTTCTGGGCTAGCCTTTAAGCCTGAATCACGAGATCCAAGCTGTTCTAATTTTGAAATAAATAATAAAATAGTTTATTTATAAAGCATAATGGTTACATGGCAGAATTCTTAGATTTGCAGTTTCATGTGTTTTAATTCAAACTATAACAAGCTGTAACTACAATAAACAACTCCCTTTCGAAACCCACACTGTTGTCTTAACATACAAAGTAACAACCTCCCTCTTTCCTTCTTGTCTGTTAACCCTCTCCCTTAACTCCCTCACTCTCCCTCAACCAGCTGTTGTTCTGTCATTTGGAAAGCAAGAGATTTTCTGACCAACCAACTTCTGGCTGATGATTGATAGGTTTGAGTGGGGCAGATATGCCACATCCCTCCGCCCATATTTTCCTTTGTTGGAGTAGAGAACTTAATACTGTTCTCTGTCTTCAGCAAAGGATAATACAATAATAGCACAAGGCACTCATATAGGTGTTATATACATCTTGCAAAGCTTTCACCAATACATTCTCAGCACATTATGCATACCTGACATCTTCTATACAGTGATGCCTTGCTTGACGATGTTAATTCGTTCCAGCGAAATCGCTGTAGAGAGAAAACATCGTCAACCGAAATAAAAAAGCCCACTGAAATGCATTAAAACCCGGTTAATGCGTTCCAATGGGCTGAAAACTCACCATCCAGCAAAGATCCTCCATAGGGGCGGCCATTTTCCATGCCTGTGCAGCAAGGAATCTGTCCCTAAGCACAGCAGGGGGCCATTTTGAAACCCGCCGATCAGCTGTTTTTGATCGTTGTAAAGCGAAAATCGGTTCCCAAAGCAGGGAACTGACGATTGCTAAGCAAAATTCCCCCATTTAGACCATCGTTTTGTGATCGCAATTAAAACCTCATCGTAAAGCAATTTCCTCATTAAGCGAGGCAATCATTAAGCGGGGCACAACTGTATTTGTTCCACTTTCCACTTATTTCATCAAACTTTATTAAATAAGCTTTAACATGTTAACTTGCTTATTCTTGCCCACATTTTACATTAAGGATTTATTTGCATGACATGTTACACATTTTTCTCATTTACAATATTATCTAACATTTATTTCATTTATTTACATTTCAGTCTCCTGTTCATCTTCCTGTTCCTCCTTGGGTTGTCTTGACAATGCATTTGTGACTACATTCTCTTTTCATTTGAGAGTCTTAATCTCAAAGTCAAAGTCCTGTAATAACATGTTTCCCCAAAAATAAGACAAGAGTCTTATATTAATTTTTGCTCCAAAAATACATTAGGGCTTATTTTCAGGGGATGTTTTATTTTTTCATGTACAATCTACATTTCTTCAAATGCAGTCATGTCATTATTTTCTGGTTGCACCACAATGTTGCACAATGGTGGAGGGCAAGGTTTTACTTAACTGGGGCTTATTTTTGGGGTAGGGCTTTTATTACGAGCATCCTGAAAAATCATAGTAGGGGTTATTTTCATGTTAGGTTTTCTTTTCAGGGAAACAGGGTAGCACACTCCATCTCAGCAATCTGCGACTGTCCGTTTCAGTGGTTTAACAAATGAATGGCATGGAACATTCACTACTAAGATGGTTAAATTCCAGCATCCATAAGTACTTGCTTAGAGCTGACACGATGACTAAGCACTCTTTCACAACAGTAGCTACAACCTGTGATTGTAGTTTTTTGCTGATGAGTGCAACTGGATGCAAAAAACTTGTCTGGTGCTGATTGACTCAGGACAGTTCCTAGACCCACATTCAATGTATCATGGGTTAGGGTGAACTCTTTATCAAAATCTGGAGATATTAAGATTGGTGCTGAAGTTATCACTCTTTTCCTGAAAAGCCTCTTGACATGCCAGGGTCCAATTTATTTTATCTGGGTATTTCTAGGTAAGTTCAGATATAGGTGCTTCCAACGAACTGAAATTTGGGATGAACCTATTATAATAGCCATTTAGTCTTAAGAAGGCTCTTATTTTCTTCTTGGAAGTAGGGACTGGCTGGTGAACTATAGCTTCTACTTTAGATTCTACCAGTTTAATGTGACCTCTTCCTACAATGTGGCCTAAAAGTTTAATTTCATTTTTCCCTGTATGACACTTCTGAGCTTTTATAATCATGCCAGCCTTGCTAATCCGTCCAACACTTACTCTAGATGTACTATGTGCTCTTCCCATGATTTGCTAAACACCCTGATAATGTCTATAGAAGCCACTGTAAATTCATTCAATCCCATTTTTCTATATGTAACATTAAACAGCCTAACATTACTACACCTAATAAAAAAGAAAAGAAAAACCTCACTTGCATCCCCCACCTACACTTAGTTGTCCTTGACTCCCCTCTATTGAATTAAATTCTACTAACCTCTTAGCCTCCAGCGGGGGGAAATGTGCTCTAGACCCTCAGTTCCCTCACCTAGCCCTGCCATATCTTGATTTGTTTAAAAGCCTAATCCCTTTCCTTTCATATCTATTCTACAACTAATATAATTCTGTCATTAATTCTAATAACACCCTTTCTCAGCCTAGTTCCCTTTTCCAAATAATATTAGTCAAGCTATATAAAATATTATCTGCCATATCCATTGAAAGCTCTAAATTATATTTTTAAAGCCTTAACAGAATATTACTCACCTTTTACACCAGAGTTTCTGTGTTTCGATACCCTCATTACCTTCATATTTTTTTCTTTTTCCCTTGCTAGTCCTTCTCTTTACTGTTTGGGTACCTCCCATCTACTCACGCCCCCCCTTTATCTAGATTCCCCCATATTAACCATTGTTATATCCTTTCCCAGACATTCCCATTTAATTAAAATTTTCCCCTTTCATCTGGATTTCCCCATATTAAACATTGTTATAACCATTCCCAGACCTCCCCCATTTAGTGATGTTGTTTATTTTGCTTTCTGTGTAGCTTTTCCTCCACTTCATGTTTTTACTCTGACCGCCTGCTCTTCCTTTGCAGTCTCCTCTTCTTCCTCCATCTGTTGTTCTTGCTCCTGCTCCTAGCCATCCAGCTTAGTTATTTGTGCACTCCATTCTTTAGTTATACATCGAGCATTTATCAGAAAATCTGAAGTTGGTCTCTCCAAAGTAACACTGTAATATTTCCCGTTTTGATAGATTTTCATTTGAACTGGACGACCACATATATGCTTGATACCCTTTGCAATTAAAATGGGTGTGATAACTCACATTTTTCTTCTATATGCCATCATTTTATTGCAATAATCATTGAAAACCATGATGTCATCTTTTTCAATTTTAAGATACTCTGGTTTTTCTCTTAACACTTCCATAAGTTCCTCTTTTTTCCTGTAGTTTGCAAATCTGACCAACAGATGACGTGGTTGACCTCTCAACTTTCCTTGATGTTCTCTGAGCCTTCTCCACATCAAACTTGGACCATTTCAATTAAGGAGATATTTCATTTAACCGTTCTAATATTAATTTTGGTAATTCTTTTACACTTTGAGCATTTTCTGATAATCCTTTAATTCTTATATTTGATCTTCGTGAAAAATCATGCCCCGTGATTAACTGGGGTTTTTTAATCTGCATTGTCTCATCCTTGGTCCATAAGTCTGGAGGTGTTCCGTTCCACCAATGCTTTTACTCCCACAAACTGTTCATCCATACGTTGCACATGAGTCTGGAGTTTTTCACCTAATTTTTATGATCTTGCATTTTGGCAACTTTCTTACCAAGGTTCTGTATTCTTTGATCTGAAGCTATGATACTTTCATTAACTTTTGTTATAGCTTCTATTTACACCTTTGTATTGATATGTTCTGGGTTGACCCTAGGACCTCCCTCTTGTGTTTTTTGCAAATTCTGTGCCATTTTTTTCTGTTAAAGCTTCTTCAGCAGAACCTCTCTAAGTTGTAGTCAGAGGGTTTAGAAACTTTGGAATCAGATCTGGAAACTGATCTTAATTAAGTTTTCTCTTTTCCAAACAACTCTACTTTCTCTTATATTTTTCACTATAACTTGCTTATTTAATTAGCCTCAATATTAGCACTTCATCACCAGGTGCATATTCTCTTTCCCTAGCTTTCCTGTCATGCAAAACCTTTTGCTTTTGCTGGGCTTGCTTTAAGTTCTCACCAGCAATTTTTAACACTGACTTCAACATGTTTATTAGGTTATCCATATAAAGTACAAGTGATTCTGGGTCATGCTCTGGATCTTACTCCTACTTTTGCCTTAACAAATCAAGAGGACCTTGCATCTTTCTCCCGTAAAGTAATTTGAAAGAGCTGAAACCTAGGCTCTCCTGTGGCACATCCCAGTAGGCTTATAGTAATGACTGTAACTTCGAATCCCAATCATTCACATTTTCTGTTACTTATGCCTTTATTATTCTGTCTAAAGTTCCATTGACTTTCCACCAACCCATTAACTTACAGATGATAAGGGGTTGATGTACTTGATTCCACATGCCTGGAATAATTTTTGCATTAGGTTGGCTGTGAAATGAATCCCTGAATCTGACACTATTTCAGACATGAATCTTGTCCTACACATAACATTTACCAGCACCTTTGCTACAGGGCCTGCCTCTATATTCCCCAATAGGACAGCTTCTGGATATCTTAAAGCATGATCAATGATGGTAAGGACGTATTTATTTCCTGTTTTAATTGCTCTGGGTAAGAGACCTATTATATCAGTGCCAGTTCGTTTAAGTGGTCTGTCAGTAATTGACATGGGAAATAATTAGCCTTTGTTTTGTCCCCTATTGTTCTCCATTCTTTGACATGTGTTGCATGTTTGGCAGAACTCTTTCACTTATTTTCCCATTCTGGGCCAAAATAAATTCTGTGTCACTCTCTGTGTAGTTCTAGCAATTCCCAGGTGTCCACCATATGCACTGTTATGGGCTAATTCTAATATCTTTCCTCTGTATATTATTGGGACAACTAATTGTTTGTGTTTCCCTCTTTGTCTATTCAGAGGTTGTCTTAATGTCTCTCTGTATAATCTGTCTTGCACTAAAATTCATCTCTCATGGTTATCTGGTGACAGTTCTTCTGGATGTGACTGCACTAACTTAGGGACCTAAGACTTTCATCTGATTTCTCTTCCTTTATAATTACCATTGGGTTTTGATTTTTAAAGGCATACAACGTGCTTTCTGTAACTTCTTGAACTGATAGTGACTCGGCATTCTCTAGAGGGATCTCCCCACACTGCTGTGTTTCAGTTTTCTCTTCTGAAAGTATTAAGTCTCACTTGAGTTCTGAGTTTGAGTAGTGACATAAATGTTTTTAACATGTCTAGCCAAGTCGTTTCCACAGAGATAGACTATCTGATACCATGGCTACTTTTCAAGACTCTTCTCAGTTCTTGTACTGAACGTGTACCTCAGCTAAAGGGACTTGAATTGGAGGTTCTCCCAGATCTTTTCCTTAGGCAATGTATTCTGTTGGGGAATTACATCAGGACGACATACACAGAGGTGTGAACATGTATCCCTTAAATCCCATACAACTTTGTCCCCAACATTAATCCTTTGACCACACTCCTGTGCTAATTCTGGATCCACAGTAATGAATAAGCAGTGTTTTGCCTCTGGTTCTGCCTGGCTTCAATCTTGTCCACCAGTCCTGTTTCTATGGCAACCAGCCTAACTGACTCACTACTTCATATTAAACGTCCTTCTGAGTTCAATAATTTTGACACACAACAGACAGCTTTTTCTGAGCAAGATTTCCATTTTTTCGTTCTCCTCTGGCCAAGGAAGTCACTGGAAGTGGAAGATGAGCAAAACAAAGCAGAGGAGGAGAAGACTGAAGAGAGAAGAAACATAGTGGAGGAAGCATTATGGGAAAAAGGCACAGTTAGGAGTAAAAGAAGAAGACATTCTTCACAAGTGGAACTATAAAACTGCTTTCAGATTCTTGAAGAGGACTCTGACAGACCGCACAGCAACCCTGTAGAAGGATACAAGAGAGTCTGAAGCTCAGCCAAACAGAATCCCTGAACCCACACCTTGAAAAATAAGAAGCAAAGAGTTCAGGATGTTTGGGAAACCCTGAGAGGTGAGATAATAAAGGCCCAACCAAAACAATACCACAGAGAAAGAAAAACAAGAGGCGTCTGACAAGACCAGTGTGGATGCACACAGTTCCTATACAAGTACCAATGTCTACGATTGCTCAATTATCTCTGAGGTCATTCATTGCACGTCGCTGCTAAGACCCTAGTTAGGCCCAAGCGCCTGGTTACCTTCACCAAAAATTCCATTTTGAAGGAATAGAACTTAGTTGACTAACTTATATCACTGTACAAATAATTCTACACTGAATCAGCAGACAGCTTGGCCCACTCTGTTTCAACTGAAATTCAGCAACTATCATTATCACGGGGTCCATTAGTCCCTGAGAATGATCTTTCTTCCCCATTGGATGACCTCTTGGTATAGTTGGAAGTGTTGAATAGGCTGGCAAAATGTTTGGCATACATTTTTGTTGCCAGAACCTCCTGCACAAAGCTTTTTTTAAAAAGAGCTGCTTGTCCAGAAGAAGTGCCATGCCTGTATCTTCTTTTCTAATAAAACCTGAAAAGGACATTTCTCAAAAGCCATCATCAGTATGGTGTCAAATCACTGCCTTGATAAGCCCATATAGAGTTACTGTATCAAGAAAGCTGTGAGCAGTTCTTGCAGTATGTAATAATACATTCAGTGATAGTGGCATCATCAGTGGGGAAGAAAACAGTTGTTTCCCTGTGATGAGGGAAAGTGATTCTATCTACTCTAAACACATTATCTACTCTGGGCCAATGGTTGCATTGAAAATCTCAAATCAGCAAGCTTATTTGGGGCAATATCAGATCTTCCTGTGGGACAAGGTCTTTACTCTCGTTCATAAACTGCCAGATGATGAAAGAGGTGGAAGCATTATTTATTATAGAAGCCACAAATGTATCTCAGCAGCAGATGAATGCTGTTTGATGTGCAGCTGACTGTTTATAGCTATAAATATCTGTCAGTGCCTGGCTCAAATCCACAATTTTATCACTGGGTGATAGAGACATGGCAGCAGACATGCCTTTTGATTGCCAGGATCTCTTCATCGAAAACGGATTATAAATTAGATGTAGACCATAGCCAGATAAATAGGAATCCTTCCATCCACCTCTCACCATAATTTAGAGTAAACACCACAATTACCATCACCGTTTTTATAGCAGTACCATCTCCTCCAGAGTCCAACAGCCATCAGCAGAATGTTCTCCTTCCACACATCATCCCAGTCTTCCTGTTCAGGCACCAGATATAGATGTGCAGAGGAAAATAGTATGTTTTGACCATCATGCCTATGTTAAAGTTTCATATTTTGTATGAATAAAATGTTAAAATGATTAAAGGAGTAATAGTAAGTCAATGAGGTTTGAACAGCAACATATTGAATGTCTGTCTGAGGTTACTGCAAGGCAAGCAGCCAGATTCACCAGTTAAGCAGTATTCAGTGTAAAAGCATTGGCTCTGCAAGAGCAGCAGCAGACTTTGTAATTCAATAGGATTATGAATGAGAGCAACTCTGGCGGAATTCGCTGTATATGGCCATCTGCTTGAAAAGAAAAACTATGTGTCATCAAGTTAATTCTGACTTATGGCAACCTTTTTCAGGGTTTTCTAGTTAGAGAGTACTGTACTCAGAAGCAGTTTGCTGTTCCCATCTTCTGGGGGCAACCTGGGACTGTGTAGCTTGGCCAAGGCAATACAAACTGGCTCTTCTCCCTGGAAGTACAGTGGGGAATTGTAGTCCCAACCTCTGGCTCTGCAGCCAGATGCCTGACTCCTTGAACTTTACAGCCAGCTCTAGAAGAGCCCATATTAAAATACCGTAGCTCCAGTTCAATAGCAAAACTAGCCTTGTATTCCCGAAGGGTTTCATGGCCAGGATCCAATGGTTGTTGTAGGTTTTTCAGGCTGTTTGGCCGTGTTCTGGAGGTTGTTCTTCCTAATGTTTCACCAGTCTTTGTGGCTGGCATCTTCAGAGGACAGGAGTCAGACAGAGTTCAACAACCAAAATTAGCCTTCTTTACAAAACAACCTTATCAACATTCTCTGCACTGCAACAGCATTCCATATTTTTAATTTTATTTTAACTGCTGTCAGCCGAGTGTGTACATGTAAATATTTACTTTAAGTGTACCAAAACAATCAGTTTAAATAACATAGCAGCAGTGGACCTCATTACCAGAAATAGATCACACACAGAGGCAAGATTGAACAACATCTAACATGGATTTCTCTCCATAGATTCAAATTGGAAAATAGCAATGGCTATTTTATATTTTATTATATTCCTTCTTCATTGTGGTGTCTAGGGGTTCTGTGCCTGTGCGGACCTTGCTTCAGAAAGTTCCAGAGCCTCAAAAATGAAAGTGCCTCTCTGTCTATACTGCACATGTGTGGCCCTGCTTTCCTCAGGTTTTTTATCTGCTGCTGCGACAGCACACAAAGGATTGCCTCCATCTCACTTACTGTTATTTCGATAAAAGTTCTGTCCTTCCTTCTTCTTCCTTCCTTTTACCAAAAAAAGGAAGGGGAGAGAGATAGTTATTTAGGTTGAGTTAGAGGGGATCCCACCACTGCAGCTCTCCCACTCCCTTTCCCCCAATGATTTATGGCCACTGCTTTGATGAAGAGTGTGCCACTTGTGACAAGAAGATCCCACAATCAAATGAACGATTCCTGGAAAAGGCAGAAGCATGTCTGCAAAGAGAACATAGCAAGGAAGAAACAACTGTTAGTTTGACTACTGGGGAAAATGGAGCCCATGAAGAGGAACAATGGCAGCATATCACTCTGAGGACAAAGAAAACAAGAAGACTATCCCTGCCATTAGAACTGAACAACCAGATTCATGCTCCCCCTGGAAGAAGATGTGCAGACATCCAAAGGTGAATCTTCATCAAGTGTTCCAGTGACAGGACAAAAAGCAGCTCAGATTGCTACAGGGAAGAGAAGCCTGCCGGGTATCCCAAAGAAGAAAAGATATGTGGTGGCAACTGGTGATTCACTTCTTAGAGGAACAGAATCAGCAATGTGCAGACCAGGCAAGCTTTCTAGGGAAGTATGTTCCAGCAGCAAAGATTAAAGATGTGACAGAGAGACTTACCCAAATTATCAAGCCTGCTGATTATTATCCCCTCCTGCTCTTTCATGTCGGGACCAATGATACAACAAAGAAGATCCTAAAAACATATCAAGGGACTATGAGCAACTGGGCAGGAAGGCAAAAGAACTGGGAGCTCAGATGGTATTTTCATCTATACTTCCGACAGAGGGTCAGAATTCCGATGAGGGAATGGAGGATTGCAGAGGTAAAACGCTGGCTCAAGGGATGGTTCCATCAAGAAAACTTTGGATTTCTGGACCATGGGCTACACTACCTACATGAAGGGCTCCTGGCAAGAGATGGACTACACCTCACAAGGACTGGGAAGAACATGTTTGGCAGACATATTGCTCAACTCATGCGAAGAGCTTTAAATTTAATCTGCAGAGGGAAGGAGGACAATCTCTAGGACCAAACCCAAAGCACAAACCCCTAGACACTGAACTTGACAATGAGGAAGGAAGTGGTGAGAAGGAAGGGACACTCAAGTATAAAACACGAGGCACAGCAAGAAAACAAAATGTCAGCCATAAAGGGCTCAGATGTGTATACACTAATGATCAGTATGGGTAACAAACAAGGAGAACTTGAAGTCCAGTACATAAGGACAGATATGACATTGTTGCTATTACCAAAACTTGGTGGGATGAAACCCATGATCGGAATATGCTGCTAGGATATACAGTGGTGCCTTGCTTGACGATGTTAATCTGTTCCAGCAAAATCGCTGTAGAGCAAAATCGTCATCAAGCGGGGAGGAAAAAACCATTGAAACGCATTGAAAACCGCTCAATGCATTCCAATGGGCTAAATACCTAATCATCCAGTGAAGATCCTCCACAGGGCGGCCATTTTCCGGTGCCTCTCTTGCGAAAAATCCATCCTAAAAACAGCGGGTGGCCATTTTGAGAGCCGCCAATCAGCTGTTTTCAGACCATCGTTAAGTGAAAAATCAGTTCCCGAAGCAGGGGCCCGATAATCGTTAAGCGAATTTTACCCATTAAAACATCATTTTGCGATCGCAAAAGCAATCGCAAAAACCTCATCGTCAAGTGGATTCATCGTTTAACGAGGTAATCGTTAAGCGAGGCACCACTGTAATTTGTTCAGAAGAAACAGACCCAACAAAAGAGAAGGAGTTGCACTGTATGTAAAGAATTACTACTCCTGTACTGTAATACAGGAGACCAAGAATGAAAGCCTTCTTGTAGCTCTTTGGGTGAATATTAGAGGGGAAATGAATGACATAGCTGTAGGTGTGTACTACGGGCCACCTAACTGAGTAGAGGAAATAGATGAACATTTTGCAAATCAATTAGCTGAGATGTGTAGGAAACACACCACTGTAGTAATGGAGGAATTTAACTACCCGGATATTAACTGGGAAACCAACTCTGCAGGAAGTGGGAGATCCAACAGGTTCCTGACATGGCTGGCTGACAACTTCATCATCTGAAAGGTGAAGGAGGGAAGTTAGAGGGTCAGCCATACTGGACTTAATACTTACTAATAGGGAGGAAATAGTTGAGGGAGTGGAAATCGTAGGAACTTTAGGAGAAAGCGACCATGTCATATTAGAATTCACTGTCATGCAAGCAAGGGTAACTGTACCAAGTCAGACTAATGTTCTAGATTTTAAGAGAGCTGACTTTAACAGACTAAGAGATGTAATAGGAAGGGTTTCATGGATGGAAATCCTAAAGTGAAAAACAGTTCAGGATGTTTGGGAAACCCTGAGAGGTGAGATAATAAAGGCCCAAACCAAAACAATACCAAAGAGAAAAACATGAGGCGTCTGATAAGATCGGTGTGGATGCACACAGAGCTCTCTGACAAGCTAAGGGGCAAAAAAGGAAAAGTATAAAAAACTGAAAAAGGGGCTTATAACTAGAACAAAATACCAGCAAATAGTTCGAATCTGCAAGGATGGAGTCAGGAAGGTTAAGGATCAGAATGAGCTATGACTTGCAACAAATGCCAAAAATAATAACAACCAAAGTTTCTTTCAACACATAAGAAGCAAGAAAGCCAAGGAAATGACTAATCCACCAGTGGGAGAAGATGACAAGAAGGTGACAGGCAACAGGGAGAAAGTGGAACTGCTTTTTTTTTTTTTTTTTTTTTTTTTTGCATCTGTATCTACGCAAAAGGAAAAAATTGGTCCACCCTGTCAAAAGCAGCACTGTGGGAGACAGGAGAGGGAAGTAGGTCAAAATCAGTAAGGAAGCGGTAAAAGAATACCCAGCTGCTTTGAATGAGTCCCAAGTCTCCTGGGCCAGATGGTTTATATCCCAGGGTACTTAAAGAACTAGGGATGTGGTGGTGCTGTGGGTTAAACTGCAGAGCCTCAGGGCTGCAAGGTCGAAAGATCAGCAGTTCAAATCCATGTGGTGGAGTGAGGTCCCGTCGCTTGTCCCAGCTCCTACCAACCTAGCAGTTCAAAGGTATGTAAAAGTGAGTAGATAAATAGGTACCACTACAGTGGGAAGGTAACGGCGTTCCGTGTCTAGTCACACAGGCCACGTGACCACGGAAATTGTCTACAGACAAATGCTTGCTCTATGGCTTGGAAACAGGGATGAGCACCGCCCCCTAGATTCAGACATGACTGGACAGATTGTCAAGGGGAACCTTTACCTTACTTAAAGAACTGGCAGATGTAATCTCGGAACCACTGAATGAAATCTTTGTGAGATCATGGAGCACAGTCAAACTGCCAGAGAACTGGAAAAGAGCTGATGTGGTTCCAGTCTTCAAAAAGGGGGGAAAAGTGGATCCAGGAAACTACAGACCAACCAGCTTGACATCAATACCTTGGGAAATATTGGAAAAAACAGTCAAGCAACAGATTTGTGAGCACCTTGAAAATAACAAGGTGATTACTAGAAGCCAGGATGGGCTTGTTAAGAACATGTTATGCCAAACAAATCTTATGGCCTACTTTGATAAAGTGACTAAATTAGTGGACCAAGGAAAAACAGTGGATATAGTATACTTAGACTTCAGTAAGGCTTTTGATAAGGTAGACCACAACCTACTTAGCGTAAGATAGAACAAAGTGGGATAGACAGTGCAACTATCAGATGGATTTGCAGCTGGCTGACCAGCCGCACTCAACGCGTGGTCCTCAGTGGAACCAAATCTATGTGGAGGGAATTTTGCAGTGGGGTCCCTCAGGGTTCTGTCTTGGGCCCAATGCTCTTCAGCATCTTCATAAATGACCTGGATGAGGGGACTGAAGGAGCACTCATGAGATTTGCTGATGACATAAAGCTGGTGGTAACTGCTAATACTTTGGAAGATAGATTCAACATTCAGAAGAATCTACAGACTTGAACATTGGGCCCTATCCAATAAGATGCAGTTCAATGGTGTGAAAAGTAAGGTCCTGCACTTAGGCAGGAAAAATCAGATGCATAGGTACAGGATAGGTGGTACCTGGCTTGACAGTAGTACCTGTGAGAGGGATTTAGGTGTCCTGGCGTGCTACTGCCTGAGAATGAGTCAGCAGTGTGCTGCAGCTGCCAAGAAGGCCAACACAGGCTGCATCAACAGGGGGATAGCATGAAGATCGTGGGAAGTGATAGTCTCTATACTGTACTGGTGAGGCCGCACTTGAAGTGCTGTGTCCAATTCTGGTCACCACAATACAAAAAAGATGCTGAGCCCCTGGAAGGGGTGCAGAGAAGAGCAACAAAGATGATAAGGGAACTGGAGGCTAAATTCTATGAAGAATGACTAAAAGAACTAGGTATGTTTATCTTAACAAAGAAAAGACTGAGAGGAGACATGAGAGCAGTCTTCCAATATCTGAAGGGTTGCCACAGGGAAGAGGTATTGATTCATTTTCCATTGCGCCTGAGTGTAGGACAAGAACCAATGGGTGGAAACTCGTCAGAGGGAGATCTAACCTGGAAATAAGGAGGAATTTCTGGATGGCAAGAATCATTAAAGAGTGGAACAGCTTGCCTCCTGATGTTGTGGGTGCCACATCACTGGAGGTTTTCAAGAAAAGATTGGACAGCCGTCTGTCTGAGATGGTATGAAGTCTGCCTTGGGCAGGGGGTTGGACTAGAAGACCTCCACGGTCCCTTCCAACCCTATGATGATTCTATGATTTTATGATACTCAAACTACAAATCTCCATTGGAGCATTCCAGGGCATCTAACCAATCCAACCAACAATGCTTTATTCCTGCCTCTTCTACTAAATGCAAGCAGACCACTCACCCCAAAAAGACAGACAGGAAACCCAGACAACGGTTTTGACGTGTCCCAGCCTGAGCTCAACACCCATGGTTTCCTTCATCATCAACAAAAAACATACTGTACAGTTGGCACCCTTTACCCATGCCTGGGATTCCCTGACCTCAGACATATAGGTTCTAAACATCATAGCCCATGGATATGCCATGGAATTTCATCCCTCACACCAACGAGTCATATCTGACATACCACCAGCTCCCTCATCCTTCAGGTGGAAATTCACACACTCTTGAGGAAAAAAGCTATCTCAATAGTGCCTCTCCATTACACACATACCACCTTCTGGTACTTTGCTGTGCTGAAAAAGGATGGAGGACTATTGCCCATATTGAACCTGCATGCCCTGATCAGATTCATCAATCCGAAATGTTTCTGGATGATATTGTTACAGTCCATTCTCCCTCTCTTCCAACAAGAAGACTAGTCCATGTTCATAGACCTTCACAACAGATACAATGGTGTCTTGACTTATGATCGCCCTGACCTACGAACGTTTTGAGTTACGAATAGCTCCGGATGCGGAATATTGCTTTGAGTTACGAGCCGTGCTTTGACTTACGAATGAAAAAAAAACACCTTTCCTGCCCTTTTTTTGACCTAAGTTCATCTTAGGTCAAAAGAAGAAAACAAAAAAATTTCTCCCCCTACTGGTAGAGTACAGATTAACTGGCTTTGCATTAGTTCCTATGGGAACTAATGCTTTGACTTACGAACAGTGCCTTGACATAAGGACAAAAAACAGCCAGAACAGATTAATCGGTTTTCAATGCATTCCTATGGGAAATGCTGCTTTGGCTTAAGAACGTTTTGAATTTACAGCCACCGTTCCAATACGGATTAAGTTCTTAAGTCAAGGCACCACTGTATTTCCATATCTCAATTCAGCCACAACATCATTGCTTCCTCAGATTCTTTATCAGCCAAGAAACCTCCCACTTCCATGAATTTCCTTCTGGACTCTCCATAACCCCAAGGGTATTCCCAAAGTGCATGGCACCAATTGCTGCCTTCCTCAGAACCTGTGGTATTGCCATATTTCTCTATATCGACAGTTGGCTTCTGATGGTGCATAACTGGGCTACGCTACATGCCAAGATTGCATTTACCCCACATCTCATCTTGTCCCATCCCAGACTAACCAATACATAGGAGCTCTCCTAGGTGCCAGAAGTGCCCGAGCTCTTCTACCTCAATCATCTGTGGACACCATTATCCACTGCACACAGAAACTAACTCAGATTCACCATACCTCAGTCCACTCCAAGAAGTGTTGGGGTTTATGCCATCCACCACGTCCGTCCTGCCCCACTCTCAGCTGAGGATGTGATTGCTACAATCCTTGTACTTTCTCGCCTACAACAACAAGAGAGACCCTCCAAACAAAAGACTATGTTTTTCACCATACCTCAAGAGACAACTTCTATGGTGGGCCATCATCTCCAATTCTGTGTCCTGTTCCAACAACTGCATCCCTTCCGTTTCATACTTACAGACATGGGCATGATGGGTTGGGGTGCCCACTGCAGTCACAGACAAGTCCAGGCAATGTGATCCAGACACAAGAAGATTCATTATATCAACTTAATCAAGCTTCTAACCATCTCCAAGGCCTTCCATGGTTTTAAAAATCCAGTTCAAGGTCACACGGTTCACATCGCCACCGACAATACAACAGTGATGTATTATTTCAACAAAGAAGGAGGAACCAAATCCCAGAGTCTCCTATACCTTTCAGGCCTCCTCTAGGAATGATGCATCTCCCACCAAATTGTCCCTGTAGCAACCCATGTCTCCAACATGGACAACACGACTGCAGACTAACTCAGCTGGTAAAATGACACACACACATGAACGGGTATTTTCTCACAAAATATACACCCAACTTACTTCTTGCTGGGGCAAGCCTGCTGTAGACATGTTTGCCGCCACCACCAACTCCAAATGTGCCTGCTCCTGTGTAGGCAATGGACCAGACTCCTTGGGCGACACCTTCATCATGACTTGGACCGGGGGGGGGGGGGAATCTCCTCTACATGTTCCATCCCTTTTCCACTAATTCAGCCCAAAATTGTGAAGATCATACACAGTCGTTCAGATGTATTTCTTCTCAACCTCATGGTGGCCATGAGAACAGCCATCTGCCAAGCATTGGACTTCTACCTAGACAGAACAAAAGACTTTAGACACTAAACTACCAAGCTTTTTGTCTCCTACCAAGGCCTTAAAAAGGGAATGTGACCCACAATACCTGGACTGTTTGTTGCCATCATACCTGAATTCACATTCTTCCAATATATTTGTTCAACATCTTCGTCTACAGTAACACTACCAATCAGTGGAACCCCACTAAAGTATGATGGGACTTTCAAATAGAGTTTAATCACCTATTACCAGCGGTCATGTTCAGTTTAATACAATCATCAGAAGCTCTGCTGAAGTTGTTACATTTAGCAAAGGAAATGTTGAGATTGCCCCTCAAAATCTCAGTCATATCAGTTATTACTCCCTAAGTAATTATACTGAAGATAAATGAAGCTCTCCAGACTATCAGTGATTCTCAGTTGGGGCCATATTTTTCCCTAGGTGCCCTGACACACTTTAAAGGGGCCAAAGACTGGAAACAATTTTTCACACATTACCTTATAAGGTTTGTTATGCAACTTATAACATCCTAATTCGGACTGTATTTCTTTTTTTCTTTTTTTCCCCTTTTTCTTTTTTTAATAAACATTTTTATTAATTTTATCAACTACAAACAAATATGCAATATAAAATAAAATAGAAAAAAGAAAAAGAAATGAGAACAAAAAGGGGAAAAAACCCAATCCCCCGCCCTTCGAGGACAGAGATTGAGACCTCATTGCATCTCAAATTTCCCGGGTTTCCAGAGAGCATTGAAAGTGAGAGAGGAAAAACAAAGCCCATCAATCATTTTGCCCTATCCTCAGATCAGTCCCTGGGCCCAAACATATATTAAATTACAACTTTGTTTTGCATAGTCTCTTGGTTGTTCTCGTAGTGCTTCTGAAAGTGTGTCTAATTCTGTAATGTCCAACAGCTTCTTCAGGAACTCCTCCATTGTAGGTATGTCTTTACTTTTCCATTTTTGGGCCCAGAGTAACCTAGCTGCTATGAATATATACATCAAACAATATTTAATTTTCTTGTCAGTAATTTCTGGCATAATATTTAATAGCGCTATTTCAGGTTTGAAATTTAATTTCTTTTGAGTGATTCCTTTTATTATTTCCCGTAACTGTAACCAATAACCCTGGCTTTTTCACATGTCCACCACATATGGTAATAAGTTCCTACTTTTTTTTTTTACATTTCCAACAGATATTGCTGCTACCTTCTAACATTTTTGCCAGATCTGCAGGAGTGTAGTGCCATCTGTAAAACATTTTGAGGATATTTTCTCTTAGATTTACTCGCTTAATCATTTTATAACAATCTTTCCACATCATTGTCCAGTAATCAATATCAATATTATAACTGAAATTACTTGCCCATTTTATCATTGTCTCCTTTACCCTCTCATCCTCCAGTTCGTATTCCAGTAAGTATGTATACATTTTCTTTATTATTTTCTCATCAGTGTGAATCCACAGTTTGTCTACCTGGACTTCACCCTCAAAAAAGCCCATATTTTTATCTTTTCTATATCTTGATTCTAGTTTATTCAATGCCCACCAATCTGTTGCCACCCCTAGTTCCTCTAATTCTTTATTTATTTATTATTTATTTATTCAATTTATATGCCGCCCACACTACCCAGAGGTCTCTGGGCGGCTTACAATAATTAAAATTCAATACAGTAAAAGATAAAATAATTAAAATACAATTAAAATACAATTAAAATTGCCATCAGACCCACAGCTAATATTATTTCAATTAAAAGCCTTCTTGCTTACTTTTTATATTTTGTTCTCTGTTAAGTAAGTCTTTACAAGTTAACAACATCCCTTTCTGATTCAGCACTTTCAACATAAAGGCTTCTATAGGAGCTACCCATAATGGAATTTTCTTGTAGGTTTGTGCTTGAAATTTATGCCATACTAGACCCAATGCTTTCCTTACAATCTGTTCTGTCAAATGTGATTGTTCCTTGTATTTCCCATACCAGCCCATACTTAAGTCATGCCCTTCTAGTTTTAGTAATCTTTAGTTTACCAGAGTTATCCATTCTTTTATCCATGTCATAGCACATGCCTTATAATAGTAGTCCTGCACACACACCCCTCTTTCAAATCCTGTAATAGCTTAAGTTTTATTCTTGGCTTCTTAGTCTTCCATACAAATTTTGTTGCCAGGCGATCCAATTCTTTGAAATATTTAAAATTTAATAATATTGGTAGATTTTGAAAGAGAAATAAAAGTTTAGGCAAGATCATCATTTTTATTGTTGCAATTCTTCCCATCAATGACAGTTGTAGCTTACTCCATTCTTCCAGGTTTTTCTGAGTTTCCTTCTGTATTCTAAGATAGTTCTCTTTCATTAAGTTGCTGGGGTTTTTTTTGGTGATGATGACTCCTAAATATTTGATTTTTTTGTACTACTTCAAAATTATTTTCCCTCACCAGTTTTCCAACTTCTTTCTTTATGTTTTTAAGCATAACTTTTGTTTTTTGATAATTAATTTTGAGACCTGCCACTTGTCCATAATCTTCTATGATTCTCAATGCTTCCTCTAGGTCTCCCTGAGGATTTTCAAGTGTTGTCACCAGATCGTCTGCATAAGCTTGTACCTTAAATTCTTTACCTCTAATTTTTAGTCCTTTAACTCTTTCATTAGCTCTTATCTGCCTATTTAGGATTTCCAAAGTTAGTATAAATAAAAGAGGGGATAACGGACAACCCTGTCTTGTGCCTTGTTCAATTGATATGCTCTCTCTTTTCGGTCCTCTCTTTATGTATTAATGAGATATGTGCCTCTTTCCATGTATTTGATATTACCCCCTTAGACTCAATATTTTCGGTTTTCTTAAATTGAGGACTTAAGATTTCTTCAAACACCTTGTAATATTCAGCTGGTAGTACATCTGGTCCAGGGGATTTCCCACTTTTCTGTTTTTTCCAGGTCTCTTGAATCTCCTCCATTGTAATTGATTTGTTTAATTTCTCAAGTTGTTGGGAGTCAAGCTTCCATTTTGGAGATTTGTTCAAATACTCCATTTGCTTCTCCTTCTCTCCTTCTCTTTTCTTATAGAGGCCAGCATAGAATTTTACTATTCCTTTTTCAATCTCCTTTTGTGTGTAGATTTCCTTCTCTTGCTTATCCAGTATTTCCGTAATTCTTGTTTTCTCTCTCTCTCTTTTTTATTCTATATGCTAACCATCTTCCCGGCTTGTTTGCATTCTCAAAGAAGTTCTGTCTCGCAAATTTTATTTTTTCTCCATCTCTTCTTGTTCTAACAGATTAATTTTATGCTGTAAAATAGTTATCTTGTTCAACAAACTCTTGTTAGTTGGGGACTTCTTTAGTTCCGTTTCCTCCCTTTTTAAGGACATTATCAAGGTATGATATTGTTTGTTCCCCTCCTTTTTCCTTTGTATATTATATTCTATTGCCCAACCACGAAAAAATGCTTTTGCAGCGTCCCATATCACTGTCATCTCTATGTCCTGGGGTTTATTCGTTTGGAAGAAGAAATTTAATTCCTTTCTAATTTTATTCAGGAATGGTTCTTCTCTCAATAGATAGCTGTTCAACTTCCATGAGCCTCTTCTTGGTGTTTGTCCTAAGCTCAGCCATATTGGATTGTGGTCTGCATATGTGTTTGGTAGTATATCGATTTCATTCACTTGATAAATGAATTCCGCTGAGATCCAGCAGTTATCTATTCTTGACCAAGAGTTGTGTCAATTTGAATAAAATGTGTAGTCTTTTCTTTTTGGATATCTGGTTCTCCATATATCAATTAGATTTAATTCTTCTGCCATTTGCAAAAATACTTTGGGTATCACATTCCTTGTTCTTTTCCTCCCATTTCCATTTCCCACAGATGTATCCTTTTCTTTATTCACTATTGCATTAAAGTCACCCATGATGCATATTTTCTGTTCTGCCTTTGGAATTAATTGATTCTTTAGTTAAAGATAAAATTTATGCTGAAATTCATTTGATGCATATATATTCACCAATAGTATCTTTTCTCCCTCATAAGAGATTTCCACCATCAATAGTCTCCCATCTTCTGAGGTGAAGACCAGTTTTGGATTTAGATCTTTTTAAATATACATTGCTATTCCTTTCTTCTTCTGTTGATTTGAAGCTATGAAAGTTTCCCCTAGTCTAGGCATTACTAACAATTTTTGTCCTTTTCTTTTATGTGAGTTTCTTGAATAAAAATGATGTCCGCCTTCGCTTTCACAAGTTTATTAAATATTTTCTTTCTCTTCTGGGGCGAATTTAGCCCTTTAACATTCATTGAGAGAGACTTAATTTGTTCCGCCATCTGCACGTTTCTTACTACAGTACCCATTTTATCTCTCTGTTCTTTACTTCTAGATCTCCTTGCTGGTGGAGACATATTTGGTCTTTCTTCCTCCTCTGCTTGTTTTCCCTCTTCTCCTTGTTCTTCTTCTGATTCTTCGCTCATCCACTGTAATTCTTCTTCAGTCAGCTTCAATTTTTGTTTCATTTCTATTAAGAGGTTTCTGGCTTTCATTTTACTATTCATGTTGTATCTTCTGGTCTCCCAGGTCAAGTATACTCCTTCTGGTACCTGCCATGAAAAGGGAATTTTCCTGTCGATTAATATTTTAGTGAGAAACTGGTGTTCTTGTCTTTTTTTCCGCATGCTCCAAGGCACCTGTTTCAAAACATTTATTTTTGTTCCTTTTATCATCAAGTATTTTTCTCTGTTAACGTTAAGAATCTTTTCTTTTACTGTTCTTCTCACAAATTTTATGTGGATTTCCTTTGGCAGTTTATTTTGCCTCGTATAAGTATTTCCTTGGCGAAAAAGTCTTTTGATCGAATCTTCTATCTCCTGTTTGGTCATTCCGATTTGTTCAGCCAGTTCTCCAGAAATTAATGTTATTAGTTCCTGCGGGATCTCTCCCAGCATCTGTTCCACATTCTGAATACTCAAAAAATAAGAGGCTTTCTCCATCTCTAATGTAAGAAGACGTGACTGCATCTCATCTTTTTCTGTTTTGATGTCCTGTAAGTCCTGTTCGGCCTTATCTAATCTGTGTTCGACTTTCCCTACTGTCTGGTTAAATTAGACTAACTTTTCATCAACGCTTTTGATCTTTTGATCAATGCTTTCAATTGCCGCTGTTACATCCTGGATTTGACCCGAAAATTGTTTGATGATATTAGTTTGCAACTCCTGCATTGCACGTTTTAAAAGATCTTGATTCATTAATTTAGCTGCCCCTGAAGTGGCATAGCCTGGCGAGTCTTCCTTTTTTCTTGACGCCATGTTGCTTTCTTTCAGCTTTAGTTCTCTTTTTTTCTGTATTTCTTTCATATTATGTTTATGGCTGTGCCCCCTCAAAAAGAGGTTGGGAATAGCTGATTTAGGTGTTTGAAGTGTCAACACCTCTACCAACACAGAACATTTTTGGATAGTGACCATGGCAAACCTTCCCATTCTCAGGGAACAATAGGCCTGAAGGATGTTCCTTTCTATATAGGCATTTGGACTGCACATAGAAAATATCTTTGATTTGTCCTAATTTCATATCTGTGGCTGTTGGATAGCCAGGGACTTCAAAGTCATATAATTTTTTTTTGGGGGGGGGGGGAGATATGCAAACCTGCCTTGAAGAGGCTGTCTTCCTTTTGGCCTTTCTTTAGCACTGAGAGTTTTCACCAAAACTACGTAAGTGGTGGAGAAGATAAAGATGAGAAGATAAATTATAGACCTCTTTCCCTAAACCAACAACTGACTAAGCATTGCTATCTCAACATTGTCTTGACCCCCTTTTGAGATTGAGGACTTTGTTTCAATGTGGACATACCACATCTAATAGCACCTCATCTTCATCAGAGCCATACTGGTCTTCACATAGACACAGTTCCTGAAAACAGAGTTCAGAGTATTATGACAGTGTGCCAAAATCTCATCAACAAGCCTACAGACACACTCCTGTGGATTCTAATATTATTTGGCCTTATGGTCTTTACTGTTTCCTGTATCCATTTTGGCAGATTACATATGAGACCTCTACAATCTTGGCTTCTGCTACACTTCAATTCCATTACCAATACCAAATGAATTTGACTTACGATACCATTAAAAGTCTTGCTCACACTATAATGGTGGACCAAGTCAATAAAACTTTGCCAGGCATTGCTTTTATTCCTCAGTTATCATAGTGACACCACTTCATGGATCACTGCCTTATCATGACAAAGGGGCTTGAGTAACTCAGAAAAGCTATGGGCTATGCTGTGCAGGGATACCCAAGACGGACAGGTCATAGTGGACTAAATGTGATCCACCTGGAGCAGGAACTGGCAATCCACTTCAGTATCTTTACAAAGAAAACTCCATGGACAGAAACAAAAGGCTAAAAGATATGACGCTGGAAGATGAGCCCCTCAGGCATGTCCAGCATGCTACTGAGGAAGAGCAGAGGACAAGTACAAGTAGATCCAGAGCTAATGAAGTGGTTGGGCCAAAGCCGAAAGGACGCTCAACTGTGGACATGCCTGGAAGTGAAAGGGAAGTCCGATGCTGCAAAGAAAAATACTGCATAGGAACCTCGAATGTAAGATCTATGAACCTTGATGATCTGGTCAAAGAGGAGATCGCAAGAATAAACTTTGACATCCTCGGCACCAGTGAACTAAAATGGATGCGAATGGGTGAATTCAGTTCAGACGATTATCATATCTACTATTGTGGGCAGGAATCCTGTATAAGAAGTGGAGTAGCCCTCATAGTCAACAAAGAGTGGGAAAAGTTGTATTGGGATACAATCTCAAAAATGATAGAATGATTTCAATATGAATCCAAGGCAGACCTTTCAACATCACAGTAACCCAAGTTTATACACCAATCACTGATGCTGAAGAGGCTGAAATTGACCAGTTCTATGAAGACTGAGAACACCTTCTAGAACTGACACCAAAGAAAGATGTTCTTGTCATCATAGGGAACTGGAACGATAAAGTAGGGAGTCAAGAGATAAAAAGAACAATAGGTAAGTTTGGCCTTGGAGCTCAAAACAAAGCAGGGCAAAGGCTAATAGAGTTTTGTCAAGAGAACAAGCTGGTCATCACAACACTCTTTTCCAACATCACAAGAGGCGACTCTACACATGGACATCACTAGATGGGCAATACCGAAATCAGATTGATTTATCTTCTCTCCAGCCAAGGATGGAGAAGCTCTATACAGTCAGCAAAAACAAGACCTGCAGCTGATTGTGGCTCTCATCATCAGCTTCTTATAGCAAAATTTAAGCTTAAAGTGAAGAAAGTAGGAAAAACCACTCGACCAGTCAGGTATAATCTAAACCAAATTCCTCATGAATACACAGTGGAAGTGAAGAACAGATTTAAGGAACTGGATTTGGTGGACAGAATGCCTGAAGAACTTTGGATAGAGGCTCGTAACATTGAACAGGAGGCAGCAACAAAAACCATCCCAAAGAAAAGGAAATGCAAGAAAGCAAAGTGACTGTCCAACAAGGCCTTGCAAATACCAGAGAGGAGAAGGGAAACGAAATGCAAGGAAGATAGAGAAAGTTACAGAAAATGGAATGCAGGCTTCCAAAGAATAGGAAGTAGAGACAAGAGGGCCTCTTTAAACGAACAGTGTAAAGAAATAGAGGAAAATAATAGAACAGGAAAAACCAGAGATGTGTTCAAGAAAATTAGAGGTATTAAAGGAAACTTTTGTGCAAAGATGGACATGATAAAGGACAAAAATGGTAGAGACTTAACAGAAGCAGAAAACATCAAGAAGAGATGGCAAGAATACACAGAGGAATTATACCAGAAAGATCTGGATGTCCCGGACAACCCAGATAGTGTGGTTGCTGACCTTGAGCCAGACATCCTGGAGAGCGAAGTCAAGTGGGTCTTAGAAAGCATGGCTAACAACAAGGCCAGTGGAGGTGATGGTATTCCAGTTGAACTATTATCCTTGACGCTGTTAAGGTGCTACATCCCAATCCCAAAGAAGGGCAGTGCCAAAGAATGCTCCAACTACTGTACAATTGCACTCATTTCACATGCTAGCAAGGTTATGCTCAAAATCCTCCAAGGCAGGCTTCAGCAGTATGTGGACCGAGAACTCCCAGAAGTACAAGCTGGATTTCGAAGGGGCAGAGGAAGTAGAGACCAAATTGCTAATATGCGCTGGATTATGAAGAAAGCCAGAGAGTTCCAGAAAAATATCTACTTCTGCTTCATTGACTATGCAAAAGCCTTTGACTGTGTGGACCACATCAAACTATGGCAAATTCTTAAAGAAATGGGATTGACTAACCACCCTATCTATCGCCTAAGAAATTTATATGTAGGACAGGAAGCAACTGATAGAACTGGATATGGAACAACTGGTTCAAAATTTGGACAGGAGTACGACAAGGCTGTAGATTGTCTCCCTGTTTATTTAACGTACAGTATATGCAGAACACATCATGCGAAAGTCTGGACTGGATGAATCCCAAGCCGGAATTAAGACTGCCGGAAGAAATATCAACAACCTCAGATATGCAGATGATACCACTCTGATGGCAGAAAGTGAGGAGAAATTAAAGAACCTCTTAATGAGGGTGAAAGAGGAAACTGCAAAAAATGTTCTTAAGCTGAAAATTAAAAAAACCAAGATCATAACTAGTCGTCCCACCACCTCCTGGCAAATAGAAAGGGAAGATATGGAGGCAGTGACAGATTTTACTTTCTTCAGCTCCATGATCAGTGCAGATGGTGACAGCAGACACAAAATTTAAAGACGCCTGCTTCTTGGGAGGAAAACGATGACAAACTTTGACAGTATCTTGAAAAGCAGAGACATCACCTTGCCGACAAAGGTTTGTATAGTCAAAGCTATGATTTTTCCAGTAGCGATGTATGGAAGTGAGAGCTGGACTATAAAGAAAGCTGACAGCCGAAGAATTGGTGCTTTTGAATTGTGGTGCTGGAGGAGCCCCCTGGACTGCAAGGAGGACAAACAGATCTATTCTGAAGGAAATCAACTCTGAGTGTTCACTGGAAGGACAGATCCTGAAGCTGAGGCTCCAGTACTTTGGGCATCTCATGAGAAGAGAAGACTCCTTGGAAAAGACCCTGATGTTGGGAAAGTGTGAAGGCAAGAGGAGAAGGGGACGACAGAGGACGAGATGGCTGGACAGTCTCATTGAAGCTACGAACATGAATTTGACCAAACTCCGGGAGGCAGTGGAAGACAGGAGGGCCTGGTGTGCTCTCGTCCATGGGGTCACAAAGAGTCGGACACGACTTTATGATGAAACAAGAAAAAAATCATGGTGACAGTCTGTGCCTCCTATGTGGGATGGGAATATTATTGCCTCCAGTATCACATGCATGGCTATGGGATGGCCAGGAGGCTCAATGTCGTATCAGTCTTTTCAGAACTTGCAAAGCTTTCTGTCAATTGTTTATTAACATCATTGTCCAGATCGTCACTGCTAGTTCCACCACAACATATTACAGAAATAAGCAGAGTGGCATAAACCCCAGGGAACTCGTGGATTTCTCACTGTTTTTCTGGAATTACTGCATTTACCACAACATCTTTCTCATAGTGGTGCACATTCCAGGGAAGATAAATCCCCTTGCAAACCTGCTGATTAGAATATACAGAGACATTCACAAGTTAAGGCTCCAACAAGTTGAGGCTTGAGACACTCTTTTGAATGTGTGGTCAACCACATATTAACATGTTCTCTTCCGGGCAGCTGTATTACAGCAAATTATGCTTGAGGCAGAACTGAGTGGAAGATAGCTTGGGGAAGAGACTATTGTTTTTCACATTTCTCATTACTTATAAGAGTAATTTACAAAGAATGGCAACATTAACATTGTGGTAATTTTGTGATGTCCATGTCAGTCTTAGTTCCCTGTTGCAGCACAGCCAGCAGGTCCTCTACTGTCTTCCCCTTTAGTTGAATGATGGCTCATCCTTCATCCTAATGTGGATACTGTTAAGCCTCAGGGTGTGGAAAATCCAACAAGATAACTGACATAACACAGAATGTAAGGAAGGCATTTGCTCTCAGTTGTTATGCCTGTACATGATTAGCTTTTTGCAATTTTGCAAGAAAATTTAATTTTGATCCCCAAAATGTTCTGTTCATCTGCTGGTTTATGTTGCTGGATATGGTTTTATTCTTATCATCCATAAAAGTGTATCAAATAATTTTATCACGCTGTTTGGTGCCAACTGATAAAATGTGCACATCCTTATTCATAATTTCAAAGATTAAAATGTTTTTAAGATAGGTAGAATATGTATTACTGCTCTGTCTCTACTACTATTATCCTCTTTGCCTTGGCTCAACTTATGAAACCTTTCTTTGTACATTGACCCATCTTTGGAGTTTTTTACTGGCAAAACCAGCCCTCCTGGTGGCTAATACATCAGCACATAGGGCAGGAGACATTTGTGCTATTAAGACTGGTGTACCTTTGCAGGTATCCAGACAAAGTTATATTTAGGCCAGATTATGATGATGATTCAAAAATGCCATGCACAGTCAATCAAAATTATAAAAACATTGACTGGTGTTTTAGAACAGATACAAGTTTTAACCAAAAACCTAAGTATTGGTTAAATATCAGTGCAGTATGTATGCTGTTCCTAATATTGCCATTTTTGTAGCTCGGATGGTGTTATTTATGAGATCTGCAACTGTTTATAATACTGTGTCAAGTTCCTTGATATTGTTCACAAAGCCCCAGTGACTACAGGGACCACTGAAGTAAATGTGTTTCGTCCACAAGCAAGATGTTTTGATTGCCAGGTCTCTGTATTTTATTAGTTTTTCCAAATCTTTATTTTCCACTTTGGCATCCCCTAGAATTGCAATATCAATGATCCTTCCTTCTATTACTACTATGTCTGGTGTGTTACGTTCAAGGTATCTATCCGTTTGGATCCGGAAATCCCACAAAATCTTGACTTCCTCATTTTCTGAGACTTTCTCTATCTGATGTTCCCATGGGTTTTTGGAGGCCGGCAAGTTATATTTTTTGCATAATGACCAGTGTACTAACTTTGCCACTCTATCATGTCTAACTTTGTAATCTGTTTGTGCAGTCTTTGGACATTCGCTTTTAATTTAAGTTGCTTAATCTGTAAAGAACTCTCAACATCATTTTAGCGCTGTAAAGATAAGCTCTGGATTAAGAAGCAAACTTGTGATTTTTCATTTTCTAGAGTTGCAGTATTGGGCAGGCACTGCAGAACAGTTGTAAATTATTTTCCTTTGAGGACAGCTAAAATTCTAAGTTGCATTTTACCTCAACTGTGACACAGTGCAAATGATTTGTCAAAGTATAGCCCATGAAGTACTCTTGGGAATAATAGTAGAAATCTTTTATTTACCACTTTCAGATTTGATCGATGACTGTACTTTGCTGTAAACTTTATTGTAAAATATCTGTTATAGCTCATGTTTTCTAGAGAGTATGTGTGTGTTTGTCTGAAAGGAAGAGATGGAGAGGAAATCCATTCTTTAGTTCATTCAGTTTTTAAAACTGTTTTTGGGAAACTTAAACTTTGCAAGCTCCCTTCTTCGGGAAATCTCACTAGCTTCCTTTTCAAACTATTTCCTAGATGATCTTTTGGCATGTTCCATTAAATTCCTACTCTGCATTGACTGTTCATTTGTTATTCTGTTGTGGTAGTGGATCCTATTGTTTTAATTATGTGTGACAGCATGTTACATACACACTTGCTATTCAGTTTAATTGAACTACACCTTTGCTATGTGGTACTACTTTTTTCAGATTTTTAATTTTCTAACATTTATGTATGTCACACAAGAGAAATGTATTTTAAAGAGAACAACAAAATTAAAATCTTCCCCATGCAACCAGAATCTTTGGGTAACAGTTGATAAACAGAAATACAGGTGTGCTTGAGAGAGCAGTTTTTAGGTGTTCGATCACTCCAAGATACTTTCAACATAAGTATTCAGGAACTTTAGATGAAATGCTAAATTCATAAAGTCAGGTTTACTAAAT
Organism: Pogona vitticeps; assembly: GCF_051106095.1. NCBI lineage: Eukaryota > Metazoa > Chordata > Lepidosauria > Squamata > Agamidae > Pogona > Pogona vitticeps. The sequence continues at coordinate 11,312,068 of NC_135794.1, read as the reverse complement.
TAATAAAGTTTAAAAACTGTTAGGCTCACATGTGAAATTTCTTCAGTATCTCCTTTTAGGGAGCTAACGGGCGAAACCAAAGGCTGGAAAATTTAGATTTTTTATACAGTATATCTAACAGAGTGTAAGCAGTTCCATATATAGTAGTGAATATTCATTTTATACATACGTAAAACTGCAACAATTATTTGAAACCAAAAACTTCTCCATTTAGCTTTCTTCGCCATTTCCGTCCTGTCCACTGTCTTTTTCCCCTGCCCCTCCTTTCCTCCTTGCTTCTGACTCTACATCCTTTGCATACTTCACAGGCCGATTCTTTGATGAAAATGAATCCCCTGTTGATCCGCAGCATGGGTCTAAACTGGCAGATTATAATGGGGATGATGGTAACGTGGGTGAGTATGAGGCAGACAAGCAGGCTGAGCTGGCCTACAATGAGGAAGAGGATGGTGATGGTGGTGAAGAAGACGTCCAAGGTGAGCTTGGGCCTTGTCTCCATCCCATTTGAGCACCACGTTGAATCTATTTGTACAGTGCCACTCCTTAGCTGTTTGGAAATACTGTGCTGTGAAGGGACAGCTGAATTTTGACAAGACTGCTATTTTTGATGGCAGCTTGGGCTTGAAACAATCTGCCTGAAAATATTTTTTGTTTTTTCAGTAGTTTTGCATTCGTAATAGAAAAATGTTAAGAGTATGACAGCCTTGCATGTGATGTGGTAAAAAAGGTCTTTTCTTTCTTGCTGCAAACATGGTGAACTTTTCTGGGATTAATAACAGTGGGTGGTTACTAGTATCTACATTTTATTATGAATACAGGTGTTTTTGTTAAAAACATTGGATTGTAGAGATTGCAGAAACAGGAAATGCACCAGAGGTTGGGTGGTGGTCCCTGAGAAGTGGCCATGCAATATCTGCTTAAAATTCTCCAATGAAGGAGAATCCAGCATATCACAAGACAGTCATTTTCACTGTTGAACAGCTGTTAGTAGCAGGAAGTTCCTCCTAATGTTTGGTCAAAATCCCTTCTTTAGTCATTTGGATCCATTAGTTTTGAGTCCTATCCTTTGGAGTTGGAAAAAAAAAACAAGCTTGCTTCATCTTCCACATGATAGCTGTTAAATATTTGAACATGGCTATCATGTCACCTCTTAAGTATTTTCTTCTCTAGCATTAACATGCTCAGTTCCTTCAACTGTTCTTCATGGGCCATGGTTTCCAGACCTTTTATCATCCTGGTCACTCTCCTCTGGATACCTTCTAGCTTCTCAATATCCTTCTTTCACTGTGGTGCCTGGAACTGGGCACAGTATTCCAGGTGAGGTCTTATCAAAGGAGGGAAAAGTGGTACTAGTACTTTGTTTGATCTGGACCCTATACTTCTATTGATGCAGCCTAGTATAGCATCAGCTTTTTTTGCTGCCACATCATACTGGTGCCTCATGTTTAGCTTGTGGTCTACTAAGAAACCTAGTTCCTCTTCACAAATATTACTGCTGAGCCAGCTGTCCCCCATCCAATATTTGTATTTCTCATTTTTACAGTGTTTTTGTTTTACTTGCCTATGCACAGTGGTAATGTGAACAAGAAATAACTGAACAAGGGCTATATTGGTAACAGGGCTAAAACTGATGTTATGTCCATGTCGAATAAATCGCTTCTCTCTTTTCCCCACCCTTAAAAAAATGATTATTCTTGAAGGTCTTTTTGGATTCTGTTCTCAACTCTCATTTATCAGCAGATAATTTCCAGAAGTACTTCTGTGAAATGACACGCACACTTCTGTTATCTCTTTCCAATGTAGTATTTCATTGTTTTCTAAAGTCTCGTTCTTGACATTGGTGTTCTAACCTGTTAGGTTATGTGAAATTTTATCAATTAATTTCCTTGTTTGGGAGAAAGTAAAACATTTTGCAATGAACTGAAGAGTTTTTTGTTGGTTGTTTTTGAACAGAGTTCTGTCGATATTGTTCAGGGCCAGAGGGGAAAATAGTTTTTCCCCTAGACAGCAGTGACAGAACAGAAAATAAGTGTATGCTGAAGAGCGATTGAGAATGTGATCCTGACAGTAATTAATATATGTGTTCTTAATTTGAATTTGTCAATGTATTTCGAGTTTTGGGTGATACTGAGGTTTAAACTAAAGAGCTACTTTTCAGAACACAGGGTATTTCATATGTAACCCATGAGTATACAGTTTATTTTGTAGTTGTACAGTATGTAACCAGCATTCCTTCATTGAGGAGATTGTTTGTCATTATAATATCTAGCTGGACCTACTGCTTTTGTATGTGTGGGTGGGTGGGTATTACAACAGCATATTCAAAATGGATGTTAGTACGTAAATTCTTTAAGGCAAGATTACAACTAAATCTAGTTAATATTTTGTAAAATTCTAGGTGGGATACGGAGCCCACTGATACTGAACAAGCATAACTAAAGACATTTTACCTATTCTCATAATGTAAATGGGTGTATGTAGAAATAACTGATAGGTTCACAAAGCCTTGTGAATGTAAAAAGATAATTGTGTATTCTATATTAAATATTCTATATGAAAGTGTTCATATTAAAGAATAAGTAGACAAGAAAAAAAGAACTAGTCAATAAGAAAAAATGCATTACTTGTAAACAGAAACGTTGCTGAATTTAGAGCTCTGAAACTTATATGCTTAGCTTTTAAATTATTTTTACATTGAAATAGACAGTATCAGTTATAAAATTCTGGAAATGCATTCTTCGCTATTTTGTACCAGAAAGTGCAGAGTACAGCAGTGGTATGAGTGCCTGGACGATGCATTTCTGAGAACTTAATTTTGACATGCTTCTTTTGATTGCAGATGATGAAGAGAGGGAGCTTCAAATGGATCTTGCAGACTATGGAAAACCACACTTCAGTGATGTACTCTAAAACCTTGGCTCCCTTTATCCAAGAAATCATGCAATAGGAGGGAAACTAAACCAACTTTCAACAGTTACTGAAATGAAATATTGGGGAGGGAAAAGGACAACAAAACACATAAAATACAACTATTTAACACTGAACAGTGGAAGGAAAAGGTGAAATGGGGTACAGGTGTACAGCTGGTTCTTACTGTTTGTGAACAATGCATAGAGATGGCTTGTTCTTTTGCAGGATGATCAAACAACCTGAATTTTATAGAACTGGAAACAACTAACTCAGGCTGTGAGACTGTTTACTTGTAATCTCTGAATTAATAACAATGCAGAATAATTAAGGTTAGCATATTTCTAAAAATGAAGCCACTGTAAACCAGAGAATCTGTACAGTTTGAATCTTATATATATTAATTACTTCTTTGCAGAAATAAATGTACAGTTGGGACACGCTTTGATACATGAAGTTATTTATTCCATGCAAGCAAATCCTTTTCTTTTGCTATCGTGACTTGTATTTTACAGGTAATGTTACATTTTGAGAAAGCTGGCCAAACCAGTATCTAATGTAAATATATTATGAAACCTTTCTGAAGGTCTGTCTGGGTGACAGTGAAATATATTAATCCTGTATGAAACCATATGCTTAACCCTAGGAGACTGAAGAAAGTTGCCAGTAATGAAAATATGGTAACAGTAGGGTCTTGTTATGTAGGGTATCTACCAGAATTTGAACCAATAAAAATTTCAACTAGTATTTCCTGCAAGAACTATATTTTATTTGCTTATGTTTTTACAGCAATGGTTTTAATCATAAGAGATCAATCAAGTAGAAAGTGGTTGAAAGTACAGTCTTGAGAGATTCTAAATTCATTCCTATCGGAACCTATGATATATTTGAGATAATGCTGTTTCATTTCAAATTCAGTGCTGCAGTATTGATTGCTCAGAACAGTGGTTATGTCCTTGTGGTTTTATGTGTGTGTTTTAAGTGTAAAATGTCTTTGGTTTTTTTTCCAGTTTACAGAAATGGTTATCACATCTATTTCCTGAAATGACAAATGATTAACCCTAAATAATTATCAACAAGGGCTATTGTGAATAAAATGTATAGGTCCTATATGACAGGGTTGATTGTATTTCACAATTCTGTACTCAGGTTAAAGTTCATTCAAACTTATTTGTGGCAACCTAATGAATTATATGTATTGAATAAGAAGGAGAGATCTGTATCAGGCTTCCATTAGAAAAGTGTTGATTTATAGGGACAAAAATGTAGGTTTGTTCTTTGGAAACCTTTTGATGCCACTTTTCAAGCAGCCACTTGACAAAACTTGGGGCTCTTCAAAGGGAGACTGTTATTGTTAGTTTTATTTCCAAGTCATAAAACAACTGGTTTTGCATAAAATTAAAGACTGAGACTTTTTAGAATTAGTTCTCACCACTCTCCATCAGTCTTCAGTGTTGTGCTTCAGTGATTCAACCAAAATGTATTTGTGACCTAAATTAGGTGTAAAATTCTGCTGTTGACATCCTACATTTAGTAGGCTCTAATAAAGGCTAATAGTTTTAGTTTCTGCCTCTGTGTACTTTCTCAAACAACTAGTTGAATAAGTATAGTGTGGGTAATGCAGTGTTAGTCTTCTAGAGAAATCTCTGGCTCCCCTTGGAAGTTCTGCATACACTTCAGAATGCATGAAGCTTGTGTAGAACATTTCAACATTAAAATGGTATGGTAAGGTATAAGTATTCTGCTTCTTTAAACATGGGAACTAACTCTAGGAAATGGCCATTTAGCAGTGCTTGCAAATTATATTTGAATACAGATTGAAAAAAATGTTTCAAATAAATGAGATAATTGTTCCATTTATTATATGGCCTCATAGTTGAAGGGTGTTGTTCTTGTTCTGGTGCAGTACATCTCCATCAGTGCTGCTTAACCAATGTTCCCTATAATTGTCATTCCCACTGCACGGGAGCCTCGCCCATCTGCTCGCAGGGGGTGAGGTTTCATCTGAAACACGAAAGTAAACAGATACAATATTGACTTGGGCTGCTGCTGTGCGGCAATGATGGAACTCTGTGCACCCATACACCTTGGAGAAAACTTTGTGCTAACATAAAGAATTATTCAGTACAAATTACCTGAATACAAGAAAACTATTCACTAATAATTCTGTACTTATTTTGCTGTGCATAGCTACAGAAGAGGCTCTTCCTATGTATGGGGCAAAAATGCGGAAGACATGAGTTATCAACCGATTTTTTACAGTGAGTGGTGATACTTTCAAAGCAGTAAAATAATCTGCAAGAGTGGGGACAGCAGATTTTAAATTGTCAAGCTCATCTGACAACAAAGTAATATAGAAGGTTCTGCTTCTTTCTCTTTTCACAATATAAAAACTGTGTTCACATTGTGATCTAAAATGGGGGAGAGCTATATATCTGCCAAGTGTGGTGCTGTTACCACAGAAACAGACAAGTTCATGATGATCAATGAATGCTCCAGAGCCGAGACAGATCCATTGTACTAGTAGTTTTGCCTCTAGAGATGTGGATACAAAACTGAGAGCTATGAAATACTGGAATGAAAAATTAGTAGAGATGAGATTTCATTCAATCCCCAATGATGAAATTTGTTGGTATGGCACCACAGGTGCCGTGCATCCAGTCTCTCTCACACACAGACTGACTGGGATACTTACTTTGTGTTGTGTACCACCAGCATCCTTCTCTGGTGGTGCTCCAATCCAGGCAGGAACTCGGGCTGCCCATCCATGCCTCCTCTGACAGCTGATCATGCTGCCAAGGAGATGGGACGGGGACTCTCCACATGCAGCCAATGAGTGTTCAGCTGCTCGGGGAGGCAGAGACAGGCAGTCCAGATTGGAGCACTGCCAGAGAAAAGTCATGAGCAACCTATGGTGCTCCAGACTTCATGCTCTGATTTTGGCCTTTGGCCATATACTTCATGGAATAGTCTTGTCTTGTTTCTGTAGCATAGAATGCATTTGTTCCTCAGCTGACTAAAATTTGATTCTCAAGTGGTTATTTTTATGCTGATTGTATTTGGCAGGATAGCTTAGCTTTCTTATTTTAAACCTACGAGAAATAGCAATGCCTCCCTGTCTGCTGCACCAAAAGCAGTAAGGACTCTTGTGGCAATCTTAAAAACTAACAAATTTTATATGTCATAAGCTTTCATAGACTTTAGCCAAGTTCTTCAGATCTACAGAAGTGGACTACTTCTCAAAAGTCTATGCCAAATACACTTGTATTCAAGATGCCATAAAACTCACAGTTTTATGCCAGCAAACAAACTGCCAATTTGTTGTTCTTTTCATTCTGTACGTTTTAATGTTCTTTCCCCCCTGAAAATAAATTTACCTCATTGTATAATTGTGTGTGTTTCAGTCAGATATCCTCAATACTAAATTCAATACTTTCCTCTTGGCTACTTGCTACTGTTTAATGGTTTCTGGTCTAGGTCTCTTGGAACAGGAGCTGAGTTTGGCCATGTTGCCTTTGAGATAATACTCTGGAAGGTCTGGGATTCTTTTGTTCAAGACTTAGATTTAGACCAGGCAATGCCTCTTTGCCTAAGCATATTCTTCAGGGACCAAATCAGTTCTCATTATAACATCTGTATTATAAATAGCAATTTGATTCCACTATGTGAAGATTTAAATGGGGCACTTATAGAAAGCAACACATACAGCCAGCTTGCCATCTATTTTGGAACCTTTGTATAACTAAACAGTACTCGGCCATTTTATTCCATCCCAGAGAATTAAAGTTTTACCCCAGCACTTTTTATGTATTTGTCTTAGAAATGCAAATATGCACATCCCATGCTATAAAACCCTTTTCATCTAGCCGTTCCTCTTAGTGTGTCTTCCATGTTAATACTAAAAAAATTAGAATATACGAACTCATATTTTCTCCTTTGTCTAAAGAAGTGGATTACAACTCGCAGAAGCCTTTACCACCAGCTGTACTCGCCAGGATTTCTGGGACTTGTACAGTGGTGCCTCACAAGACGAGCGCTCCGTTTTACGACGAAATCGCATTACGACGAAGTTTTTGCGATCGCAAAAGCAATCGCAAAAGGATGTTTCCTATGGGGGAATTTCGCTTTGTGATGATCGGTTCCCTGCTTCGGGAACCAATTCTCGCAAAACAATGATTTTCCTACAGCCGATCAGCATTTTCAAAATGGCCACCGGGTAAAAAAAAATGGCTCCCTGCTCTTTTCTGGGACGGATTCCTCGCTGCACGGGCAGCGAAAATGGCTGCCCTATGGAGGATCTTCGCTGGACGGTGAGTTTCAAGCCCATAGGAACGCATTAATCAGGTTTTAATGCGTTTCTATGGGCTTTTTCGTTCTACAGCAATTTCGCTGGAACGAATTAACATCGTAATGCGAGGCACCACTGTACTCAAAGACCATCTGAGGACCCAAGGTTGGGAACCACTGGTATAGAAAGACCAAAAGGGAGTACCTTGAACTTATAGATATGGTCGCCCAATGCAAAACCCATGAAGTAGCAATGGTGCAAATAGACGGTAGTATGAAAATAAATGTCTTTCAGGTCAATCACAGGAAACCAATCTTCTTTTGTGAGGAATGGTAGAATTGTTTCCAGCATCACCATTCTTGGTGTCTTATGTAAGAATTTATAATTCTCAAGTACTGAACTGGCCTCAGATCACCATCCCTCTTTGGAACTGTAAAACAGTGGGAGTAGAACCCATTGGGAAGCACTTCCAGGTTGTATGGCATCCTTTTTTACTAACATAGTTACCTCCTCCTGAAGTACTTAAGATGGTGACGTAGGTCTGAAGAGACGTCTTAAGAGGAAAAATAAAAATTCAATAGCATAGCTATGTTTGATGAGGGTTGTGACCCATTTGTCATGGGTGACTGTGTGTTAGGTGGTGACATATGGTGCTAGTAGATTAATTGTGTCCTATGTGAACACCATTGGAACTCAATCTGTAAGTAGTAAAACACTGCTTGGTCTCTTTGTCTTGACATATGAAGCAGGTTGTATTTTTGGTGCTGGGCTTGCTGCCTGTAGTACTATGAGGTAAATGGTAGTGGAAATCTTTGATGGTCAGATTAGAATTTTGATAATTAGTAAACGGAAGGTAGTTTGCTGCATTGCTGGTATTGCTTCTGTTGGTATGGTGTATAGAAGCCCATTCTTTTGGCAGTATTCTCTTTTTGCATATGTTCTCCATTAAGTTGGGGTTTTTGTTGTTGCCACTGAATAGGCCTTCCCCATCAAAGGGAAGGTCCTCTATCTGAGTTCTTAAGTCACTGATAAGCCTGCTGACTGAAGCCAGGTAAATGGTAGTGAGCATAAGAGGGTACAGACTGGAAACAATTCTTCACACACTACCATATAAAGTTCATCATGCAAGTTATACAATCCTGATTTGACCTACTGTATATTTCTTTCATATCAATCTTGACTCCTGACTAGAGATGGGGGTATTCGTATATGAATACAAATATCCCCACGCAGCTGGACTTAACGAGGGGCCAGCCCCTGTGGCCAGTCATGTGTGCGGTGGTGGCGGTGGCAGCCTCGCTCATCCTTCCAATTGCTGCTGGAGCTCCGCTCTCTTTCTGCTCACCTGGACACAGGTAATGGGAGGATGTTTCTTCCTGCATGGCTGCTGAGTCGCTAGCCAAGCAGGAAGAGAGCGGAGTTCTGGGAACGATTGGAAGGATGAGCAAGGCTGCCGCCACCAAACATGTGAGTGAACGGGCCAGCCATGGGGGCTGGCTCCACCTGCGCAGGAATATTCGTATTATGAATACCCCATCTCAACCCCTGACATAGATGTTGTCATCATTCAGGCTGCGCTTTGCTATGTGCAAAGCTTGGCATTCTTTTTCTTGCTGGCAATATGGGCACTATATTATGTAGCAATATCAGGCATGTCCTGGCATTCTGAATCTGAATGTATTTCTAACTATCAGTATATGTGTTTGATACATACTATTTCCATCCTGGTATTTTAATAAAATTACTCAAAAAGACCAGTGTCCATGCTGGCTGGGGAATTCTGGGATTTGTAACACAAAAACAAAAACACAACTCTGCGCACCTCTGCTCCAGGTCTTAGATATGGTCACTTGAGAAAGACTTTGTGTGAATGCTTCACAAGCAGTACCATGGAGATGAAAATTTGTATTATATTTATATCTCAACTTTCCTCCAGTGAGCTCAAAGCAGGTCAGAGGGCTTTTTTTGCTGGAATATATCCTCAAAAGCTGGCTGGATAATTCAGTGAGTTAAATATGTAGCTATGGAACCAGAAGTTGAGAGTTCAAGTCCCCGCTGTGCATCCCAGAAGAACCAGCCTATTTGGCCTTGGGCAAACTGCACAGTCCCAGGACAAACCCCAGAAGGGTATGGTAAACTACTTTTAAGTACTCCGTACCTAGAAATCCTGAAAAGGCTTGCCACAGGTCAGAATTTGCTTGGATGAACGTGATTATTTTGTGCTCCCAACTCTGTGAGGTCACACTGAGCATGTGACTAGCCCAGTTGGTTTTATGGCTGAGGGAGCAATCAGGCAGATAAATAGCTCACATTTTGCACCATTTGTGACATGGTCCAGTGTAAGCTATTTCCTGGGATCACACAATGCACAGGAGATAGTGAATCAGTCTGACCCTGCTCCTTGTTCTAGCTGGACCTTTTTTGTCTAGTAGGGCAGTGGTCCCCAACCTTGGGCCTCCAGATGTTCTTCGACTACAATTCCCAGAAGCTTTCACCACCACCTTTGCTGGCCAGGATTTCTGGGAGTTGAAGTCCAAGAACATCTGGAGGCCCAAGGTTGGGGACCACTGTAGTAGGGTACTCTTTTTGGGGGGTTGGGCTGGAGCAATTTTTGCAGGGATGGAAGAGTAATTTTAAGATTGCTCCCAGCAAAACAACCCTTTCTGGTGTGATCAGACACAATCCTTTCTCACCGTCTGATTAGGGTACAATCAGTGACGAATTTCAAAACAGGTCTCGAGTTTTAACCCAAAGGTCTACCTACTGCAGTTGGCCTACATCAAGGCTAATAAGTGAGCTCTTTGGTTGCAAGACTTGGAGGATGTTTGGGCAGCAAATCAGAATCTTGACTGGCTTTCTTCAACCACATGTTTGTAAAAATCATAAGACATATTCCCACCTGGATGCTTTCCAATCCTGCTAGTAGCTTTTACCGGAACTATTGGAATACAGAGTAATGGCATCCAATCAACGCAAGCTCCATTCTGCTGTGTCAAGTCTACATTCACAAATTCCTCAAGTGTAATCATAAGGCCTCATCCTCAAAACTGCTGTTTCCGTGTGTGTCAACAACAAAGCTAATGGATTACAAACCGCTGTCTGAGGTTGTGAAAATACAGGGCACAGGGCGCACATTGCAGCAGTGCTGGCACTGGTAACACTACAAAAGAAAACAATCTATGTTGGTCTTCTCTGGATGCTACTGTTATATCACTGAACCACACTCTTCTTCTCAGTGTGCCTGCTGCCAATAGGTGTCTGTTTTAAGTAATTTGCACTATACCTTGGGAATGAAATCAGCCAAAACTATCACATAATTATTTTAAAAAATACTGGCTGAAAAGGATTTTAATGAATGAGTCCATCAAAGTGTCCAAACAGAAGGGGTCTTTCTCCTGTTCTCTTTGCTTCTGACCATCACAGTAATCCTCTGGGCAGTATTAACAAGAAATGGATATAGCCAGTAGGAACATCACGCTGCATGCATCCACTGAGATATATCATAGGAGTTAACTCAACCATAACTATTAACATACCTCTTTTCCACTTCACAGATTATGTACTCCCCATTAATATTATGTGCAATTTGCAACTGACTTATAGCAACTGTACTAGGCTTTTCAAGTACAGTAGTGTGACATATTTAAGGAGTTTACTGTTACCACTACCACTACCCTGACTCCACTTATTTTCTGTGACAGAGCAGGGATTTCAACCCAACCCACCCAAATCCTAGTCACTCACTTTATGCACTAGATACTAGCTATCTCCTATAGTTTCTCACTCTGTCCTTTTAGAAATACTTGTTGCTTAAACCATAAATAGGTAAGAATCCTCTGTTCTAGCTAATCCCATGTGAAAACACCAGGAAAGCTTTTGGGAACCCCAACGGTGGGAGTATTTCGGTTCAGAGCCGCCTGGAGTTCCACTAGGTGGCATAAAATCTCGTGAGCAGCCTTAACCCAAAATCCACTCCTAAATGTCTAGTCGCTTTCATCGTGCTTGAGACACCCCACGGCAGAACTCAAAAACGTCAGGTACGAAGATGCTCTTGGGTCGCCTGCAACACATTGCCGTACACCTGAAAAATTACTATGCTCGAATCGATAACCACAGGATCAGTGGCTATAGTCGGTCAGCAAAGCCTCGTGGCTGTCTGACTCCTAGGGTCAAGCCCAAACCTTGATTTGCCTTCAAGGCATAGGGGCCGGGAAGAAACGTGAGAGGGTTTTGGGTTTTTTTGGGTGCTTACTGTGACAATCCAAAGAATTTACTCCACGACCTAACATTTACCTGCAAGGCAACAAGGTTGCTCTTTCCCGTAGCGAAGCTGTTTGGGGCAGAGAGCCTTTGCTCTCTTGAAAGACGGCGCCCATGAGTGATTCCTGCCTCGGGCCCTGAAGATCGGCTTCCTGAATTTAGAATCGGTGTAAAGGCCTTCTTCCCCATCCTACGGGATAAAGCCAGTCCTGCGGGAAAACGAAAGTGGCCCCTGCCCGGCTGCGGAGCCCTTCCCGGTTCCCCACCAGAAAGTGATCGTGACCACGGGTGCGCTGCCTTGCGCCCCCCCCCCCCCACCGCCCCCACATCCGCTTTCCGAATGGTACGGGAGAAGGAAGAGCTCCCTCGACCACGCGCAGAGTGCCTTTCCGAAGTAAGCCACGATCTGATCCCGAGCGCGCCCGGCGGCTTTCCTTCCCGTGAAGTGAGGATCCAGAGCCATCCCTCCTCACTCGCCGCCGCCGCCGCCGCCGAGTCCGTTCCGAAAACCCCTCCCCTTTCTGGGGCGCGTGCGCAGTGCTCCGCTCGGCCCAGGCAGCTGGGCTCGCTCACTCCCTTCCTCTCTCCCGTCATCATCCGGGTCCTTCCGTGCGGTGCAGCAGGTCGGTAGGCGGGAAATGGCGCCTGGCCGCTGCCGGGGTTGCTGAGCGGCTACAGAGCCCCCGGCGGCGGCGCTCCGTTCGACCAACGCCAGGGGCCCCTCTTGGGTCCGGCCCGGCGCGGCCCTGTCGCCGGGGAGCAGGACACCGAGAGACGGACGGAAGGGGGGAGTGACGTCCTTCTGCGCCTCACCTCCGCCTTCGTCGCCGCGCCTCACAGGTAACCGACGCCCCGCGCCCCCCCCCCTCCCGCACTGTGAGGAAGAGAGGTGGCGGGGTCGCCCGCCCGCCCGCCTGCCTGCCTGCTCCTCCTCGGCTCAGCCGCGGCGGGGGTGGGGGGTGGGGCTCCCAACCCTCGGCTCCCCTTCGCGCGCGTCGTCCCCCCCCCGACCCCTCGTCGTCGGGCCTAGTCCTGGGGGAGGGGTCGTTTTGGCGTTAGAGGGGCTGCTGCTGCCGCCAGGCGCTGCCTTGACACCGAGGGAGGGGGGTGGGTGGGCTCTCCCTGCTGGGTTTGCTCGTGGCACACTTCGACACCTGACCCGCTCGTGAGATTGGGGCAAACGCGGGAGTGCAGCCTGCATCGAGGGCTCGTTGTAGGCCCGGGGAGAGTGCCTCTGAACGTGTGCAGAAGGCTTCTCGGAGTCCCAGCCAAAGAGGCTCGGCTCTCGATTCTCGAACCTCTCCGGTGTTTTGCCTCTCCGTGTATGTGGATGTTAGGGAAAGGACACGACTGTGTTACCGGATCTTTTCCATGGTGATATTACCTGAGGAGCTCTCCTGTTACAGTTGCCAGCATCTTCTCAGGTGCCAGGCAGGCAGCCCTGGCAGCTTGGAATTTGGCGCTGGAGGTTAGACATTCAACAGATCTGCAACGCTCTGTACACCATCTAGGAGCCTGTGGGTTTATTACTATACTGAAGTAAACAGAGAAATGAGGAGTTTAGTGTTGTGAACCATGGGGCTGTTTACCTCATTGTGAAGATGTCTTTATTTTTTGTACATGCATTTTTATTCATTCTTCCTTCTAGAAAACGTTGGGCAACATCCATGGCATGCTTGTCTTCTCAAAACTGCTTTTCAGAGGAAGCTCTGATCCCTGTGAGTTAGGCTAGGCTGAGACAGTATGATTGCCCCAAGGTCATCCAAGGAGCTAAAGAAGTTATACTCAAGTATTTCCAGTTGGGATGTATTAAATTGAGTCAACCAGAATTTGTTTGGACATGGAGGCTTATTACTTCTTCAGGAAGTATATTGTTGAGCTCCTTATCTGTGACTGCTACTCTTCTCCACTAACATATTAGAAATATCTGCTATTGATCTTCCGTTAATTTGCTTTATGTATTGGTTGAGACTGGGGAAGGATGTTTGGACTGGAAAGTCTTCAAATCCGTAGGTACAGACATCCCTTTCTAAGAGATTATTTCTGTGTTGTAGGTGCTGTATGGTACTGAATAAGGTTACCACATGGCTGTATTGTGTTTGTACAGGGACAGTTTTTGGATGTGTATTTGTTTACTAAAGGTTTAACAATGATAAATCAATGATTGATGTTTGTATTGGATGTACTTTGATAGGAATTTGGGGATGATTTTTCATTGGCTTCTGGCCAATTATTTTGGTTATGGAGAAAGTAACAAGCACTCACTATAATAATATAAACTTTGATGGGTCATGTATATACTACTCATTCATCGTTTTCCTCATATAGCAAATGTTACCAAGTGGCGTTAGTGATCAGCTTTACACGAAAATCCAATATTAGTCCACTGAGAATGCCTGTTGCTATGTCTTTATGGAATGTTATGAAGACCCAGAAATTTTAAATAAATGAATACTGTGCCTGGCTTAGCATGAGCAGTGTTTTGCCTAACATAGTGAAAATAGTACCGTGTTTCCCCGAAAATAAGACAGGGCCTAATATTAATTTTTGCTCCAAAAACTGCATTAGGGCTTATTTTCAGAGGATGTTTCATTTTTTTTTTCATGTACAACAATCTACATTTATTCAAATACAGTCATGCCATCTTCTGGTTGCTGCACAATGGTGGAGAGTGGACTTTCGCTTAACTGGGGCTTTTATTTTTGGGGTAGGGCTTATATTATGAATATCCTGAAAAATCATACTAGGGCTTACTTTCAAAATAGGGCTTATTTTCAGGGAAACAGGGTAATAAACTATACTGCTTTAAATATGTGTGCTGAATTGTAGGCCAACAATAAGTTTTATTTGGATATTGACATTTGCAGATTTTATTTATAGTGTCATTTCTTCATTTTGTTGTTTATATAGCATCATCAGTGCGCTTGCAGATTACTCCGTAAATGATACTAAAGAATACGTTTGATGGAACTTTGAGTTTAAAATTCCTCACAGGAGGAAGATATCATAAATCAGAGTTTCAAGAATCCCCCCCCCAAGTGACAATCTTGATGCCCTCTTTTGCAGGGTGCATTTGATTTTTTTTTTAAAAAAATATTTTTAATGATATGAAAAAATGTTTTTACTAATTAAAATCATGATTTAAATCAATTAGATTTTTATAGAAATCATTGATTTTTTTATCCACGTTGCTCTTTTGGGAGGAACACCAGGGATTCAGATGTAGAGCCCCTGGGTTTGCAGCCAGGTGTTTCAACCCACTGAGCTATATCACATCTTTAGTCAATAAAACAATTGCTATTTTTATTATTGTGTCTAAGCAGCCATTCTCAACCTTTTTTTTTGGCCACAGCTATAAATACAATATGAAAGAAATATAGTCTGATTCAGGATTGTATACGTCGCATAACAAACCTTATAAGGTATTATGTGAAGAAATGTTTCCTCAGGGTGGCCCCCTTCAACTGTGCCAGAACCCTCCAGGGGGGCCATAAGGGACATTTCACAAAAATTAGAGACATTTTCTCTGAGTGGAGCCTTTCCTTATGAAGGAGGGAAATGTTGGCTCTAAATATCAAACTGCATCTGCTTGATCCAGTCTAAGAGATTCCTAGTTCTGTGGCATGCATGGACCACTGATTACTGAAGATTGTGTCTGGCTATAAAACCAAGTTTAAATATTTAAACCCATTATTATAAGAATCTTTTCTTGAGGCCATCCTTCCCCTAAGATACTGCTTTGGTGTCTATCTTATTTTATAAATCACCCCTAATAGTGCAGGATTGCTTGACCCTCTGAATTTCATTTTCAGCAGGCTGAACAGACTGACACAGAAATGAAGGTGTGAGGAAATACACTTCTGTGCCATGTGTAGTACTGTGTTTAACCTCTGTTTTTGCTACACTTACCTAAATTTGGATCCACCATAAGTCTCTTGTACTTCTTCTGCCAGGCAGAATCAGAGCATGAGCTCCTAAGAATATTAGCCATTAATACTTACCTGAGTTTTCAGTAATTCCAGCACCTTAGACCAGAGAGAAAGACAGAAATACTCCCTTGAGAGAGAAGTTAGGTGGCTTCAGCAGTTTTGAGAGGACAGATCGAAGGGAAGAAAGAGTTTGTTGGTTGCCACTGGAGTTTGTTGGTTGCTCTACTGCAGTGTTTCCCACCCTGGAGTCAGGACCCCCAAGGTGTTGTAAAGTGTTTTCTGTGGGGTCACGAGTCACCTTATATGTGTTAAATAATTTATTCCTTAACCTTTCAGAGTTAGTGTGTATGTGTGTGTATGAGAAACAGACCCTTGGGGGAGAAAGAAGACCCTCAAGTTGGGAAACATAGTTCTGTTTGAATGGGAAAATAATAACAAGGTCCTTGTTGCAAATAATTAAAACAATTATTGTACAAGAGAATGGCAGAGCTAAGATGAAAAACTTTGTAACTGATAAGATTGTTGTGATGCCATGTCTTCAGTGTACCTTCTGTGTGCTTCTTTACCACGATTCCCTTATAGGTGCCTTGAGCCCCTTATCAGGAGAAGGGCAGCCTATAAATAAAACAAATTGAATGAATGAATGAATATATTTTCCAGTTTATAGGCTTTGGAGAAGTTGAAGAGATTTCTTTAGTTAACATCTTAATGTTTGACCACAAATATATCAATAGGTAGATATACAGTACAGTATAGATTTAAACTGAGTGAATGCTTTGGAGACCCTTTAGAATAGTGGGTTTCTGCCTTCATAGAAAATGCAATGGCTGAAATCCCCTTGTGCTGTTATGCACAAAGCATATTTTTGGAGATAAATTGCCTCAAGTTATTTATTCATTTATCTGTTTATTTTATCATCACCTTAGAACTGAAGAGGTGGAAGGGACCCTGTGGATCATCAAGTTCAGCCCTTGTCAAGACTTGCACAGTGGAACCTCTGGCTCCATTGATAGATAAATCTATCTATGGATGGATGGATAGATAGCTTTCCATAGCCACAGACCTAAACCACTGACCATTCCAGCAGTTCATTTACTTATTTTTTTCTTTATATCCTAGCTTTCTCCCGGTGAAAGCACTCAAAGGCAGTGTGCAATAGCTTAAGTGTATTTAAAATCATGATAAATTAGAATATTAGTATTAAATAAAAACAAAATATGTTGCATCCCCCAGTAAAAACTCCCATCCTGCCAGGGCATTCACAAATCAAAAGCCAGTTGAAATAGGAAATCTTTCACCTACTGGTAGAAAGACAGTGAGGAGCATAGTTTGTGCAGATTCAGGGATGAATCTGTGAGTACTCTCAAACTACAAACCTGGATTTGGGGGGAGTCTTAACACAGTTTGAATCTCTGATCTGCCTTATTACACATGTCTTACCAGGATTAAACTTTTGCTCATCCTCATCCAGTGCATTACACATATCTGACACTGATTTGGAGCCAAGACAATTCCTCTGAGTTAGACTGAAAAGAGAATAGAGATCAGCATACTAGTGGCACCAATCCCCAAAACTCTGGGCAATGTCTTCCAGCAATTTCCTAATAAATGTTTAATAATATGGAGGACAAAACAAAGCCCTGAGGGGTGCTAAAGGGCAGAGTAGACTCTGGGTACCATGTTCTGGGTTTGCACCTGCAAGAAGGAGCAAACCCACTGTAAACATTTCTTCCAAATCCTATCTCAGTGAGGCAACCAAGAAGGATACTAAAGATGCCGTGGTTGATGCTCCTGTTGGGTCCAGCAGAACCAGGAGGGGCATACAGTTCCCAGTATAGGTCATCCATTAAGGCAACCAGAGCTGTCTCAATCACATAACCTGGTCTGAAACCAGATTCAGATGGATCTGGTTCTATACCTTAGGTCTCCAGATGTTCTTGGACTAAAACTCCCAGAAGCTATTAACACTAGCTGTGCTGGCCAGGAGTTCTGGGAGCTATAGTCCAAGAACATCTGGGGACCCAGAGTTGGGAACCACTGATCTAGGTAATCAGTTTGATCCAAAAACTCAGGAGCTGAGAGCCCATTACATGTTCCAGCACCTTGCCCAGAAAAGGAGCATTGGAGATTGGCCAATAGTCCCCAGTCCCCTTACCTACTCAGCCAGTCCTTCCTTGCCTGCTTTTATAAGTCAGGAAAGGCAGGAATCAAGCACATATGTAGTGGTTCTCACCCCTTCAAGGACACTGTCTACAACCTTAGACTGCATGAATTCGAATCAATCCATTGAAACAGGGCAAGAAACTGCCAAAGTTACACCCACAGAATTGCGTGACTTGACATGCAACATATAATGTCTGCAGAGATTTCTTAACTTGAGGCAATTCACTTCCGAGAGTTATGCCTTTTGTATAGCAAGACAACAAGATTTCAACTAATAGGTGACTAGAACATACAGTATTCCTGCTTCAAAACTAAGATGTGCATACAGTATCAGTTAATGTTCAAGTTGCCGTTGGTTATTATTGCCATTTTTAGGAGCTTCGCATGGTCTATACCATAATTTGGGTTTTCTTTAGAGTTGAGCTGGAAAAAAATTGTCTCATTATTTCAGAATCCTAAATAAACATTTCAGAAAAAAGCATCAGAGTTTGACATATAACTTAAAATGCTTCAGTTTCTGAATGACCAGGGGCCGTAGACATTTCCAGCCCAGGAGCCTTGTGAGTTTCTAGCCATTATTCCACACTGGCTCTCCAGTTTAGATTCTGTGCAGTACACCAGTTTGTTTACAAGATTTACAAGAGAGAAAAATATAGGCATGTCTGTGAAGGAGATGAGACAGAAAGAGTGGTAGAATGAGAATTTGAATCCAGGTCTTCTGCTTCTAGTTTGATGCTATAACTACTATGTCATATATTTCAATTCAAATTATTTTGGGGGCATATTGTGGGGCAGTGGACAGAGTGACAGACTAAGACTTGGGAGACCTGGGATGCAGCTTCTGTGTAACCATGGAATCTTGCTGGAGAATGATGCTGGTAAAACCACTCCATTAGTATCTCACATACCTTGAAAACACTGTTACAGTGACCATAATGTGAACACAACTTTAAAGCACATGGAGTAGACAAATAGACATGTAGAATGTTTTGGACTTCAGCTCCCAGAAATCCTGGCCAGCACAGCTGGTGGTGAAGGCTTCTGGGAGTTTCAGTTCAATAACATCTGTGGGCCCCCAAGGCTGGGAACCAGTGGCTTAGTAAGTATGTGAAATAATTGTGTTAAAGAAAATCACATTATATTTAGGGCACTGAATTTTTTTGATGACTGTATTCCTCCTTGGTTATAATTCCTTTGGAATTTTGTGTCCAGTTCTGGGCACTATAATTTAAAGTAGGATGTTGACAAGCTGAAGTGTGTCTAGAGGAAGGTGGTCAAGGTGGTAGTAGACGTGAAAGCCAAGCCCCGTGAAAAATGATTGAGGGATCTAGGTATGCTTAGCCAAGAGCAGAGAAGATTGAGAAGCTATACTGTCTGTTTTCCAGTATTTGAAAAACTATTAAGTGGAAGGTGGAGTGGAGAGTAGGACCTGAAGTGATTGATTCAAATTACAAGTAAGGAGATTTTGACTAGATCTTAGCAAAACCTCCTTACAGTAAGAGCTGTTTATTTCATTCATTCATTCATTCATTCATTCATTCATTCATTCATTCATTCATTCATTCATTCATTCATTCATATTTCCCATCTGGCTACCAAGGCCATTCTGGGTGGTTTACATGGTTAAACATCATTGTTTGTTTGTTCAGTCGTTTAGTCGTGTCCGACTCTTCGTGACCCCATGGACCAGAGCACGCCAGGCCCTCCTATCTTCCACCGCCTCCCGGAGTTGTGTCAAATTCATGTTGGTTGCTTCGATGACACTGTCCAACCATCTCATCCTCGGTCGTCCCCTTCTCCTCTTGCCTTCACACTTTCCCAACATCAAAGTCTTTTCCAAGGAGTCTTCTCTTCTCATGAGATGGCCAAAGTACTGGAGCCTCAGCTTCAGGATCTGTCCTTCCAATGAGCACTCGGGGTTGATTTCCTTTAGAATTGATAGGTTTGTTCTCTTTGCAGTCCAGGGAACTATCAAGAGTCTCCTCCAGCACCACAATTCAAAAGCATCAATTCTTCGGCGGTCAGCTTTCTTTATGGTCCAGCTCTCACTTCCATACAACACTACAGGAAAAACCATAGCTTTGACTATTCGGACTTTTGTTGGCAAAGTGATGTCTCTGCTTTTTAAGATGCTGTCAAGGTTTGTCATTGCTTTCCTCCCAAGAAGCAGGCGTCTTTTAATTTCGTGGCTGCTGTCTCCATCTGCAGTGATCATGGAGCCCAAGAAAGTAAAATCTGTCACTGCCTCCATATCTTCCCCTTCTATTTCCCAGGAGGTGATGGGACCAGTGGCCATGATCTTAGTTTTTTTGATGTTGAGTTTCAGACCGTTTTTTGCACTCTCGTCTTTCACCCTCATTACAAGGTTCTTTAGTTCCTCCTCACTTTCCGCCATCAGAGTGGTATCATCTGCATATCGGAGGTTGTTGATATTTCTTCCTGCAATCTTAATTCCAGCTTGGGATTCCTCCAGTCCAGCCTTCCGCATGATGTATTCTGCATATAAGTTAAATAAGCAGGGTGACAATATACAGCCTTGTCGTACTCCTTTCCCAATTTTGAACCAATCTGTTGTTCCATATCCAGTTCTAACTGTTGCTTCCTGTCCCACATATAGGTTTCTCAGGAGATGGATAAGGTGGTCAGGCACTCCCATTTCTTTTAGGACTTGCCATAGTTTGCTGTGGTCCACACAGTCAAAGGCTTTTGCATAGTCAATGAAGCAGGAGTAGATGTTTTTCTGGAACTCTCTGGCTTTCTCCATAATCCAGCGCATGTTGGCAATTTGGTCTTGAGTTCCTCTGCCCCTTCGGAATCCCGCTTGTACTTCTGGGAGTTCTCGGTCCACATACTGCTGAAGCCTTGTATGATTTTGAGCATAACCTTGCTGGCGTGTGAGATGAGTGCAATTGTCCGGTAGTTGGAGCATTCTTTGGCACTGCCCTTCTTTGGTATTGGGATGTAGACTCATCTTTTCCAGTCCTCTGGCCACTGTTGAGTTTTCCAAACTTGCTGGCATATTGAATGTAGCACCTTAACAGCATCATCCTTTAAGATTTTAAATAGTTCAACTGGAATGCCATCACCACCACTGGCCTTGTTGTTAGCCAGGCTTTCTAAGGCCCACTTGACCTCACTCTCCAGGATGTCTGGCTCTAGGTCAGCAACTATATTGTCTGGGTTGTCCAGGATATCCAAAACTTTCTGATATAATTCCTCTGTGTATTCTTGCCACCTCTTCTTGATGTCTTCTGCTTCTGTGAGGTCCCTTCCATTTTTGTCTTTTATCATGTCCATCTTTGCACAAAATTTTCCTCTAATATCTCCAATTTTCCTGAACAGATCTCTGGTTTTTCCTTTTCTGCTATTTTCCTCTATTTCTTTGCATTGTTCATTTAAGAAGGCCCTCTTGTCTCTCCTTGCTATTCTTTGGAAGTCTGCATTCAATTTTCTGTAACTTTCCCTATCTCCCCTGCATTTTGTTTCCCTTCTCTTTTCTGCTATTTGTAAGGCCTGGTTGGACAGCCACTTTGCTTTCTTGCATTTCCTTTTCTTTGGGATGGTTTTTGTTGCTGCCTCCTGTACAATGTTACGAGCCTCTATCCAAAGTTCTTCAGGCACTCTGTCCACCAAATCTAGTTCCTTAAATCTGTTCTTCACTTCTACTGTGTATTCGTAAGGGATTTGGTTTAGATTATACCTGAGTGGCCCAGTGGTTTTTCCTACTCTCTTCAGTTTAATCTTGAATTTTGCTATGAGAAGCTGATGATCAGAGCCACAATCAGCTCCAGGTCTTGTTTTTGCTGACTGTATAGAGCAGTGGTGTCGAACTGTGGCCCTCCAGATGTTCTTGGCCTTCAACTCCCAGAAATCCTGGCCAGCAGAGGTGGTGGTGAAGGCTTCTGGGAGTTGAAGTCCAAGAACATCTGGAGGGCCACAGTTCAACACCACTGGTATAGAGCTTCTCCATCTTTGGCTGCAGAGAATATAGTCAGTCTGATTTCGATGTTGCCCATCTGGTGATTTCCATGTGTAGAGTCGCCTCTTGTGTTGTTGGAAAAGGGTGTTTGTGATGACCAGCTTGTTCTCTTGACAAAACTCATTAGCCTTTGCCCTGCTTCGTTTTGAACTCCAAGGCCAAACTTCCCTGTTGTTCCTTTTATCTCTTGACTCCCTACCTTAGCATTCCAGTCCCCCAGAATGAGAAGAACATCCTTCTTCGGTGTCAGTTCTAGAAGGTGTTGTAAATCTTCATAAAATTGTTCAATTTCAGTCTCCTCAGCAATGGAGGTTGGTGCATAAACTTGGATTATTGTGATGTTGAAAGGTGTGCCTTGGATACGTATTGACATCATTCTATCATTTTTGAGATTATATCCCATTACAGCTTTTCCCACTCTTTTGTTGACTATGAGGGCTACTCCATTCCTTCTACGGGATTCTTACCCACAATAGTAGACATGATAATCATCTGAGTTGAAATCACCCATTCCCATCCATTTTAGTTCACTGATGCCCAGAATGTCGATGTTTATTCTTGCCATCTCCTGTTTGACCACCTCCAGCTTCCCAAGGTTCATAGATCTTACATTCGAGGTTCCTATGCAGTATTTTTCTTTCCAGCATCGGACTTTCCTTTCACTTCCAGGCACGTCCACAGCTGAGCGTCCTTTCGGCTTTGGCCCATCCACTTCATCAGCTCTGGAGCTACTTGTACTTGTCCTCCGCTCTTCCTCAGTAGCATGTTGGACACCTTTTGACCTGAGGGTCCCATCTTCCAGCGTCATATCTTTTAGCCTTTTGTTTCTGATCATGGGGCATTCTTGGCAAAGATACTGGAGTGGCATTGCCAGTTCCTACCCCAGGTGGATTGCGTTTAGTCAGAACTCTCCACTATGACCTGTCCGTCTTGGGTGGCCCTGCACGGCATAGCCCATAACTTCTCTGAGTTACTCAAGCCCCCTCGCCACGACAAGGCAGCAATCCATGAAGGAGTAAACATCATTAAGAATAGTGAAAACAGAAGACAATACAGTAGTATCTCAGTTTGTGAACACCTCAGTTTACGTAATTTTTGGTTTCCAAACCAAAATCCATAAGAAATAAAGCCCTGGTTTACGTTGGGTTTTTTTTCACACTACAAAAGATTTTTCCCAGGGCACATTGCGCCTATAGTGCCGCCCCTTTCATAGTACAATTGGCATTTTAGTTTGTGAAAGTTCCGTATTGTGTAACATCACGTAGAACATTTTGCAGACCGAGGTACTACGGTAATATAAATCAAAATTAAGAATAAACATATCAGTAGAATTTAACTAATATCTAAAATAAAAAAGCAAGGTAGCAGGATAGTTAATTTAAGCGTCAAGTGTTAAAAGAGTTTGACAATGGAATTGACTACAATGGTACCTACAGTCGAGGTACCACTGTATATTTCCTAAATCCCACACTGAATGCTCTTATTCAAACCAGTATAAAACAAACTGACTTTGAAAGTCTGGTTCAGAGATTATCTCTAATCCTTTGATGATGGCTAATTTTAAAAAGTATTTGTAATTAACAAAAGGCCAATACAGTGGTGCCCCGCATAGCGACGATAATCCGTTCCGGAAAAATCATCGCTATCCGGATTTGTCGCTACGCGAAAAGAAAAAGCCCATAGGAATGCATGAAACCCCATTTAATGCGTTCCTATGGGCTTAAAACTCACCTTTAAGCGAAAATCCTCCATACGGCCGCCATTTTCACTGCCCGGTATGCGAGGAATCGGTGCGAAAACACAGCGGGTGGCCATTTTTCCCCCAGCAGCCATTTTGGAACCACCGATCAGCTGTTTTTAAAACATTGCTATGTGAAAATCGGTAAGCAAAACATCTTACCGATCATTGCAAAGCGATTTTTTACCATTAAAAACATCGCAATGCGATCACTTTTGCTATCGCAAAAATCCGTTGCTATGCGGATTCGTCGTTAACCGAGGCACTCGTTAAGCGAGGAACCACTGTAATATCTTCTCCATCCACTAAGTCATTCCCCCCAAACTCGAACACAGGGAATGAGCTTGTGAACGTCAGCAAAGGATTGGGCGTTCTTCTTTTAGAGAGTATCATTTAACAACTTTTTCAATTTGTTATGAGTGGGGACATCCCAACTGTCCCACGACCGGCAGTGAATGTTTTATTTGCATTTTTTGCTCACACAACTCATACCCTATCTGTCTCTATTTTTCATCATATACTGACATGGACAAATGAGGAAAAAAAACTGTTGAGACTGGAACTTTGTGGATTTACTGACACCAGTTGTTTATAATTAGCTATAAAGACATAAATGCACAATGACAACTTTGATACCTCCTATAGGGACAGTTAAGGTTAGGGCTGGGCTTGAATTATGCAACAATCACTGCATTTACTATTAGAAATACATCATAGATAATCATGAAATTATTTTGAGGTGAACTATCTCCAGTTTAATAAATTATCATTCCTATTTATACAGCTTTTCTGCTGTGCTTTATTGGAAGGAGAAAAATAATCATTACCTTAATAATGGGCTCAAGTTACAGGCAGCCAGATTTCGGTTGAATATCAGGAAGAACTTCCTAACTATTAGAGCAGTACGGCAATGGAACCAGTTACCTCAAGAGGAGGTGAATGCTCCAGCACTGGAGGTGTTCAAGAGAAATTTAGACAACCACATGGCAGATATCATTTGATTTGTATTCCTGCATTGAGCAAGGGGTTGGATTTGATGGCCTCATAGGCCCCTTCCAGCTTCATTATTCTATGATTCTAATAACAATTTACCATATTTTTCCGTGTATAAGACACTACTTTCCCCCCTAAAATCATTACACTAAAATTGAGGGTCTTCTTTTACATAGAAGTAAACTGAGATAGCTGAGGAGAGAACAAAATGACACATACCTTGCCTCTGTAAACAGGCTTCCTTCAGTCACAAGGCTTAGCTTCCTATGTCAGGAGCTTTATGGAACTGACATCAGCTTATGCTCAACAAACCAATTGGAACACACCTCATTGCAGGTGGAACCTATAGGCTCAGATTCAACAGGGACTCAAAATGTTCCACTGTTCTGAGCCCAGAGGCCTCAACGCTAAGTTTCCTTAATTTTGGGGTTAGGAAAGTGGGGGGGGGCATATTCTAAACGGGGGCATATTATAAATTGAAAAATATGGCAAACAGTTTTATTTAACTAAATACAATTGTAACATGACAATCTTTCTGCTTTCTTGGAGTATCAAAAAAAAAGTTGACCAATCCCAGTTAAATAGACTGGACTGGCTCAAAAAACTTCATAATTTTTGCTCCCAAGTAAAAATGTTTAATAAAACAATAAAAGATCAAACTTTCAACAGGAAAACATGCCCTGTTATCTTTGGGATTACACATGTTGTGAGAATAGCTGATGGTTGGATTCCAAAGGATCTCCTGTATGGCGAATTAGTGCAGGGAAATCACCCCAGAGGGAAACCACAGCTGCAATACATCTGCAAGCGGGATCTGAGGAATGGACCTCAACAGATGGGAAACCCTGACATTTGAGCATTCAGCCTGGAGGCAGGCGTTGCATCACAGCCTCTCCCAATTTGAAGAGACCCTTGTCCAGCAGGCTGAGGCAAAGAGGAAGTCAGAAAAGCAGCAAAATCAGGGAGCTGGATGGGACAGATTGGATTTGTCTTCAGTGTGGAAGGGATTGTCACTCTCGAATTGGCCTCCTTAGCCACACTAGACGCTGTTCCAAGTTGTGGTGATCCTCCTTATGGTCCCTTATTTCTCTGGGCTCCACCAAGGTAAATATGCCCTTTTCGCTGCCACCAGGTATTATCTTAATACCAATTCAAATCCCACACACATAGGAGCTGATCATATAACTTATTTTTATTAATGAACAGATCATCAGGAAAATCAAATATATAACTGAGTCAGGAGTGCATATATTGGATCATGTATTCAATCACTGGTATTTCTTATAATATGCTTATGTGGTCATTCCTGCTTGCTCAATATGTTTCAATCTTTCAATTTCCTTTCTTAACTCCTTTTTATCTATTCCTAAACCCTAGCACTTTCTCCACATCTTCTTGTCCCTACTTCTCTCTATCCCTATCTCCTTCCAACTGTCTCTCTGTCTCTTCCATCTGTCTTAACTGTCATTCTGACTCCACCCCTCCTGCTCTATCCTCTGATTGACATGCAGGAATGACATCATCTTTTGGGTTCCGCTACATACCTCCCCCCTTAGCAAGTTTGTTCCATGGAGTAAACTTATAGTGGTTTGTTCCATGAACAACATAGAAGCAGTTTAATATTTCCATCAGCTTATAATAACATTACACCTTTTAAATTCACATTAATACTTCCTTCACATATTTAACTTCTATCAATTGACATGTGCAATCAACACTTTCAATTCCTTTGTCAATACACTTTTCTATTGCTTACCAATTTTTTTCATTTACAGTACAATTACACTTGCAGTTACTTATTTTTAATTTTACATAACCAAAACAGTTTATTACATTCTACATTTCTTACCGTTCTTTCTTTTTAAAAGATAATTACTTTTGCAATTACTTATATTAATTTATACATAACTGGAAGTTTATTACATTTTACATTTCCTTTCAGTAGTCCATTTATTCTTCATTCGGTCTTCGTGCCCAGGCTTCAGTAACTATCTTTTGAGTCTTTCTTTTCTTGCAGAACTTAAAGTCCACACCTTGCAAGTTTCTCTTCCAGTTTGCAAGCTTGTCCTTGTAGGCTTTCCCAGTATGTAATTCAGTTAAAGGTAAAGAGTCTGTGCATAGTCCAAATTGTCCTTTTCTCTTGCACGGCTTAATCTCCTGTAACAACCACCCCCTTTTGTCCTACTTATGTTCCCTCGAAGCACAATGTCTCTTCCCCGGCTGCAGCTTTCCACTCAGGAACGTAGTTGGCTGATGATCTTCCTCGTCGTCTGCTCGGCTCAGCATGGCTGGGTTTGAATCTGGATACCTCAGCGTGGAACTCCTTCCGGGACTCTACGCCTCTCACGATCCGACTGGCCATCACCGCCTTCCCAACGACCTCCTCGCAGTTGCTCGCACTCTGGATATTTTCAGCTTTCTTTTTGTATCTTAGGTTAGCTGTAGGGCTAGCTATTTCTCTAATCTCTGGTGAACACTTTGGAGTTGCACCTGTAGTATCAATTAGGTGCACTATTCCCTGTGCTACCCCTGGTTGGTTTGAGAAGACTTATCAGCAAGGCTCTCACTTCTTTTTGTTTCTCTAGGGAAAGTAAGGGACCGATTTGGGCATCTTCTTTTCTAGCACCTAGGAGCTCTTCCTCCCTTCTATAATCTGGTACTGTCATGTTTGTTTCAACCACTTTCTGCCCTGGTTCTTTTGGGTTCTGCTACACAAGTCCTCCATACAGAGCACATTACCATAGTCTTTCGAGACTGAAGGATGCCTAATGAATGAATGAACAAGCGGCACACTAACTACATTGCATATGGTGATATACACTCAGTGTGATTACATCAAAACATTCCAGGTGTTGTTGTTGTTTAGTCGTTAAGTCGTGTCCGACTCTTCATGACCCCATGGACCAGAGCACGCCAGGCCCTCCTGTCTTCCACTGCCTCCCAGAGTTTGGTCAAATTCATGTTGGTCGCTTCGGTGACACTGTGCAGCCATCTCATCCTCTGTCGTCCCCTTCTCCTCTTTCCTTCACACTTTCCCAAGATCAGGGTCTTTTCCAGGGAGTCTTCTCTTCTCATAAGATGGCCAAAGTATTGGAGCCTCAGCTTCAGGATCTGTCCTTCCAGTGAGCACTCAGGGTTGATTTCCTTCAGAATGGATAGGTTTGTTCTCCTTGCAGTCCAGGGGACTCTCAAGACTCTCCTCCAGCACCCCAATTCAAAAGCATCAATTCTTCAGTGGTCAGCCTTCTTAATGGTCCAGCTTTCACTTCCATACATCACTACTGTACTCGAAAAATCATAGCTTTGACTATGCAGACCTTTGTTGGCAGGGTGATGTCTCTGCTTTTTTAGATGCTGTCAAGGTTTGTCATTGCTTTCTTCCCAAGAAGCAGGCGTCTCTTAATTTCGGGGCTGCTGTCACCATCTGCAGTATTCATGGGGCCGAAGAAAGTAAAATCTGTCACTGCCTCTATATCTTCCCCTTCTATTTGCCAGGAGGTGATGGGGCCATTTTTTTGATGTTGAGATTCAGACCATTTTTGCACTCTCCTCTTTCACCCTCATTACAAGGTTCTTTAGTTCCTCCTCACTTTAATGCCATCAGAGTGGTATCATCTGCATATCTGAGGCTGTTGATATTTCTTCCGGCAATCTTAATTCCGGTTTGGGATTCCTTCAGTCCAGCCTTTGGCATGATGTGTTCTGCATATACGTTAAATAAGCAGGGAGACAATATACAGCATTGTTGTACTCCTTTCCAAATTTTGAACCAATCAGTTGTTTCATATCCAGTTCTAACTGTTGCTTCCTGTCCTACGTATATAGATTTCTCAGGAGATAGATAAGGTGGTCAGGCACTCCCATTTCTTTAAGGACTTGCCATAGTTTGCTGTAGTCCACACAGTTAAAGGCTTTTGTGTAGTCAATGAAGCAGAAGTAGATGTTTTTCTGGAACTATCTGACTTTCTCCATAATCCAGTGCATGTTAGCAATTTGGTCTCTAGTTCCTCTGCCCCTTCGGAATCCAGCTTGTACTTCTGGGAGTTCTCGGTCCACATACAGTGGGGTCTTGACTTGAGAACTTAATTCGTATTGGAAGGCGGTTCTCAAGTCAAAAAGTCTGTAGGTCAAGTCTCCATTGACCTACAGTGCATTGAAAACTGATTAATCCCGTAACAGGCCGTTTTTGTTCCATTTTGGTTTTTTTCTGGTCTGTAAGTCAATTCTCAGGCTGCAAGTCGAACCTAAATTTTGTGGCCAGAGAAGTCTGTAACTCAAAAAGTCTGTAAGTCAAGCCGTCTGTAAGTCAAGTGTCCACTGTACTGCTGAAGCCTACCTTGTAGGATTTTGAGCATAACATTGATAGCGTGTTAAATGAGTGCAATTGTACGGTATTTGGAGCATTCTTTGGCACTGCCTTTCTTTGGGATTGGGATGTAGACTGGTCTTTTCCAATCCTCTGGCCACTACTGATTTTTCCAACTTGCTGGCATATTGAGTTCCAGGTGTACTAATTGCTTAATCAACTTTCTGCTTTCCTGATGAGATCAATTGTAGGAAGCCGCGAGTCACTAAGTGTTTGCCCATATCTTCCACATATCTCTAAAGACTCTTTTCAGTCTTAAATTCCAAGAGTATGACTGAAACAGCTTTTCTGTTTAATTAAAGCAGATACTATGCCCAGTTTCCCAGCTATGTTTGACTGATGCAGACTTTTCTTCCTGACCCAATCTAAGACAATGCTGACGTTCCTTGCATTGGTTTTCAGTAGTTCTCCCCTTCTGTCCAATAGATGTCATCCCACACAAACATGGAATCTCATAAACACCAGGGACCCCCAAATCCAAAAAATCCTTCATAGGTTGCATACTCTGACTGATCTTTTTAAAGAGTCTAAAAACAGTTTTGATCTTAACTTTCTCTAACAATCTTTCAAGGCGATTAGCTACCATACTGCAGTAGGGCAAAATTGCAAGACTTCTTATCAGGTCCTCATCTTTCAGTTTCTTCCCCCTCCCACCTTGGAGCATGTGGAAATATCTTTCTGATTGTACCCATTCAACTGAAATGTTTGCCTCAAAAATAAGACATTTTTTCTTGTATTTGTTTAAGCATCCATGCTTGTTAACTAGTATGGTTAAGCAAAATATATTTAAAAAAAAATCTTAGACAATCAATCCAGTCCACACAAGAAAAACTTACAATGTTGTCTTTTGTAGCTCACTCATCTTTATCTTTTATCTTTAGAACCATAAAATCATGAAATATCTGATTTTTACAATTACAGTGGTGCCTCGCATAGCGACATTAATCCGTGCAGCAAAAATTGCTGCTAAGCGATTTCGTCGCTATGCGATTTTAAAAAGCCCGTAGAAATGCATTAAGACCTGTTTAATACGTTCCTATGGGCTTAAAACTCACCTTAAAGCGAAGATCCTCCATACGGTGGCCATTTTTGCTGCCTCTTAAGTGAGGAATCTGTCCCTAGACACAGCGGGCAGCCATTTTTTTTACCCGGCGGCCGATCAGCTGTTAAAAAATCATCACTTTGTGATTATCAGTAAGCAGAACAGGGAACCAATCATCGCAAAGCGAAAAAAACCCATTAAAAACATCGCAATGCGATCACTTTTGTGATTGCAAAAACTTAATCGCTATGCGGTTTCATCGCTAAACGGAGTGCCCGTTAAGCGAGGCACCACTGTGCCTTACCAGGCAGCCTCCTCCGATCACACACACACTAACTGCTGGGGCAGAAGAGCTACAAAGTAGCAGCCTTGTCACCACCTACAGTTAGAAATTTGAATTTCCTGCCTTTTCCCCCTTGCCTTTTTCTGTTTGTAAGTGGAAGCTCCGACTGCACGTCGAAGGAAAATTTTGCAGCCAGAGCTAGTCGTAACTCGAAATGGTCGTAAGTAGGGATGGTCATAAGTTGAGGAACCACTGTATTCCATTCCATTAGTGCAAGCACCATTAGTGTTCGCTTCCAAGTAAATGTATTAGGTATGAATGCTGCATTCTTAGAGAAAAGGAAATCTTGCAATTTTGGTTTTGCTTGGTTTCTTACGAAAAAGGGTACTCAGAGACAAAATTGATGGAGACAAAACCAAGATGAACTTAGGACAATCTATGGTCATAAGATATAAGACAAATACTTACTGACATAGGGTTAGTAACTGGGCCTTAGGGCCTGTTCATATCTTATACTTACTGTACGTATAACAATGGAGTATGCTAACTGAAATGTTGACATCGACATTCTCTCTAATTTTCCAGAGTGCTGCATGGACGCTCCGCTCCTAGGTGCGGGATTCCAGCTACAACTGGAAGAAAATGGGTGAAGTACCAGCTTGGCTGTGTGCACCCAGTGCAGCACTATATGCTATGCACTGTAGAGGGAATGTTGATTGACATGTTAAGAAAATCAATGACTTTCTTTCTACAGCATGGTTAGAGCATCCATGTATACAGTGGGGTCTTGACTTGAGAACTTAATCCGTATTGGAAGGCAGTTCTCAAGTCAAAAAGTTCTCAGGTCAAATCTGCATTTCCCATAGGAATGCATTGAAAACCATTTGATCCGTATCTGCTCTTTTCCGTCCATGGAAACTAATGGGAAGCTGCTATTCTGGCTTCGACCACTAGAGGGGGATATTTTGTTTCTTTTTTTCTTAGGTCAAGAAAGGTTCACGGAAGGCAGGGAAAATACAGTCCAGGCAGTACCAGGCAGTCTGAAGACCCCCAATCCACTCTCTAAACGCTGGGAGGAGTGAGGAAGCAGACAGGCACCCTTTTCACTGGCCAACAGTTAACTAAAAGTTCAAATTTTGCACTTTCCCTGCCTCTCACGTGGTTTTTTTTCAGTTCTTAACTCAAATCTAAGTATGTAAGTCAAGTCAATATTTTCCTATGACAGTGGTTCTTAAGTCAAAATGTTCTTAACTCAAGCCGTTCTTAAGTCAAGACCCCACTGTATGGTTTAACTTTAACCACAGCCTTGATGAATGTAACCTTGGGAAGAAAAAAGAAAACTTACCTGTAACTTCTGAACTAGTATTTTTAGTCTACTTTTTTGTTCTTTCTTTGAGATTGAGGGGGAAAACAATGTAGTTGAAGAGTTGGTACAGTTGGTAGAAGATGAAAATTCTTGGACTATCACAATATCTGAAAGGATATTACCAAATTGACATTTCTTATTATAGCCTTTCATTTAAGAAAGCAGGGTCTTGCCTTATTTATCCATACATCATATGACAATTCTGCCCATTCTAGGCAGATGTTTCTCAGCTCCCAGGTTTCCTGGATGAGAGAGATTATTTAGATCCATTTCAATCTGGCTTCAGGCCTGGCTATGAGGCGGAAAGTGCTCTGGTCACCTTGTTGGATAACTTACGCTGAGAATTGGACAAGGGGAGTGTGACGGACAGCTCACATGTCACTCCTGTCCGTCATGTTAGAGGTCTGGTGTGGGAAGCTATGACAGGCCAGGAAGGGCGGAACCAACGGAACTAGGAGAGAAAAAAGTTTGGGCACAGTTATGGGAGTTAGAGAATTATAGTGAAGAAGAGGGAGAAATATATAGAGAGATTGAAAGAGTTAAAAGGGATAGTTAAGAAAAGATTGAAAACAAGAACTTGGAAAGTTGGTGTGGTTAAGATTGGAATGAGTTAAAAGTGCTAAGAAATAAATAAATAGCTAAATATAGTAATACCATGATTAAAGTGAATCTACATAAGCAAACATAAATGTAATCAAAGCAACGTTTATTGAATGAATAATAAAAGACCATCCATGATTTTCTTTATGTGATTTACCTACAAACCCATAAATAAACATTGTTATATTTGACAGCACTGGTCTAATAGTCATATTTGGTACAGTGAGGAACATATCCTCTGGTGGCAGCGAAAAAGGGTGAAAAGTACATGTCATGCCCGAAAGGGAACCTGAGTGTGTAGAAAAGCGAACGGGAACTGGGGGTGCGTGAGAGGGAGTTTGTCCCTATTTGTTCTGCTGGACCTCTTAGCAGCTTTTGATACCAGGAACTGTGGTAACCCCCTGGCCCGTCTCTCTGAATGGGACTTGGAGGCACTGTTTTACAGTGGCTCTGGTCCTTCCTGGAGGAGAGAACTCAGAAGGTGGTGCTAGGGGACTCCTGTTTGACATCCTGATCACTGCAGAATCCCTTCGAGTTCTGTTTTAACTCCTGTGTTATTTAACAGCTATATGAAACCACTGAGAGAGAGGTGCTTCTGGTCAGCTGAAAGGCAGAACAAGGAACAGGGATGCAGCCTGTGCTAGGTGGAATTACGCTCCCTCTGAAAACACAGGTTCATGTCTTGGAAGTACTCCTGGATTCATCTCTGATTCTGGATGCTTAAGATTTGACAGTGAACAGGAGTGTGTAGTGCTCCAGCTGCGCCTTTTCCTGGAGAGGTCTGATCTGGCCATAGTGACACATGCATTAGTTAAATCTTGTTTGGATTACTGTTATGTGCTCTACATGTGGCTGCCTTTGGAGAGTGCTTGGAAACCAGTGGATCAAAAGGCAGCAGCCAGATGAACTGGTTACAGGGATCACATAGCTCCCCTGTTACAACAGCTCCACTGGCTCCTGGTCCATTTCTAGACACAATTCATAGTGTTGATTTATAAAACACTATATGGCAGGGGTCCTCAATCCCCCGGTCTGGTATCAGGCCATGGCCTTGGCAGGACCGGGCCACAGAGACAGATCCGCCCCAGCATGCACAGACACATGCCCACCCATACACACATGCACACACAGACACACACATTCCCCCATGTACATGCATACACACTCCCCATGAACGCACGTTCCACACACATACATACTCCCACACATATACACGCACACACAGATATACCCTTCCACACTTCCCCCGCATGCAGGCTAAAGCGGTTCACAGTGTCAAAAAGGTTGGGGACCACTGCTATATGGTGTTGGTCCAAGTTATCTGAAAGACCGCATATCTATTTATAAGCCTGCCAAGGTTTTAAAATTATCAAGGGAGGCTTTTCTCTCTGGTGTGTTTGGTGATGATTCAGAAGAGGGCTGTCTCCATCACTGCTACCAAGCTATGGAACTCATGGAGGTCTGGCTGGCCCCCTCTTTGCTGTCCTTCTACAGGCAGTCAGAGGCTTTCCTCATTTTTTCCCCTCAGTGATTGGCTGCCTCAAAGTTTGGCTGCTGTTGTTTTGTTGTTTGTTTTTCCCCTCTCCTTCCTGCTTATATACTTTTTGTTTTAACATTGTAAGCTATCTTCGGTACTCTTGAGGAAGAAGGTGGGCTATCATGTTTTAAATAGATAAGTAAATGATATTGTGTTTCACTAAAGCAGGGGTCTCCAAACTTTTGAACATGAGGGCCACAGTGTATTTTTTCCACATTTTTGAGAGCAGAAGGATTGTGCACGTGTGGCGACATGCATGCAGCGCCCCCCCACGGGCGCCCCTGCACGCATGGAGGCTGAAGGGAATAGGCTGGATAAAACTAAGCAAGTGGGCTGTAGTTGGAGATCCCTGCACTAAAGGATGGAGGCAAATCTTTGGGCACAGGCAACTAATCATATAGTAATCTTTGCTGTTTGTAGTTGTGACTGATTAACGAGCAAGATTTTTATTTTTTTTTTGCAAAATAAAAAATAGCAGTACAAACGTTAGTCTGCTCTTTTTGTCTTGTTTGAACCCAACACCTTCCAGTTTCTTTCACAAGAAGCCGCTGTTGGTAGAATGCTTAGGATCACAATGGCAATTCTGGACAAAAATACAATATTTTTCAGTCATGTGAGAGGAGGCACACTGTGATGTTCTCCAATCAAAGTTTTTCCTTTACATGGTTGTTGACAACATCAATTGCAATAGCTACTTTATCAGTATGTGGAGCAGACACCCTGCCTTCCCATATATGTAATGTTATTAGCCTGCACCAATGGGAGTTGTTGGGAGGAGGTGCCAGCTATATAGAAGGGGGGCGGTAGCAGATAGGAGGGAGATAAGGAAGAGATAGAGGAGAAAGAGTTTTGAAGAGAAGGATTGGGTTTTGAGGCAGAGAGAAGGTTTAAAGAGTGAATAGTGAGAGGGTTATCAGTATTAGTTAAGATAGAAGAAGTTAAAGAACAATACTGAACGCTTTATGTAACTTTAAGAATTATTCCTGAAACAACTTGTAATCAATAAACCTCCCATGGGTCAGGCTAATACCATTACAGGGAAGGCAGGGTGTCCATTACAGTATGTAATAATAATCATGTGCCATCAAGTCAATTCTGACTTGTGGCAACACTTTTCAAGGTTTTCCAGGTAGAGAATACTCAAAAGTAGTTTATCATTACTTTCTTCTAGGGCCACCTGGGGCTGTGCAGCTTGCCCAAGGCCACACAGGCTGGCTCTACTCGTAGGAGGCACAGTGGAATATCGAACTCCCAACCAGATACCTAAACCACTGAGCTATACATACATCTTCATCAATACATAATTGTATCAGAAGCAAAGATAATTCTTCTTTTGTTAGATGTTTTGTGTTGAGTATCCAAAGGTTTGTTACAATTAAGTGCATGATAGACCCATTCAGTTCTAGTACCAAAATTTTATTTTGCTGCTCTTTTTTATATAGAGATGAAGAAAACAGAAGCTCAGTTATTTGCTTTCAGTTATTTCATATCTCAGGGATATTTAAAAGATTTTATATGTCTTCTTCAAGTTTCTAATTGACCATTGAAACTGGTGAAAGCAATTGTATGATTTGTCAAGAATCTGCTTCTGAATGTGTATTAAATTAACCTTGAATACTGTATCATTGATTGAAGAATACTGCTAGCAGTTATTTATGTACAACTGCACCAGATACTAACAGTAAAATGCAGTTGCCTTTCCCTGCTTTTCCTTGTATAATTTCTTCAGAACCTGGTTAGCAGCATGATAACTGTTGAATACCTTCACTGTTGCCTTGCAATTTGTCAATATTGTCTTCACATTTAATATATTCTCTGCCAGAAGATTCAGCTCACAAGCAAGATGGACACATTTTTTATTAAATGAAGATGTTTGCCTTTAATATATATATAAAATACAGTTTTTATATTACTCATATTACTCATTACAAAGACTTGTACTCTGGAAAGACCTACACTTTCTAATTCTTTATTCAATAAATTGGCTATATGTTCACATTTATAATGTGAACATACAGCCAATGGCCAAAAATATTGGCACCCTTGCAATTCTGCCAGAAAATGCAACCCTTCTCTCAGAAACATATTGCAGTTGCAAATGTTTTGATACTCACATGTTCATTTCTTCGGTTTGTGTTTGAACAATTAAAAAAAAAAACCAGAGAAGAAAAGTCAAATCTTATACAATCCCGCACTGAAGCCTTTTCCATATGTGGATATAGCCACAAGGCAGTGGAGGTTTGAAATCAGAGTTTTCCTTCTCCTAGATAGGCTGCCTTCCAAGGCTAAGGAGCCCCATCTAGAGAGATTTGCCAAAGGTTTGGGTATTTATCAGAGTAGGACACTTCTTTGTGTGCCCATTGTACTGTTGGTAGTTATTGGCTGAAATTCAGCTTGCCTGCACAATGAGAATGATGTCATTGGTGGCACCAGACTGCTGCTAATTAAAGGTTTCCTTTTCTGACTGGATAGCTCAGTGTATCTGGCTGTGGAGTCAGAGGTTGGGAGTTCAGTTCTCCACTGTACCTCCCAGAACAACCAACCTGTGTAGCCTTAGGCAAGCTGCACAGCCTCAATATTTCCCCAGAAGAAGGGAATGGTAAACCACTTCTGAGTACTGTTTAACTAGAAAAGCTTGGAAAAGGTCACAATAAGTCAGAATGGACTCACACTATTATTATTATTATTATTATTATTATTATTATTATTATTATTATTATTATTATTATTATTATTATTATTATTATTATTATTATTATTATTATCATCATCATCATCATCATCATCATCATCATCATCATCATCATCATCATCATCATCATCAATAATAATAATAATAATAATAATAATAATAATAATAATTGCTGCTGCTGCTGCTGCTATTATTATTATTATTATTATTATTATTATTATTAGTAGTAGTAGTAGTAGTAGTAGTAGTAGTAGTAGTAGTAGTAGTAGTAGTAGTAGTAGTAGTGATTTCAGGGTACGCATGACTCCTACACAATGAGACAAAGTCACATGTACCCTGAAATTCCAAAAGGAAGTCTGTAATAGATGACAAGCTGCTGCTGATGAGTCCTGTTGTGCAGGTAGACCCTGCTCATCAGAATTTTTGCCACTAAGTGTTATAATAAGGATATGTACTATAAATAGCATAGCATTTAAAAAACATAATTTGGATGATTAGAAACCATAAAAAATAAAGTCAGTGAAATATTTTTACTTATTTAAAGTTGTTTGCTATATTTAAAATTATAAATATGTCTGCGATGAGCATTTTAAAATGCTAGTAAAATTATTGTTTTGGTCATGATGTCCCCTAAAAAGTTTTTAAAGGGACAGACATTTAGGAAACTTTCAGCAATCTAAGGGCACTGCACAAGCTTTGTAAGAAGAGGAATACATATCTAAAAATGAGCTGCTGTATGTCCAGTGCCATGGATTATAAATCTAGAGGGGTTAGTTTTCTCAGAAACAGTTGTTCATAACCCAGCAAGAACTATTCAGGTTCTGCTGACATTTTTAAGGCACTAATAGTACAGAGCTTTCATTAAACCTTACTGAATTCATTGGGATATGTTCCTGGGTAAATGAATGTAGAATTGTGCTGCTTGTTTGCACAACTAATCCCAATAAAATTTTTACTTAATTTTAAAGCAAATTGTAATTTATTAACCTTTATTAAATAGCCCTTCAGCTGAGAAAAATGCAGGAATGGGAAAACAGGTAAAATGAAACAGATAGTCCATATCTAAATAATCATTCACAAAAATAAAGTTTACTCTTATGGAAAACATGGAGTCAGCCAAAAAGGAAGAAAATCCATCTGTCAAAAATCACTCCTTTAACATTTCATATACAGGTGGACCATGTGATAATCTTTGCAAACAGATGAATAGATACAACACAGCCGTGAATGTATTGCTTTTAAACTCCGTTTGCAGCCTTATTTTATATGTCAGTTTCTCTCATAGTATGATGGACCAAAGCCTATCAAGGTACCTGTGCATACTTAGACTTTGTAATGTTTTCTAGCATATGACAATTTCAAGGCATGTGGTGGTCTGAAGAATGGAAATAAAATTTTAATGTAGTTTCTGTTATTATCAGTGAAAATTAAAAATAGTAACAGTTCATTACAACATTTAATTGGCTCACCTTTCATTAGTGGGAGCATATTATGAACTTCTTTCTAGAAGCAAGATACTGCTGGACACATAAGCTATACAGTATATGTAAGAAGAATCATCACATCTTCTTTAAACACAGGGAAAGATGTGTTTATTATGCATTTTTAGCATAGTAGGGAAGACTTTTGGGAACACATTCCTTTAACTATGCAGAGAGGGATTTAAATGATGAAGTCCAAATACAGTTCTACTGGGAGTCTGAGGAGGAGAAGCTTAGGTCCGAATCCCAAGCTAACTTAAACCTAATGTTCTCGCTATATCTTTCCTCTATCAGCTGGTTATAAATATTGAAGACCTGGACTTCAGTAGCATTAATGGGTGTGACACAAAATGATTCAAATTTAGTGAGGGATCTCGGGAGTACATTTTCACACTGAGACATCTGTGCGAATGTATCCTGACCTATACCATTTGGAGACCTGGGATTTCATCTCTATTAGCTGTCTTCAGTTGTTCCTTCAAAACTGGCAACTCTTTGTGAAACACTCTCTTTTTCTTTCCATCCCATACATTGAGTTGCCTTATCACTGAAAGGGGATGGCCAAGAATTGGGCATAAAGATGATAGATAGTGCAAATATTTTATCCCATGCTAATGTTTGCAGTTTCTTCTAGGAAACAATTTTATGTCATGCTAATATTTTTTTAATTAAAAGGGATAAATGGCAAGGAGTTGTATCCTATATTTCTGTGCTTAGCTCTATTTTTCTCTGGAGAGAAGACATACTATCCCTCATTTAGCAGTATTAGTTTTATGTGTGATGTGTTGTAAAGTCAAGTCTAACTTATGACAACCCTGCCAATGTTTCTAACCTATGTGAGATACTTAAGAGGTGACATAACCAGTGCAACCTCCCATATGTTTCCATGGCAGAGAGGAAATTTGAATCCAGATCTGCTGAGTCCATGTTCAACACTGTCCACTGCACTAGCAAAGGACAAGATAGCTCTCCATTCCTTGAGCAGAAATTAATTGGATTAATGATTGAATCTTTAGTACTGCCAACAGGAGAATGTCCCCTGATGCACCTAAGGATAGCATTTTAGTTTAGGGAATAGAGAACATGAGGCATATACAACTTTCCTCTCCAGCAAGAGACAAATGCTGGAGAGTGACTGATGACTGCAAGTATCTGCCGCCTGATGTGGCGGCCTCATAGCCTAATAGCTACTGTACAACTAATAAGAAACTTCGAGAAACACATCCCAACCAACTCTAAAACAATCAAAAATTCTTTTTAAAAGATCCTCATTCTTTCTACTGGCAAAAAAAGTTTTAAAAATACTGAATTGCAGAGGAAGGATGTGACTGGGTACTGAGAGAGGCAAATCATTGCAGAATTGTTTCCTGCACCATGTTTAGGGCAAAGGGGGAGTTTTTAATTCAGTGTTTTAAAAATAAAAAATGAAGATCACACTGGTAAGAACGATATTTTTCAGCCCCTGGGGTCATACACAGCCTGCACACTGCACTTTTCAGTTGTATGTGCCTCATGTTCTAAGCCTTATAAATAGACATAGACCAGTGATGGCAAACCTATGGCACGCGTGCCACAGCTGGCACACAGAGCCCCCTCTGTGGGCACACGAGCCATAAGTTGCCATAGAGAATTACTTACCCGTCCTCTGATCCCAGATTTTGGCACTCTCTTCTGCTGGTGCAGCGGTCCAGCAGAGGGCTGCAATGGCAACCATTATTGGTGGATAAGCAATCTTAAAGATAGAATTAGGAATGCTTGTGATGAGTATTGGATAGATGATAATGCAGGTGAAAGGATTTATAAAATTATTACAAATTTAGAATGTTAGATATTAATTTAGATATTTTGAAATAGAGATACAGTAAGAAATATAATATGGGTATATAACATGAGGTAGTCTGGAAAATAGGGTATAAGATCTACTGTAGTCAAAAGTATATAATGGATAAGTCTGTATGGAAAATACCTCCCCACCTATATGTTGTGTCTGTCTTATATATTTCTTTGATTGACTTATAGGTTTTTGTTTGTTTTTATATAGGTATGTCTTAAAAATAATCAACAACTTTTTAAAAAATCACTTCCATTTCCTGGTTCC
The DNA here is from genome assembly GCF_051106095.1 of Pogona vitticeps. Taxonomy (NCBI): domain Eukaryota; kingdom Metazoa; phylum Chordata; class Lepidosauria; order Squamata; family Agamidae; genus Pogona; species Pogona vitticeps. Next base: position 11,272,346 of record NC_135794.1, on the reverse strand, counting down.
CCGCATTCCCCTTGCAAACCCTCTTTCAATTGTAGTAACTTGTGGGCCCCTACCCAATCTCGTCTTAATAACATCTCTCTTGACAATCCTGGCACTACTCCCACTTTCCATCTCCTACGTTCTTCTTTTATCTCAATGTCTGCCCATGCCATTTTATATGACTTTGAATTCCAATGGATACATTTCACATATAGGCTCTCTTCCAATACCGTACCCTTTAGACTGTGTATGAAAGTCTTACCACACCCCATATCCTCCAACGCCTTTTTCCTTTCCCCATTTACCCAAGCCACCACCTCCCAACTATTCCGTTCCGAGCCTTGGACCTGCATTGTCTTCTGGGTCTGTCCTACTCAGGAACAATATGTTCCTGGGCACTTGCGGCGCACATGGCCCTCCATGCCACACTCTAAACAAACGGGCCAGCCGTCTTGTCCTCTTCTCCAACTGCTGCCATTTTTGAACAGCCTATGGTTGAAGGTGATGGGTCTCACAGGCTTAGGTCCCATTGGTTCGAATCCACACCCTCTCCGTTTCACTATGTTGTTAGGGCTGAGGGCTCCTTTCGGTGTTGCACCTGGACTGCTGCTTGCCACCATCTTCTCTCGCTCTTTGTTTCTCTCTGTGAAGGGGATGGGGCTGTATTTTCCAAAATCTTCAGCACTGCAAAAATCTTCCACTAGGCGGATTGCCTCCTCTAACTTCTTAGGGTGGTTCTTTTCCACTCAGTTTTGCAGATTGCCTCCCAACGTCGTTATTAATTATTCCATTACCAGTATTTCTAGTATTTGCTCTTTAAACTTCTCTTCAGGCCTTAACCAACGTATCAAGTTAGCTTTAATTCTTTGCGTCAACAGACACGGATGTCCCAGCTTTCATTCTCATTTCTCTGAACCTTTTCCTCTAAGCCTCCTCAGTCAAGTTGAGAGTATGTAGTATAGCTGTCTTCACTGTTTTGTACTGAGTGGCCTCCACTGGAGACAAGGTGTCCACCACCTCCTGCAATATCCCTGTGAGACAAGGGAACAATGTCAAAGTCCATTGTTCCCTAGGTGAGCTTGCATCAATGGCTACGTGTTCGAAAGTATGTCTGTCCTTCACAGTTGTGATCCACCTTTCCTCCAATTTCATCCTGACAAGGTCATGCTTTATCCTGGCCTTATTTTCCTACCTAAGGTGGTTTCTCATTTTCACCTAAATGGACCAGTTATTCTACCTACGTTCTTCCCTTCACCTCTGTCTGAGTTAGAACGATCATTGCATTCTCTGGATGTCAGACATACACTGGCCTATTATGTTTCACATTCCACTTCCTTCTGCAAATCCAAAATATTCTTCATCACCTGTCACGGTCATTCCAGAGGCTCGTCAGTCACCTCTCAAACAGTCTCTAAGTGGATTGTATCAACGATTCATCTGGCTTATGACCATGTCCAGACACCCTTACCACTCATGGTGAGAACTCACTCTGCCAGAGCCATTGCAACTTCCACGGCCTTCCTCAGAGGGGTTGAGCTGACTGATATTTGCAAGGCAGCCATATGGGCCACGCCATTTACATTTGCAACACACTGTCGACTGGACATCCGTGCTAAGGCTGACACCTCTTTTATCGGTCCAGTACTGGCTTCCGCTTTGTCGTGACATCCCACCTCCTGGTAAGCCAGCTTGCTAGTTACCCATTAGTGTGCATTCACAGTGACCACGAAGAAGAAAGAGAGGTTACTTACCTGTAACTCTGGTTCTTCGAATGGTTATCTGTGAATTCACACTTCTCGCGTATCCTCCCCTCTGTCCAACATGTATGCCTTTTTATTGCATGCTGGGCAGTGACAGGCTGTTCTTTGGAAATGAGGCACTTGGTGCCGTGGGCGGAGCCAAGCGTGATGTGAGGGAGGTCTTAACATGTGTTTTGAGCTCTAGAATATTCCAAGGTTCTTTGCACAAGTGCACTAAAACCCATTAGTATGAATTCACAGATGACCACTCGAAGAACCAGAGTTACAGGTAAGTAATCTCTCTATCTACATTGTAAAATAGGAAAGACTTTTGTTTTCCACATTTCTCTGTTGCTGTGCACTTTATTTTATTTGTTAAAGTGATTATAGTGTGCTTTCATTAAAAGAACGTAGTATTGGTTACAGGCTGAAAACAATTTTAAACATTTTAAAACAATCTGCTAATACAATTCTGCATCCTAGACAGATGATGGTACCTGTTTTCCATGATTTTATGTGGTGCAGGAAACAGTGCCCTTTGTCAGTTCCTGATTTGGTGCTTAGAAGCTTAGCAGCCCAGCAAAGATCAATGTCTAGCTGAGGAAAATGCTTTTGATCTCACAATACCTAGAATTCACTGTACCACTTTGCAATGAAGAGGCAAACGTATAGGACAAACAGTCCAAAGGGAATCCTCTCGCCCCACTGTCTTTGCAGACGGGGGGGGGGGGATTACCTTTGGGCGGGCAGAAGTAGATATCTTTCTGGAACTCTCTGGCTTTCTCCATAATCCAGCGCAAGTTGGCAATTTGGTCTCTAGTTCCTCTGCCTCTTCGGAATCCAGCTTGTACTTCTGGGAGTTCTCGGTCCACATACTGCTGAAGCCTACCTTGTAGGATTTTGAGCATAACCTTGCTGGCGTGGGAAATGAGTGCAATTGTATGGTAGTTGGAGCATTCTTTGGCACTGCCTTTCTTTGGGATTGGGATGTAGACTGATCTTTTCCAATCCTCTGGCCACTGTTGGGTTTTCCAAACTTGCTGGCATATTGAATGTAGCACCTTAACAGCATCATCTTTCAAGATTTTAAATAGTTCAACTGGAATGCCATCACCTCCACTAGCCTTGTTGTTAGCCAGGCTTTCTAAGGCCCACTTGACTTCACTCTCCAGGATGTCTGGCTCAAGGTCAGCAACTACATTGTCTGGGTTGTCCAGGATATCCAAATCTTTCTGATATAATTCCTCTGTGTATTCTTGCCACCTCTTCTTGACGTCTTCTGCTTCTGTTAGGTCCCTCCCATTTTTGTCCTTTATCATGTTCATCTTTGCGCAAAATTTTCCTCTAATATCTCCAATTTTCCTGTACAGATTTCTGGTTTTTCCTTTTCTGTTGTTTTCCTCTATTTCTTTGCATTGTTCATTTAAGAAGGCCCTCTTGTCTCTCCTTGCTATTCTTTGGAAGTCTGCATTCAATTTTCTGTAACTTTCCCTATCTCACTTGCATTTAGCTTGCCTTCTCCTCTCTGCTATTTCTAAGGCCTCATTGGACAGCCACTTTGCTTTCTTGCATTTCCTTTTCTCTGGGATGGTTTTTGTTGCTGCCTCCTGGGCAATGTTACGTGCCTCTATCCAAAGTTCTTCAGGCACTCTGTCCACCAAATCTAGTTCCTTAAATCTGTTCTTTACTTCCACTGTGTATTCATAAGGGATTTGGTTTAGATTATACCTGAGTGGCCCAGTGGTTTTTCCTACTCTCTTCAGTCTAAGCTTGAATTTTGCTATGAGAAGCTGATGATCAGAGCCGCAGTCAGCTCCAGGTCTTGTTTTTGCTGACTGTAAAGAGCTTCTCCATCTTTGGCTGCAGAGAATATAATCAATCTGATTTCGATATTGCCCATCTGGTGATTTCCATGTATAGAGTCGCCTCTTGTGTTGTTGGAAAAGAGTGTTTGTGATGACCAGCTTATTCTCTTGACAAAACTCTATTAGCCTTTTTCCTGCTTCGTTCTGAACTCCAAGGCCAAACTTCCCTGTTGTTCCTTTTATCTCTTGGCTCCCTACTTTAGCATTCCAGTCCCCTAGAATGAGAAGAACATCTTTCTTGGTGTCAGTTCTAGAAGGTGTTGTAAATCTTCATAAAATTGTTCAATTTCAGTCTCCTCAGCAATGGTGGTTGGTGCATAAACTTGGATTATTGTGATGTTGAAAGGTCTGCCTTGGATTCGTATTGACATCATTCTATCATTTTTGAGATTGTATCCCATTACAGCTTTTTCCACTCTTTTGTTGACTATGAAGGCTACTCCATTTCTTATACGGGATTCTTGCCCACAGTAGTAGATATGATAATCATCTGAGCTGAATTCACCCATTCCTGTCCATTTTAGTTCACTGATGCCCAGGATGTCGATGTTTATTCTTGCCATCTCCTGTTTGACCACCTCCAGCTTCCCAAGGTTCATAGATCTTACATTCGAGGTTCCTATGCAGTATTTTTCTTTCCAGCATCGGACTTTCCTTTCACTTCCAGGCACGTCCACAGCTGAGCGTCCTTTCGGCTTTGGCCCATCCACTTCATCAGCTCTGGAGCTACTTGTACTTGTCCTCCGCTCTTCCTCAGTAGCATGTTGGACGCCTTTTGACCTGAGGGTCCCATCTTCCAGCGTCATATCTTTTAGCCTTTTGTTTCTGACCATGGGGCGTTCTCGGCAAAGATACTGGAGTGGCATTGCCAGTTCCTACTCCAGGTGGATTGCGTTTAGTCGGAACTCTCCACTATGTCCTGTCCGTCTTGGGTGTCCGTGCACGGTATAGCCCATAACTTCTCTGAGTTACTCAAGCCCCTTTGCCACGACAAGGCAGCAATCCATGAAGGGGCCAAAGTACAGTAGTTTGTACTTATCCTTGTTAAATTCAATTTTGTTGTTTTCAGCCCAGTGTTCCAGGCTATCAAGATTATTTGAATTTTGTTTCTGTCTTCCAGGATATGAGCTATTCCACCCAATTTTATGTCATCCGCAGATTTGGCAAGCATTCCTTGTACCCCTTGATCCCGATTAGGCAACCTTCAGTCTCAAGAGGCTATGGTAACATACTCTGTATGGAGGACTTGGAACAGCATCTAGTGTGGCTAAGAAGGCCAATTCGAGAGTGACAATCCCTTCCACTCTGAAGAGAAATACAATCTGTCCCCTGTAGAGCTCCCTGATTTTGCTGGTTTCAGAACTGCCTCTTGGCCTCGTCCTGCTGGACAAGTGTCTCTTCAAAATGGGAGAGGCCATGATGCACCGCCTGCTTCCAGGCTGAATGCTCAGATGTCAAGGTTTCCCATCTGTTGAGGTCCATTCCTAAGGCCTTCAGATCCCGCTTGCAGATACCCTTGCATCACAGCTGTGGTTTCCCTCTGGGACAATTTCCCTGCACTAATTCTCCATACAGGAGATCTTTTAGAATCCGACCATCAGCCACCCCTTGATCCAGTTCATTAATAAAAATGTTGAAAAGCCCAGGACTGAGCCTTGGGGTACCCCACTTGTTGTCTCCTCCCAGTTGGACAAGAAGCTATTAATCATCACCCTCAGAGTACGATTCTCTAGACAATTGTGTATCCACCTGACATTTGCTTTATCCAGCCCACACCTAGTTAGTTTGCTAATCAGGGTATCATGGGGCACTTTCTCAAAAGCTTTGCTGAAGTCACAGTATACTTTGTCTACAGCTTTCCCTCTATCAGGGAGGTTATCCAATTAAAAAAATAAGATCTGATTAGTCTGGCAGAATGTGTTGTTGACAAATCCATGTTGGCTTCTAGTTATTGTTGCGTTGTTTTCTTGGTGTTTGCACAGTGACTGTTTTATGGTCTGTTCCAGAATTTTCCCTGGGATTGATCTCAGGCTGACTAGACCAGGGACAACATTAGGCTTTCTCTAATTGTCTGGCACATCACCCATTTGCCATGATTTCAAGAAAATAATGGACAGTGGTTCTGAGATTTCAGCCAATTCCTTTGGTACTTTTCGATGCAGTTTCTGTAGCCCTGGAGATTTGAACTTGATCAAGGTGAAAAAAGCAGAGCCATTGTAAAACAGTGCCCCCAAGTCCCAGCCCAAAAGGATACAGTGGAGTCTTGACTTAAGAACGGCTTGAGTTAAGAACATTTTGACTTAAGAACCGCTCTCATAGGAAAATATTGACTTGACTTAAGTACTTAGATTTGAGTTAAGAACTAAAAAAACCACATGGGAGGCAGGGAAAGTGCAAAATGTGAACTTTCAGTTAACTGTTGGCCAGTGAAAAGGGTGCCTGTCTGCTTCCTCACTCCTCCCAGCGTTTGGAGAGTGGATTGGGAGACAGTCTTCGGACTGCCTGGTACTGTCCTGCCTGGACTGTATTTTCCCTGCCTTCCCTGAACCTTTCTTGACCTAAGAAAAAAAGAAACAAAATATCCCCCTCTAGTGGTCAAAGGCGGAATAGCAGCTTCCCATTAGTTTCCATGGACGGAAAAGAGCAGATACGGATCAAATGGTTTTCAATGCATTCCTATGGGAAATGCAGATTTGACCTGAGAACGTTTTGACTTGAGAACTGCCTTCCAATACGGATTAAGTTCTCAAGTCAAGACCCCACTGTACTATGGTTGATTGTATCAAAAGCTGCAGAGAAGTCCAATAGAACTCCTAGGGATACATTCCCCTGCAAGGTTCCCTCTAAGGTGCACACCTGTGCATGACCCTGCCCCCGTCTGTGCAGGGCTCCCCCTACTGTGAGCATCCACAGTGATTGTTTTCAGCCCCTTTCGTTCCAGTCGGGACAGAACCCCACATGGCAAGGCAGAGTCAGGATGTGCTGGAGTCATGCATGCAAGGGGCAGAAAATTATAGGGAATGTTGCTTCCTTGTATGTTTCTGGTGTATATCATCCACCAAGATACCCATTATGTCTCCTACTCCCAAGCCACTGGCTTGTTCCAAGAAGGTACTTTGCTCAGCAGTATGCAAAGTTACCAAAGTCAAGGATAGTCTACTAGTGGCAAACCTAGTCCAACTGTCAAAATTGTCCAAGAAAGATAATTATTTAAAGCAACCTGGCAGTTTCAAATGCTGCATCTAGGCCTAAAGCAGACCAAAATTAGTCTACATAATCAAATTCATCCAAGAATACCTTCTATTGGTAAAATACCACTCTCTTAGTCACCTTGCCCAGGAATGGGATATTTGCATCTGAGCTATAATGATCTAAAACTGCTGGGTGTGGGAGGATTTCTTCAGCAGAGCCCCTTTCAGGATGACAGGTTAAAGCTTTGCCTCCTCTGATAATAAGCATTTAGTATGAATCTCTCTAAATGTCTATAGAATCATTACGTACTGGTCTATGAACACGGTTGGGACGGGAGCCAAAATTGTCCTTTGCCACTCTAAACCAGTAGCCAGTGTGGTATAGAGCAGTGGTTCCCAACCTTTTTGACACCACAGAACAATTGGGGGAGATGCGGTCTATGTGCGGGTGGTGGGGGCGCTCATGTGGCATGCACACGCACACACATATGCACAAAGGCAGGGGGTGCTTGCAAGATGGGTGCATGCACATGCGCAAAGGGGCTGTGTGGGGGAGTGCGGGTGGGCAGTGCAGAAGATTTGTCTCAGTGGCCAAGGCCACGGACCACCACCGGGCCGCAGACCAGGGATTGGGGACCCCTGGTATAGGCAAAGTGCCAGGCAAAACTCAGAACAATTGTGTTCAAATTCCTACTCAGCCAGTGCAACTCACTTGGTAAACCAGTCCTTGAACATCTTACATACAACGTAAAATCTGTTAGGTTATTATGGGTATCTAGGGTAGGTCAGGTCTCACTTTCACCAATTATAAGATGTGAGCTTGATTGTACAATTCCTCATGTTCTGCTAGATTGGATAACACAAAAAGTCGCATGAATGTCCTTTAACTAATTAATTATAATATTACTTTCTCATGTTCCTAGATGCCAGCTGTGGCTTTTGTGGGAATGAAGCAATGTATTTTAAAACAAAGTGCTTTAAAGCAGTTTTCTCTTGAATTAAGTACTACATACTGTTACATACAGCACTGATGTTACCTGTCTGTCATGGGTTTGGAGGGAAAGTTCCATCCTATGGGGAGTGGAAGGCGGGACATCAGGAGGAGGGGCTGTACTGTATATATATGTGATGCGTGTGTGGAGAAGTTGAGACGCTGGGATGTGAAGAAGCAGCAGCTGGGAAGAAGAAGCTGGTGTGGGAGTCTGTGTGTCAGACAGGGTACTACTGTGTGTCAGTCAGTACCAACCTGATAGGTTCAGGTGTCTGTATGGTTAGCCAGAACTGATAGGTTCAGGGTCTGTGCTTCAAGTTAAGGGTTCTGTGTGAACCAAACTGTATGCATGTATGAATGAGACTAAGCCACGTTACTATATCTTATTCACCTGATCATTTTATTTTCCCTGTGTGTTGTTTTAAATAAACCTTATTCTTTTATTTGTTAAAAATCCATCCCTGGTCTGTGTGACTTCTTATAGGGAATGGTTGGTGGCAGCTTAGTTAACGTGTGGCAGATCCCAGTAGGTCTGGGTTTGTCACACATACTACACTAAAATTAGTAGTATTTTGGCTTAATGTTTTTTCTGATATTTTTCTCTTACAGTTTTATATGTAATACAAATAAAAATGAGGCTGAGAACACGGAAAACTTCTCAGCAGTCAAATCAAAATCACACACAGCGTGCTTTGAGGGTAAAGAGGAAATATTCAGAGGTGGAAGAGAGCTTACCTGTTGGCGGAGGAAAGCCTCAGAAGAATGAAACTGGCTTGTTGTCTTCAATAAAAAAGTTCATTAAAGGTAGTACCGCAAAGGTGAGTGGTCAGCAACTGCTGCTGGTGTTATAACAGGACTGTGTTAATTTTTATAATTTTTGTATCCCCTTTAGGTCAAACCTTCCTTTTGTTGTTTATAAAAATATATGTTAATCCAGAATACATCATAATAAAGATGTTTAAAAATATATAAATATATCAGTGCAGAATATAAGCTGAGGGGCCTCTTTATGGACGTCTTCTAAGTATCTGGCCGGCCTCTGTGTAGTTTGAAAGCTGACTAAGCAGGTTTGATGCAACAGAGCTGTTATGTTGTTATAGTCTGTATCAGCAAGCATAAAATAATTCATGAAAGGCATTACAAAATAAGTCTTAAAAGTTAGTCAGAAGGACATAAGAGATGAGGCTTGGAAAAATTCCCTAGGAAGCAGTTGCTAAGATATATAAAGGTTCCCCTTGACAGTTTTTGTCCAGTCGTGTTCGACTCTAGGGGGTGGTGCTCATCCCTGTTTCCAAGCCATGGAGCCAGCGTTTTGTCCGAAGACAATCTTCCATAGTCACATGGCCAGTGCGACTTAGACACGGAACACTGTTACCTTCCCACCGAGGTGGTCCCTATTTATCTACTTGCATTTGCATGCTTTCGAACCGCTAGGTTGGCGGGAGCTGGGACAAGCGACGGGCGCTCACTTCGTCGCGTGGATTCGATCTTATGACTGCTTGGTCTTCTGACTCTGCAGCACAGGCTTCTGCGGTTTAGCCCGCAGCGCCACCACGTCCCTGCTAAGATATATGGACCAGACCAAAAACGCTGTGTTGGTCAGATTTCCACTAACAAAATCAGAAATCAAAGTTTCTGAAGCTTAGGTGCTATGAGTGCAGGCTGTCTTTAAAATAATGAATTCAGAGTCACTCAGGGCCTTAATGTCAATAAATTGAGACTGGAAATAAATCAGAAGCTATAATATAGCTGGTATATAATTAACATAAAGTGTACTGAATGTGAAAGCTTTACTAATAATATGATACCTATATTTTATACCAGTTGTAGTTTTTGAATTGTTTTTAAAGGCAGCTCATTGTAAAACAGCATTAATCCTGTCTGGATGTAACCATTATATTGAAGTTAGGTCTCTTTTTTCTAGGTAGAAGGCACATGGAAAATAATAAATACTATGCCCAAAAAAGGCATTCTTGGCCACTAGCACCAGCTGTGCCTCCACACTGTTGAGTTCATGATTCTTTGGGGGCATGCAGTGCCATCCAAAAGAGTTGCACATCACTCTTCAGATAGGCACACTTCTGTATGCCTCTGGATTACATTTCAGCTTGATTTTTTCCCATCCGCATGAGATTTACTTCCAGGCACAAATTCAGTTGTTCTACCACCTCCCTTGGATTGTTGAATAGAAACAGAAGTGGGCTCCACTTCACCCATGTGATGTCTCAGCCCAAAGGCTGCAATAATTCGTCAGATCAATTTAGATGTTTAGGGAAACAAATTATAGAATACTGGCTAGATTCAAGAATAAAAATAGCTTTCACAGAAAATTTAGTGGATTTGATCCTGATTTGCAAGAATAAACCAATAAGCTCTTGTTTGCTGCAGACTAGGTCAAATGTTACTCATTTCTGTTGGAAAGGCAAGAGGAGAGCAGAAGAGTGTGCAAACCCACATTTGTTCTTGTAAATGACAAATACTAACATTTGAAGTATGCCTGAATGCTGCCACTAGAAAGGAACATGCTATTTAGGAGGCATTTGTTTGCAGAGATTGGCTCTTTTTCCCATTGTGATAAGAGGCAAGTTGAAGGTTTCCTCTTAATATCTCACCTTGAAGAAATGAAAAGTAGTGACATATTTAATTACCTGTGTGTGGTTTTTTAGATGAATTGTTATGCATTACTGCTTTGACTAGATTTTTAGTACTACTAGTGTTTTCCATTTTTGTGTTTTTCATTTCTCAGAGTGGTATTTTTTTGTTTTTAAATTGTATATTTACTGTTCTTAGCTTTAATATTGCTTGTCAGTGATGTACAATGCCTCTTTACTCATTGTTTGTAACTTTAAATATTGTTTTTAATTATGTTAATCACTGTTGTATACTCATTTTCTACTTTAAATACTGTCTTTCACTGTTGTAAGCTGCCTTAGGTCCTTTTCAAGGAGAAAGGTGGGGTAAAAAAATTAATTAAAATACCTAAAAACAGTTTATCATTTAACCCAATAGTCTTTGCTCCTGCTTATGTTCTAGAATGGGGGTAGGAAATCTTTGGATGTCCAAATATAGTTGGACTGAAACTGTCCCCAGCTTCAACCAACATGGGCAGTGATTGAGAATTAGCATCAGCAGCAAAGAAGCTCTTGGGTTTCCCACTCCTCTTCAGAGACATGAGACTGTCTGGTTATCCCATTGGATTGACAGAAATGGTTTTCTCTTTTAAGTTGCAAGGAAGGCACTTCAGTAATTTACCCATGTGTGCCTTTTGTCAAATACACTGCAATTCTAATTTGATAATTAACTAGTGCAAAGCTAAAGATGTGAATTTCATTTGTACAAATTTCCACTTCTAGCAGTGTTCCATATAATCTTTTCTATGGGGAAAATTGGTCCCTTTCTAGGACGGCACAAGTAATTATATCCAGTGTATATGCAAGCTGGAATGTACAAGCTGGAATGTTGGATTAATTCTGTCAATTCAGATCCCTGCTCAGTCACAAATTCACAAGTAATCATGTTGTGCCAGGTCCTATATCAGTCTAAAAGGTCTTACACTACAGGATCATATGGAGATAAAAATGGGTAGGGGAGACCCATGTATCTTGAACTCCTTGCTTGAAAGGAGAAGCACAAATGAAGTAAATAATAAAATTAACTCAATGGCAGTCCTATATGTCTCAAGTACAGTCAACCCTCGACTCATGAACGGCCCTAGTTACGAACATTTTGACTTATGAACTGCTCTGATAGGGAAAATATGGACTCGACTTGCAAACTTGGATTCGAGTTATGAACGGAAAAAAGTGCGGGAAAGCAAGAAATTTGAACTTTCAGTTAACGAAGAGGCTTGCCCGCCACCATGGGAGACCTCTCTGGGGGTCCTCGTCACTGCGATAGGCACCTTCAGAGCTCTCAAAGGACTTTCCCCCCGACATCGGAGGAAGCCCTTTGAGAACTCCGAAGAAAAAAAGGCAGGGAGAAAGGGCTGGAAATTTGAATTTCCCACCCTTTCTCCCTGCCTTTTTTCCTTTGGAGCTCTCAAAGGGCTTCTTATGATGTCGGGGGGAAAGTCCTTTGAGAGCTCCGAAGGCAAAAAAGCAGGGAGAAAGGGTGAGAAATTTGAATTTCCCACCCTTTCTCTCTCCTTTTTGCCTTCGGAGCTCTCAAAAGGTTTTCCGCCTGGCATTGGAGGAAGCCCTTTGAGAGCTCTTGAAGGCACCGATCGTGGTGGCAGGGACCCCCAGGGAGGTCTCCCATGGTGGCGGGCAAGCCCTGGGAGACCTCCCTGGGGGTCCCCGCTGCTGTGATCGGCACCTTTGGAGCTACCAAAAGGCTTTCCCCCCGACATCGGAGGAAGCCCTTTGAGAGCTCCGAGGGCAAAAAGACAAGGAGAAAGGATGGGAAATTCAGATTTCCAACCATTTCTCCCTGCCTTTTTGCAGGGAGCCATTTACGAATGGCTCCATTCACAAAAAATGGCATTGACTTGCGAACGGAGCCTCAACCTCGTTCGTAGGTCGAGCTCCGTTCGCAAGTCGATGCCAGTTTTTGCCAACGGAGCTGTTCATAAATCGAAAATTCATATCTAGGGATGTTCATAAGTCAAGGGTTGACAGTAATGGGTGGTTTGAAGTTTGGGTCTTTCTGGTTAGTACTCTAGTCCAGCAGTCCCCAACCTTTTTGGGACCACGGACTGGTTGGGGTTGTGTACAGGGGTGTGTGTCGCGGTTGCGCTGTTGCACTTGCAAGCATGACACGCCCACCTGCGAGTGCAAGGGGGGGGCTGAAGATCTGTCTCCACATCCCAGTTCCAGGAAGTCCACAGACCAATATCGGGCCATGGACTGGAGGTTGCGGACCTCTGCTCTAGTCTATTGAAAGCTATAGTTGTGAGCATGGGCAGTCAGTGGACCTGCTTAGGACTGGAAAGTAAAAGAATCAAGGGCAAAAACATCACAGATCAGCCAATCACATAAATCACATTTGAACAAATTAATTTTGTAAGTTTATATTTATTTGTGGCTGTTCATTGTATTTGTGGAAATGAGTTTCATTTCTTAGTTTCTGACAGGAATACTGCTGGTGATTAGGTGAAGTGAAACCACTGTAATACTGACAAGGTCATAAACTCATCCTGTATGTTCAAATAAGATCCGGCAAAGTGAGTTAGGCAGTCACTGATCCAAATATAAACTTATTGAGAAATTTCCACAATTCAGTTAGATGATGATGAAGCAATATGTATTTTAACTGAAATGCACAGAGTCCCTTAAAGAGAGGACAAGTTTCTTATGTTCCCTATTTTGGGTATGCAGTGAGAGATTGAAGTGGAGACTCATTAATTAGTAGCAGTTTGCCACTGTGAATTTAGGCATTTTCATCAATTTAACTGCATCAGGATTTGGGTCATCATAGTCTGAAGCAACATTCCCTCAAAGCTGTGTGGTCATGTGGCCACACAGCTGAGCCAGTGTTGCTACCTATTTACTTCCAGTTGTGTCCAGAAGCCTCCAGAAAATTAGAGGAAACGATGGTCTTAAGCATGCAGATGAAATGAATTTGCATTTTTTTTGTCTTCTCTCTTAACAATTTCCTTCATTTCCCTATATATCCATATTTTTCTTTTAATACAATGGCAGACTTTCAGGATCCCAACTTTAACTTGAAGTTATACGGAAACCAAAACCAGCCTGCCCTACTCTTCCTGGGAACTGAGTGCCCTTTAGGGACTGCTTTCAGACCTTATGATAAAATTTTTCTCTTAAATACAAAACTAAGCCTTACAAAAAGAAATAGGAAAATTAAAATGAAGTGGATACTTGCAGTTTTACAATTTGTAAAGAATGGTAATAATAGCCATGAACAATTTGTTGGTATCTTACATAAGTATCTGATTGTAATTTGGTTATTCTCTCCTTTTTAAGGATGAAAAAGAACATCCTGCAAAGAGAAGTAGAATTGAACATGATATAGATGACAACTTGATTACATCTACTCCTCGAACTGGAGAAAAGCCTAACAAACCACTCTCTCGAATTAGGAGAAAAAGTCAAGTGAATGGAGGTTTGTAAATATTCCATCCCAGTTATTGAGACAAGGCCTTTGGTCTTTCTGCATCACTGAAGTAATTAAGACTTGGCACTGGATTCATGGAAGAGAAGGACTGAGCCTGCATTGCCTGGAGTACACTTTGGTTTTTGTACATAATGCCTTTATTGTGTAAATGCTTTGCTGTGTTTTGCTTTTTCTTGAATCTTAACAGTATGCATCTGAGGTAGTTTTTACAGTATGCATCTGAAGTAGTTTACTATGTTTTGGAGACAGAAACCTGGAACTAGAGAAAAAGTCTTGCTAAAGACTACAGAGTGAGCTTATGAGTAGGCTAGGTTTTTAGAGCTGCTGTCTCAGGGCTATTCCAACACTTCATTTTTTAGATTGTGCCAACTGATCATGTGTTGGAAATGGAGCTAAGTGTTGCAGTATGGCGCATTGTTGCATAACCACATTCTCTCTTGAATTAATAAACTGTTCTTTATGAAAATGTGTACATTGTGTTAAGAAACAGCCATACATACATACTTGCACTTTTATTTCCACAAATTAAATTTCTTATTTTTGTCAACTGTCTTTTATTTCAGATTTTATTGTAGTTTTTATTGATTATGATATAATTAGGCTGCTACTGTATACATAAAATATTTAAAAAAATAGAACATAGAATTGTGCAGTCATCTGGTCCAGTGGTTCTCAAACAGTCATACATATATCACTGGCGGGACACGGAGATAGCTGAGATGATATAGTCATTGAAAATTCACTCTCCCTTAGTCTCTGTGTCCTTTTGCAACATAACATTTCGTACCAAGTCTACCTACAATGCTTGTGAGAGACCACATCTGACCCTTTAGCATGCCTGTAGTAATTCAGGACACTCACTGTTTCTCTTAATCATTCATTTCCCTTGTCCCGCCAACTTACCCTAAATGATAAATATAGTAACAATATGCCTGTAAATATATAAATGTCCTTCTTGGAAAAGCTGGGCTTTTGTTTCTTTCATAGTGGAATAGAGTGATTGGTGGAACATAAGATGAGTAAAAGTTTGAGAACCACTGTTCTAGTCCATCCCCTACCATTACAGGAATCCACTAAAGTATCTCTACAGATGGCCATCCAGCCCCTATTTAAAGGACTCCAATACAGGAGAGTCCACCATTTACCAAGGTAACCTGTTCTACTGTTGAACAGCTCTTACCAGTTCTTTCTGAAGGGGCCAACTGCTTCTGTCCTTAATTTGACAAAGTTAGAGGTTGCTAAGTATGATGTGTCTTGCATTGGAAGCTATAGGCCATCACATCAGTCCTAGTGAACTTGCCAGATCGTTTTTTTTTTCATATTTATCTCCTGCCACTTACTGTGAAATAAGCACATTGGATTTATTTTTCTAGTCAGAAGAGTTCTGAACTACTGAGATGTTTTTATTGAACCAAGTGTGTATTTGTGTGGATTCAGAATATTGTCTAGTGACATCTTTGTAATGGACAAAATATTCCTGCTATCACACACTGGATGCTTTTGCATGTAGTGCTGAAATATGGATGATCGCTCTTTGAATAGGCTTGTTAGCTTCTTCTGCCCCTCTTATCTGGCATAGCTACAAGGAGGTGATCATTTGAATGGGCTACAGTTTCATGATGTGTCTGAGCTTGAACAGGTTATGATTAGTCTGATTGTCTACAGTTTACAGAACTGTAACTGTTTACAGAATAAGATTAGTCTGAACTATGGTCAGCAAACTATGGTAGGTTGAAATAAGGCATATTCATGGCACGATGTATGAAGGTGGCTTGTTTGAATACACTGTAGTTTAAATTAACTACAGTTTAGTATTTGGAGAAAACTCCACACAAAGTAGCTCAAAGTTGTAGGAAAGGTTCCAGACTCTCAAGGATGCGCCAGAAAAGGGCAGGAGGTGTGCATGCTTATGCATGTGACAATTCAACTGAAATTATACATTAGAATTGAACCAGACACGTGTATTTTGGCTTGTAGGCATTGCCCTTTAATATTTGGGAGTGATGTTTAGTTTTATCTTTGTGTATCTCTCAAATGTGTGTAGTAAAAATGAGACTGTGGAAAATTGCAAGTGGTTTTTTGTTTGTTTGTGATTATATGTGTGCATCCTAGAAGCTGGAAATTATGAAGTGACGAACCAGCATGTTCGGCAAAATGGAAAATTGGATGATAATCCTAATACTGGTAGCCCTCCACGGACTACGTTACTGGGGACTATATTTTCTCCGGTCTTCAATTTTTTCTCACCAGCAAATAAAAATGGTAAGTATAATATTAAGTGTTATTTTTCTGTTATGTATATGAAATATAGAAATGGTTACTATGAACGAATTGTCTTCTATCGGGATCACAAAATAATGGAGTTGGAAAGGGCCTATAAGGCCATTGAATTCAACCTCCTGCTCAATATAGGGATCCAAGTTAATACTGGGGGAAATATGTCAGATAGGATATGTTTTGGTAATTTATTCTTCTAACATCTTAGATCTGAAAATCAGAGTGCATGTTAATTCTCTCTTCAATCTAAGTACTATAGCAGCTTATAAACTGAAAAAAATTATTTCAGGCACAGCTGGCTCAGACTCTCCAGGGCAAGCTCTTGAAGCTGAAGAAATAGTGAAACAGCTTGATATGGAACAGGTGGATGAAATCATCACCAGCACTGCAGCATCAGCCAATGGAGCTTCTTACACTACCCAAGCAGTACAAGTCAAATCAACAATCAACAATGGGTTGGAAGAAGTAGATGTTACTGATCGTGATCTGCCACCTCTCACTGGTGAGGGCCAGTTGTTGTTGTTGTTTTTTGTTTGTTTGTAGTACATATAATCATAGAATTGGTGAATTGTAAGGGGCCTATAAGGCCAACGAGCTCAAGCTCCTTTTCAGTGCAAGACTCCAAATCAAAGCAGATCTGACAGTTGTCCAGTTTCCTCCTGAATGCCTCTAGCATTGGAGCACTCATCACCTCCTGGGATAATTGGTTCCATTGTCATACTGCTCTAACAGTTAAGACATTGTATTCGCGAAGGCTTTCATGGCCGGCCACAGAGACTGGCGAAACGTTAGGAAGAACCACTTTCAGAACACGGCCAAGAAGCCCGAAAAACCCACAACAGTTAAGACATTTTTGCTGATATGCAGACTGAATCTGGCTTCTTGTAGCTTGAGCCCATTATTACATTACTGCACTCTGGTATGATCAAGAACAGATTCTGCCTTTCCTCTGTATGACTACCTTTCAAGCAATTGAAAAGTGCTACCATATCTCCCCATAGTTTTCTTTTCTTAAGACTAAACATGTCCAGTTCTTTTATCCTTCCTCATAGGGTTTGGTTTCCAGTTCCCTGATCATCCTTGTTGCCCTTCTCTGAACTTGCTTCAGTTTGTTGGCATCCTTCTTAAAGTGTTGTGTCCAGAACTGGACACAGTACTCAAGATGAGGCCTAACCAGTGCTGAATAGAAGGGAACTAGTGCCTTATGGGATTTGGAGAATATACTTCCATTAATTCATCCTAAAATAGCTTTTGCCTTTTTTGCAGCGACATTTAATTAATTAATTAATTAATTAATTAATTAATTATGATTTCTGTACCATCCATCTGGCAGCCAAGGCCACTCTGGGCAGTTTACAACAACTAAACAGTGACAACAATAGAATCACAAAACATAACACATCACACCGTTGGCTCATATTCAGTTTTTTGCATTTTGTTCCAGTCTTCCAAGGTATTATCTGTTTCGCCCAGTTTTGTCA
This sequence comes from Pogona vitticeps, assembly GCF_051106095.1. Classification (NCBI taxonomy): domain Eukaryota; kingdom Metazoa; phylum Chordata; class Lepidosauria; order Squamata; family Agamidae; genus Pogona; species Pogona vitticeps. The sequence goes on along the minus strand of NC_135794.1, from coordinate 11,254,748 downwards.
TCTGCATATTTGATTAGTATTCACTGAACTCTCTCATCCAAGTCATTATTTAAAATGTGGGTGAGCCTAGAATTGAGCCATCTGGTACCCCACTTGTTGCCTCTTCCCATTTTGAAAAGGAGCCACTGATAAGTACTCTCTGAATAAGTTTCTGTAACCCACTGTATATCCACCTGGCACCGTTCTATCCAACCCACACCTAGTTATCTTGCTAATCAGAATATCATGGAGCACTTTGTTAAAGACTTTGCTGAGCTCAAAATATATTGCGTCTAAAGCATTCCCACTATCCACCAGGGAGGTTACCTGATCAAAGAATGAGATAAGATTAGTCTGGCAGAATTTGTTCTTGACAAATCCATGTTGGCTTCTCGTTATTACTGCATTGTTTTCAGTGTGCTTGCAAAGTGACTGCTTTATAATCTGCTCCAGAATTCTCTCTGGGATTGATGTCAGGCTGAGTGATCTGTTGTTCCCAGGATCCTCCTCTTTGCCACCTTTGAAAATAGGGACAACATTAGCCTTCCTCCAGTCATCTGGCACTTCAGTATGATTTCAAGCAAATAATAAGACAGTGGTTCTGCAGTCTCTTCAACTATTTATTTATTTATTTATTTATTGGACTTATATTGCCGCCCCATAGCACTACAAGCACTCTCCGGGCGGTTTACAATTTTTAATTATACAGGCTACACATTGCAAGCTGGGTACTCATTTTACCGACCTCGGAAGGATGGAAGGCTGAGTCAACCTTGAGCCGGCTACCTGGGATTTGAACCCCAGGTCGTGAGCACAGTTTTAGCTGCAGTACAGCGTTTTAACCACTGCGCCTCCTTCAGTATCCTTGGATGCAGTTCATCTGGCCCTGGGAATTGGAACTCATGCACATAGCTTTAACGTTGGAGGAAGCCTTTACGTTCCTTTGCTACTCTGAATTCTGAAGGATGCTTCAGTTTTCATTGATCCTCTACTAGTCTGCACAGTTGAGATGCACTAGTGTGACTGCAGCGTTTAGGTGGCACACCACATTACTGTGATGATGGGGTGACCTAAACTTTTTTCCTTAGGACCCTCTGCATACTTATTCGGTAATCCTTAACCATGGGAGCAACCCCCCCCCCCAAACTTCCATTTGGCCATGTTGCAGGCAAAGTTGTACTTCTGTTGAGTAGAAAGATACAGTGAATAATATATAGCCACTAACTGAGCAGGAACTGCCCTGCACAAATAGTTGTTTAGGTGTGGTGTGTCCTGCCTCTCCAGCTCCCAACATGTAGGCTAAGGGAAGTACTTCTCTTTGGCTGTTCAGAATATTGTTTAAAGAATTAATTGTATTTTTTGTCAGTTGTTTTTTAGATGTAGCATAGACTTGCATAGAAGTTGACTATAATTTTTCTTTATTTTACAATGATAGTAGCTTTTATTCATGCACTTTACTCTATGCATAGAAGTTTGGACATGGTACATAACTTAACTTTATTAACTTTTCTTTACTATATGGAATTGTACCTGACTCTTGAAAATGTGTACTTTTAAACATCAAGAACTTTTCTTACTTATTACTGGAACATCTATTTCAGGAGACAAACTACAATATTTAGAACACTACTCAGAACCATTTTACAAGGCTAAAATTCCTTTATGCTGAATAAGGACCATTAGGTGTTGCTGTAGAATTTTTTAAAGTTCAGATGCATTAAATAATAATCTGCCCTCCCTTTAAACGAACTAATGGGTAGCATTTATGTTTTATTAGCACCAGTATCTCCAGACAGTGGTTACTCATCAGCTCATGCAGAAGCCACTTATGAAGAAGACTGGGAAGTCTTTGATCCGTATGTATTCTTATTTGAATTCTTTTTCTCTTTTTTCTGGTTTTAAAGAAGTTACCTCTGAATTAGCTATGTAACGATAAGCTAGCATTGAACTTGCTGCACTTAGCATTCATTTTATGCTTATTGCTGCATAGTTCTGCAAGATGCCATTAAGAGATCACACTAGTAGGTTCAAGTTTATTTTATTTAATAGTATGGTACTGCCCTTCAAAATAAGTTCAGCGTGGCTTATTATATTTAAAAACAATACAAATAGATATACACTATTTCTTGTAAATAGCAAACCATAATCACCAATACATCAGTCTACATAGGAAATACTTTATTAGCTTGAGTAAATAAAAAGGTTTTTATTTTAAAATCTACTTACTCAATCCCAAAAGATTCAAAATTGGTTCACAACTCCCCAAGGGAAAAAAATTAGAGCTAGGAGACACTACCCATTTTTGGTATATTCACCATCCAGTTATGACATGGATTTATGATAGCTGCTTTCAAATCTGGTACATTTTGTTAATACGCTCATGCCTACCAAGACCATTAATGTACATCTGTCATTGTTCCATTTGCAGTGTAAAACAGTAATTGGAATGAATTGTCAAACATAGTGTTGACTTGTCTATCTTCTAGGTATTACTTCATCAAACATGTTCCACCACTAACAGAAGAACAACTTAACCGGAAGCCTGCTCTTCCACTCAAAACAAGAAGCACACCAGAATTTTCTTTAGTTCTAGATTTGGTAAGAACATACAGCAAAGTGCCTATTCAATTAATATAGCATTTCTGTGCTGTGCAAGTTGCAAGTGGGAAGACTTGTAGTGCATTTTTCTCTGCTAAGTCTTCTCTTTTTAAAATTCTTTTTAGGATGAAACTTTGGTCCACTGTAGTCTAAATGAACTGGAAGATGCTGCACTCACATTTCCAGTCCTTTTCCAAGATGTCATTTACCAGGTAATCAAACCCATGTATAAACCTGCTCTTGTGTGTTAAATGGGCAAACACTTACCATGCTCTTGATGTCTTCCTCCTCTCCCCAAATGTGGCAAACAAGTGGTATTGGTTGCTTTACATGAAATGTTGTCAGACAAATCATGAAGTATTTATAAGGTATATTTGGCACATTGCTTATTTGTTAGTTGTAAAACCATTCCTTTGTAAAAAAAAAAAAAGAACTCGACTATTAGGAAGCTACAAGAGTTTCTCTTAACTTGCATTACTACCAAGTAGTTTTCCTCTTCTCCAGCAAATAGAGGAAGGATCACTGGAGGGTTACATGATTGTTTTACAAATGCAGAGTTGCTGCAGTGTTGGTTATTCTGTGCATGACAAACCCAAATTATCATAAACACTCAGTTCTGATGAGAATAATACATTTAGAGCTAGAGAAAAATTGCTCAGAGAAGCAAATCCATTTCTTCATTCCTATTTAGTTGCTATTTTTGTAGGAACAGTTACCTTTTAAATGGAGACTGCTAGAGTGCTTCACAAAGTATTCTTAGCTTCCATCACTGTGCATTCAACAATTCTGTCACTGAAGATGAGGGGAAGGTGGAGTAGAAGGAGGTGTGTTCCAGCAACTGTCAAAGATGCTGCACTGACCCCAGCTGTTGTTCTCAGGTCCCTATTGTGTGATGTACCTGGGAGTAGCAACAGCTTTCCTCCATGTAGTTCGCATGATATTGGACCCCTCTGTAATATCTTTGGAGAATGACATCAGACACCTTAAACGGACACTTGTCCAGGTATTTCACCCTAATTTTAAAACTTGTCTTTTGTCTTTTTGTCTTATTTAAAATCCTTCAAAATTCTAAAGCTTAAAATGAAAAATTCCAAAAATAAACATGGTTTCCTTTCTCCGATTTGGTGTTAGGTTCCTCTCAGATCTTATTAGTCAGGACAATGCAGTTAGATGTTTTGGGTAGCAACAACTTAAGAAAATGTTCCCCCAGTGGTCTTTGGGGTATATGTGATGTTACTGCGATGCTTTGACTCTGCTGCCAGTGATACAGCTTACTGATTAGCTAAATATTAAATTCTGTTAAATTAAATTTTGTCTAAAATAATATTTTGTATATGTCTGAGATTAATGCCCAGGTCAGCAATAAAGGACACATGTACAGAGCAAGGATAGGAAAAGAGAGGCGTATTGGCCGGTCTGTGACCTCAAGGGCCCCAAATGAAGTCCCCAGCAGAGGACATGAGGAGGATTTTTCATTTTTTTATTAAAGCCAGTGTAAAATAGAAATATTTTATGGGTGGCCTGGGTATGGGAGCTGGTATAGCCATCCAAGGTACAGAAGCAGGCATGTGTAGACTCAAACTTTTGAAAGTTGCCTACCCCTGGGTGAGAGCATTTAAGTGTTTAGTTTGTATTTTCAAGTTTCCAAATCTTGGCTGAAAAATATTCTTGATTTTTTGCTAATCTCTCCTAGTGTTTAGTAAAGTTTGCACCTTGTAACTTTTTCGGGTATTATAGGGACGTTTAAGAGGGAACATGGTGATTTCCTACTCTCATGAGTATTTCCACTAGTGGAAACAGGTTAAACAGCTGAAGTTAATCACACTAAGAAATGCACTTCACTATTTTCAGAGAAATCTGTTTCTAAGTAGCTGGGATTCAGAGGCCATAGGTAGAAACAGGTTGCCACTCAAAAAGCTCACTTCAACACTGGAGCAGTGCTGTATGTCTTTGGACAATGGCACACCTGAATTTCAAATCTTCAATACACACATCCAGTATTCTTCAAAATATCATTTAGTTTCCTTCTTGTTTTCTCCTGGCTGACAGGGAGGAAAAGGTCAAGGATGTACAAATACATTGATACACGATGAGTCAAATTTTTGCAAATCTCAACAAACCAACCAACCCATTTTTGTTAAATTCCAGGAGAACTGTAGTAGCCCTTGCAGGATAAACAACCTAGAGCCCTGTGACACCTTGAAAATAATACATTTATGGTGGCAGGGGGTTTTGTGTACTTGAGGCCACTTTGTTAGCTACATTATATATTTAGAACTAATATGATATTGAATAGTAAAGGTAATAATAAAATGTGGTGCTGAATTGTTCCTACTACAGCAAGCATAACCAGCAAGAGTAGAATCAGATGGTTACTAAACTCTGGTAAGCATGCTAGGGCAGTGTGCTCCACCTCCCAATTTCTTTTTCTGTAATGTTGGCTTTACTGAGGATCAGATTCAGTACAGAGCATGTCAGTCTTAAATGCTTGTCCTTGAAGCTCATTCAGTAGCTTTTTGCCAATTTCAGTTTATTGTTTTACTTCTCACGTTGATGTATGAAGCCAGGTGAGAAGTAAACGGATAAATAAGAAGCTCTATAAATATCCTTGTTTTAGCAGAAGCTAGGACACTGGCATTCTATTTGTTGCTTTACTGTTGTTTTACCGGAAGCTGTAGAACAATTTTTACTATAAAACATTTTCTTTTTTATTGCATGTACAAAAGTGCAATGGGACATTAGTTTTTACCTAAAAGCATTGCAAGTTTTAGCACCCTAATACAGTGGATATAAAAAGTTTACACACCCCTGTGAAAATGTCAAGTGTCTGTGATATAAAAAAATGAGACGAAGATAAATCATTTCAGAACTTTTTCCACCTTTAATGAGACCTATGAACTGTACAACTCAGTTGAACAACAAACTGAAATATTTTAGGTGGAGGGAAGTAAAAATAAAAAACTGAAATAATATGGTTGCATCTGTAGCTGTGTTCAGCAGTAAACAATCACATTCAAACTCATATTAAGTAGGAGAAACCTGTTTCTAAGTAGCTGGGATTCAGAGGCCATAGGTAGAAACAGGTTGCCTCTCAAAAAGCTTACCTTCAACACTGGCATCATACACCCCTGCCATCATTTAAAGTGTTAACATTTAAAATGTTAAAGACAATTGTATGTTCCATGAGATGTATACTATTGTTTGCCTTAGCTGTTAGACTGTGGTATCAGCTGTAACCAAGGTCCCCTCTAAGCCGGGCACACGCATGACTCCACCTCCGCACACGTGTGAGGGGGCAGAGGCGTGCGCACACAGAGCTCACGTTGCGCATAAGAGGTGGAGCTCAGCCCAGCAGGGCTGGCAGTTAGAGGGTACGTTGCCTGTAACATAACAATATGTTCTTCGTGGCCTCTGTGAATCCACACAAATGGGTTTAGACTGCGCCTCCACAGGACTCCTCAGAATATTATAAAACTTAAAACTATTGATTAATAGTACGTTGCCCCGTATTGCGCATGCTCTGGCCGCCCATTACCTCAGTTCGTTTTTGCCACTGCCGCAATCGGACTTATCGTGCTAGAGCTATCTTCTCAATAATCTGGTTGATTCTGAACTGTTTTTTCGATCATACGATATATTTCTGGAAATTTTTGACCTTGGATTGTCTACCGGTTGCTCTTTTGAATTTCAATTTGTACGTTGTCTCCTCATTTTTTGTTTAACGATTCCCGCTTTTGGATCACATACTGTTTTGAACTAGATCGTCTTATTCGGCTTGGACTATGGACTGTTACAACCTTCTCTTTAATCAAACAAACTGTCTTTGATTTTCTTGTGATTTCAATCGTTATTATTCGGCTACTGATTTTCGCCTGGACATTGGACAATTCTTTCAGTTCCATGGGTTTCCCCGTTCCCTTCTCCCTCTCCTCCCATGGTGAAATAGTTTCTGGCCTCCTCAGGCCCTTTCAAGTGGTGTGCCAGTAAAAAATCCATTCACAGATGGCCATGACCGCTGTTTATTTTGTTTAGGTGAGGGACATCAAATACACTCCTGTTGAGTGTAAGAAACTCACCAAGCCAGCCCTCAAGTTATGTTTACAAAGGCTTAGATCTTACCTTTGGCAAACAGCTATGGTGGCGGCTCCAGCATCTTGCCCTGAGCCCAGGGCAACTTCCATGTCATCTTCTAAGTCTTCCAAGTCCACCAAACAAAAATCTTCGGTATTGGCACCGAAGAGAATTTCCACTTCTACCTCGAGCTCGATGTCGAAACCTCCAGCTGTAGAAAGCCGAAAGAAAAAGAAGGCTTTTCAAGCAAGCAAAAAGACAAGCATTCATCTAAAACGGCTTGAACCTGAGAAATTCCTCCTGTTTCATCCTCCCTGCCTTCACCAATATTGGAAGAGTCCTCTCGGGATCTACCGGACCCAGACTCTCTTTCGGAAGGCGCCGGGTCCATGCCACCTACATGGGCTCAGGCTTTGGTATCTATACCGAGCCAATCACCAAGCCCAGGCCATGTTCAGGTTGATATTTCAGCCAGGTCTCTGCCCATTCGAGCCCCATGTCCATCGGGCGGGCAATGGTGGTACATCTTTCCAACTCGGAGGCATCTCCGCACCAATCTCCGCCAAGGAAACACCTAGTCAAACGGCATCACATCTCTCTGGCTCAACAACTCTCCTCACATTGATTGTCCTTCCTTCAGCGTCAAGTTCAAGTGGAGTATGAAGAGCCAATATACATGGAGGTCGATCGCTGTAACAGTCGGCATCGATATCGAGAAGACGAGTTCAATGTCGACTCATATTATGAGACGGAGGGGTACAAAAGACGCAGAAGAGTCAGATATATCTATGCTTCCTCCTCTTCTCTGTCACCGTCTCCCCCTCGATGTCGAAATCGAGCGGCTTATGAGATTGAGCCTCCAGTATCGAAAACTGCCAAACGCCATGTTTCACGTCAGGAGGTCCCTTTACAGGTGTCTCATGCTTTAAAAAGACCTCACACCTCCTCGACGGTGACCCTGCCTGCCTCTCATCATCACGTAGCATCTTCACTAGTTCATCAAACATTCGAAGACCTCAGCTCATGGTCTTCGAGCTCCATCTCAAGTATTGAGAAGACATCACATTTCACCTTCTCTCTCTCCTTCCCTTCAGAGGGGCTACTCAGTTTCGTCTGCCTCAGAACAAGATGTTCTTTCCAAAGCTTTGGAAGAAGAATCTCCATCTAATCTACCTACCCCTGACTCAGACGCTGCAGACCTACATCTACCCTCTCCCTCAGAAGATTTCACATCATATTCTCAGATGATATCACGAATGGTTAAGTCGCTTGAGTCGGACATCAAACAACCTCCACCACACAAACAAGATTTAGTGTTCGATGATATTAATCTGGACAAGTTCCCCCCCATTAAGTCTTACCTTTATTCTAGCTATGATAGATTTAATCAAAGAGTCATGGAGCTTACTGTCTACGTCCATGCAGGTTCCTAGGAGAAAACGACTACAGGATACCGCCTTCCTTACAAAACACCCTGCACCTAATTCAATAATCGTGCAGTCCAATCAATCCAGAGCCTGGAACAGATCAAAGGTTACTCCTACCAACTGGAAAAGAAGAAAACTGGATGTCTTGGGATGTAAGATGTATTCCCTCGCCTCATTCATAATGAGGGTGTCTAATTATCAGGCGGCGATGGGGGCATACCAGAGGCAATTATGGGCCAAGGTTTTGCCTGTTCTTCAGGCTGCCCCTGAGGAAAGTAGGGCTACTGTCCTCAATGTACACGCTGAAGCGACAACATTTACAAAGCACCGCCGAGACCTCTCTCCTCTTTTGAAAACAGTGAGTTGAGCTGAGATGTCCAGCGCTCTGTCTTGCCCGGTAACTTTTGACTCCTTTCAACCTGTCATGCCTGACTCCGTGGCCAGGGCGCTTGATCGCTGCCGTGCCACCACCTCCTCCCTTGATACTTGGCCGGTCTGGCTAATCAAAGCAGCCAGGCCTATAATAACGGAATGGGCCACTGCAATAATCAATGGGTCTTTCCTTGAGGGCAGGTTTCCAACTGCCCTCAAGGAGATACTCATTAGGCCCATTAGGAAGAAACCAAGTTTGGCAGCGGACGAAATTGGCAATTACAGGCCCGTTGCCAATGCTTCTTTCTTAAGCAAGGTGGTCAAGAGGGTGGTGGCCGTCCAGCTTCAGGCGCACTTGGATGAAACGGATGCCCTGGATCCATTTCAGTCGGGCTTCAGGCCGCGCCATGGTACAGAAATGGCATTGGTCGCCCTGTGCGATGACCTACTGAGGGAGGCCGACAGGGGCAAAGTGTCTCTGCTGGTCCTCCTCGACATCTCAGCGGCCTTCGATACCATTGACCACGGTATCCTCCTGGGGAGTCTCTCCGAGTTGGGAATAGGTGGTCTGGCACTGGCCTGGCTCCGTTCCTTCTTGGGGGACCGCCCCAAGAGTACAGCTTGGGGAGCGTCTTTTGGCCCCGTGGAGTCTCAATTGCGGGGTTCCATAGGGGTCGATTATCTCCCCAATGCTGTTTAACATCTATATGAGGCCGTTGGGTGGGGTCATCAGGGGATGTGGGGCCTTGTGTCATCAGTATGCTGATGACACTCAGCTCTACATCTCCTTTTCACCAACTGCAGGAGATGCCATTCTGTCCCTTCAGCGCTGCCTGGGGACTGTACTGCAATGGATGTAGGAGAAAGGGCTGAGGCTGAACCCGGACAAGACGGAAGTACTGAGGGTGGGCGCCCCCACAGCTGGGGGATTGGGAAACTCCCTCTCTTTTGGGGGGGGTGACTCTTCCAGCCAAGGATGGGGTCCACAGCTTGGGGATCCATCTGGACCCGGCGCTCACTATGATCCAGTATCAGACAGACCTACCAAGTGCCTGTGTGTAACGCCGGAGCTCGCAAGTCAGCTCGCGTGGTAGACATTTCTTCCACATCTGCTCATGGCTGCCCTTTCTGACCCATTCAACTGATGATTCAAGTAACAATAGACACCAGTCCTACAGGATGGGGTACACACTGTGGTCCTCACAGGATTCACGCTCTGTGGTCCAAGCCAGAGAAGTTTCTTCATATAAATCACTTAGAAATGCTGACAGTCATCAAGGCATTTCGGGCTTTTCATCCATTAATAACAGGTCAAGGTGTTCAAGTGGCCACGGGCAATACCAAAACCATGTACTACATAAACAAGCATGGAGGCACCCACTAGATGTCGCTTTTGTATCTATCAATACATCTGTGAGAATGGTGCTACGAACATCACATTTTTCCAATCGCCATTCATGTGTCAACAGACAACAATGAAGTAGCCAACCAGTTGAGTCGAATGACCATCCAGACTCACGAATGGGAGCTTGACCACTCCATATTTTCCATGATTTGTGGTCGATGGGGAAGCCCGTCCATAGACATGTTTGCAACTCCGGACAACACCAAATGCAACATGTTCTGCTCTCAAGCGGTGAAGGGCAGAGCATCTTTGGGGGATGCATTTATGATGGACTGGAAGGACTGCATCCTCTACCTATTTCCACCCATCCCATTAATTCAGAAAACATTAGTCAGGATTCACCAGCTGAGAGCCAACGCCATCCTAGTGGCACCTTGGTGGCCTCGACAACCGTGGTTTACGACACTCAAAACCATGGCAGCCAAGTTCCTCAGACTCCCCTATCATCCACATCTTCTCACACAGGATGCAGAAAACATCTTATTTTATTTATTTATTTATTGGACTTATATACCGCCCCATAGCGCTACAAGCACATCTGTCATCCAGACCTGGAATCATTGCACTTGACAGCTTGGAGGATTTTTTCAAGCTAAAAGAGATTTTGGATAAGGCTAGAGAGCCTTCCGCTAAACTTTTATACTCATATAAATGGCATAATTTTCTCTAACTTGCTGTGTCTAAGAATTTGACACCTGTTGTGGTGTCCCTTAATACCCTTCTTAGCTTTCCACGCCATCTATATCAGTGGTTCTTAACCTTTTTGAAAGAAACGCCCCCTTGAGCCATTGAGGAAGTTATCATCGCCCCCCTCCCCACGGTGATGATATCTATCTATCTATCTATCTATCTATCTATCTATCTATCTATCTATCTATCTATCTATCTATCTATCTATCTATCTATCTATCTATCTATCTATCTATCTATCTATCTATCTATCTATCTATCTATCTATCTATCTATCTATCTATCTATCTATCTATCTATCTATCTATCTATCTATCTATCTATCTATCTATCTATCTATCTATCTATCTATCAATTACACTTAAATCCAATGACCCCTGAAAACAAAATTCAATTCCAAGAAAATGAAATGCCCCCAAAAAGTAACATTTAATGATTTAGTTGCAAGCGAATTTTAAGATGCAAAAAGAAATATAAAAAGGGGCATAAAAACAAACTGCAATGCAGGAATTAAAACTTTCAAGACAAAAACTCTGAAACTAAATTAAGATTGGAGGAAAATATATATTCATGCACACTGTAAAAAGGCTGTAGCCATCTTCACAGGTTTGACTTGCTCCAGTGCCCCCTACCGCCCCCCTTCTGCTCCAGCGCCCCCACACCGCCCTTTTTCGTTCTACTGCCCCCCTGAAAAATGAAATCGCCCCCTGGGGGGCATTATCGCCCACGTTAAGAACCACTGATCTATATGACCAAGGCCATTGTTTCCTATCAACCTCTGAGATCAGAGACATCGCATTTGTTTTCGCATCCAACCCTCAAATGTTCCTAAGAGGCTTACGCAACACCCGTTCACCCACTCGACTCCCATTGCCGCAGTGGTCGTTACAGGTCGTTTTGCGAGCCCTGACCCCATTCGAGCCAATGGCTTCATCGGACTTTCTACTCCTCTCCTTCAAAACTTTGTTCTTGGTTGCAATAACTTCTGCAAGGAGAATTAGTGAATTGGCTGCCCTTTGAGCTGATGTCCATATCTACAGTTTTTCCCAGACAAGATAATTTTGTATCCTGATATCTTCTTCCTTCCCAAAGTTGTGTCAAGTTTCCACGTTGAACAACCTTTGATTCTCCCATTATTTCCTAATCCTTCCGCAGAAGCTGAGCGCATGCTCCATTCACTTGATGTTCAGCGGGCGTTAGCGTTTTATACCTCCAGGACTAAGGACTTTCACACCTCTTCCAGACTGTTTATATGCTTCCATGGCCCACATAAAGGATCTCCTGCATCCTCGCAGACAGTTTCGAGATAGATTGTGTCTGCTATAACATTGGCCTATCAACTGGCTGGCAAAATTCCACTAGAGGCTTTGAAGGGACACTCTTCAAGATCCATGGCTACTTCAACTGCCTTATTGTGTGGCGTTGATGTTTCGGACATTTGCCGATCAGCCACCTGGTCCACATCATCCACCTTTTTAACACACTATCGGCTGGACCTCAGGGCCAAGAAGGAAGCAAGTTTTGGAAGAGCTGTATGAACTTCATTGTTGGCGTGACGGCCCTCCCTCCGGTAAGTGAGTCTGCTAGTCACCCATTTGTGTGGATTCACAGAGGCCATGAAGAAGAAAGAGAGGTAACCATGGTTCTTCGAGTGGTCCTCTGTGAATCCATACATCCCACCCAGCCTCCCCAGTGTCTGTCACATGTTGTCTTGAGCTTTATTTGGGGTCAGAGCGGTGGACATTTGGAACTGACATTTGACAGTGGCGGGCATTTGGAACTGAGGTAATGGGCGGGCAGAGCATGCGCGATATGGGGCAAAGTACTATTAAGTAATTGTTTTAAGATGTAGAATCTTCCGAGGAGTCCTGTGCAGGCACGGTCTAAACCAATTTGTGTGGATTCACAGAGGACCACTCGAAGAACCATGGTTACAGGTAAGTAACCTCTCTTTTTCTTATGTAAAGAAAATTATTGTGAATTGACATTGGTTGTGTTTTGCAGCCAGATAATGCATTATTATTCCTTTGTGTGGACACCAAGTGTTACTGAATAATAATGAAACAGCATTTGGAAGGAGTGCTAGTAGTATGTCTAATCGTGGGTTGGATCTTCATCCCTCCTGCTTTAGAACCCTGCAGCCAAGAGACATGGCTTCTGTGCCATGCTTAAAGAATGGCTTTGGGAACAGGCCATGAAGATTGGGTTTGAGAAAGAGGGTACAGTCTGAACTCTGAGGTTCTCTTAACATTCTATGCTTTATTATGCATGCTAACCTCTGACAGCTATTTCAGAGGCTTGCTACATTCCCTGCCAAAAATCTTATTCTTGGAGAGAGAAGTAATAATTCTCATTAATTGAATTATTTCCTTTCTCATTACTTTCTTATGGAAGAGGGAAAGCACAATTAAGGGTGCATGTGGACTACCTGAATGAATAGTGTTTTTTTAGATGTAAAGCTTTATGTGTGAAGAGCCACATTTGGATTGATGGGATACAAACAAACAAACAAAAATTCCCAGGCATTCTAAAGGCACAAGGATTAGGAATATTGGTTTCTTATAAAGAAAGCAGTAATAGTACTAAATTTGTAAATAAATAGTTGTGAAGGAATTATTTGAAAGATTCTAAGTGGAAAAAAATCTACTTCTGAAGCTCTAAGACTTGTGTTATGCAAATTTACCAGATCCTCCATAATATCTTTGATCAAACTATAACAGATTAGACAGCTGTAGGGAAAAAAAATACTGCATTGTATAATTTATTAACTGTAATAAATTATGCTGCAAATTTATACAAATACAGTGGTGCCTCGCTTAGTGACATTAATCCGTTCCGGAATAAACGTTGCTAAGGGAAAACATCGCTAAGCGAAATTAAAAAGCCCATAGAAACTCATTAAAACACGATTAATGTGTTCCTATGGGCTTAAAACTCACCTTTAAGTGAAAATCCTCCATAGCACCGCCATTTTTGCTGCCTCTTAAGCAAGGAAAAACAGTGGGCAGCCATTTTCAAACCACCAATCAGCTGTTAAAAAAGGGTCACTTTGCCATGATCGCTTCCCCACGATCATCGCAAAGCGAAAAAACCTCATAGAGACCATCGCAAAGCGATCGCTTTTGCGACTGCAAAAACTCCATCGCTAAGCGATTTCATCGCTCAACGGAGCGATCGCTATGCGAGGCACCACTGTAGTCAGAAATTTACAGAGCCTGCATTGCAGTTTCTTGTATATACAGTACTGCATATGCATATTAGTTTAATTTATTTGTTAATAACTGACTATATATGAATCCCTCCCATTTGAAACAAATATTCTTTGTATACAGTTTATTTAAATCACTTCTTTCTTTCATTCTAGGTCTATGTGCGATTAAGACCATTCTTCAGAGAATTTTTGGAACGTATGTCACAAATCTATGAGGTAATATATCTTGCCTAGGTTATGCATCTTTAAGAAATTCACTATAGGGCAGATAATAATAATATCCTCTCTTCATTTTAGATCATTCTTTTTACTGCTTCTAAGAAGGTGTATGCAGATAAGTTGCTGAACATACTAGATCCAAAAAAGCAACTGGTCAGGTAAGCTGACCACAGAACATTGCATGTTATTTCCTTTAATAAGAATTCACAATTTGTAAATTGGTGAAAATGTCAAAAATCATAGCCCTCTGAAAAGACAAATATGCCTTTTCAGACATATAAAAGGCACAATGTTAGATGTAAAAGGAAGACAGAAAATGTTGGTATGGCAGAGTCTGCTTGAGCCCCTAACAGCCTGTAAGATTTTAATGGAGAACAGGAGTGGCTGGCACCAGGACTAAGAGCACTTTTACATTATTAGGATGCAGTGCAGAAGACTTAATTAGGTTTGGGTAATCTCCACATTGCTTTAATTTGATATTTTAAAAATATTCTGCTCTTTATTATTTTCTTCCAGAAGAATACAATACACTTCCTGGTGGACTTCATTGTTAAAAGAGAGAGAGAGAGAGAGAGACTTTATTAGTCAAATGTTAACATTTATTTCAGAGTACTTAAATATGGTTTTGAAGAAACGTAACAAAATTATCTGTGTTAAGTTTTAGATATTTGACTGGGTTGCAAGACAAGGCAAAACAAAACACAAGACTTTATTTAAAGTTTATTCTTAAAATTCAGCCTATCAAAAAAGAGAGAAAAAATATTTAGGAAAAAGCATCGTTACACACATTTTTCTACATGTAATATGAATATGTTTTTAACTAACTGCAGGCATCGACTTTTCCGTGAGCATTGTGTTTGTGTACAAGGGAACTACATAAAGGATTTAAATATCCTTGGTAGAGATCTCTCAAAAACAATCATTATTGACAACTCACCACAAGCCTTTGCCTATCAGGTGAGTGTTTTTTCTGTAGTTCATTTTTAAATTTTACAAAAATTACAAAGGAAAATAAAATCAGAGTGTATGTTGACATTGCTTCATGTGGTGCTAAACAAATAAAAAAGTAGTTTATCAGATAAGTGGAAACAGTACTAAAACCATTATCAATTTCATGTTTAAAACCAGGGTGGATTTGATTAAAATCAATTGATTTAAGTCACAATTTAAATTTAAAAAATTAAAAAATGTAAATCATTATTTAAATCATGAATTAAATCACTTTGATTTTTTTAAAAAAATTATGATCTTTATCCATCCTTTTTAGAACTGTCCATTGCAAAGGAAATTTTATTACTTAGATATTTCAAGTGCTAATGAAATTTATTCAGAGATATGCCACTTGTGGTTATGTGCTTAGATTTTTATTTTATTTATATCCCGCCTATCTGGTCGGTTAAGACCACTCTAGGCGGCTAGATTTACAGATTTGTCCCTACATGTGTGTCTGAATTAAATATCACTATGTTTTGGAATTTAAAAAAAGCAAGTACAGTGGTGCCTCGCTTAACGAGCGCACCGTATAACGACAAATTCGCATAGCGATCCGTTTTTTTGGGATCGCTAATGCGAAGGCATACCGACGGTTCCAGTGAGCAAAAATCGCTTAGCAACGATCGGTAAGCGTTTCGCTTACCGATCTTCGCATAGCAGTTTTTTAAAATCAGCTGATCGGCGGTTCCAAAATGGCCGCTGGAAGACCCAAAATGGCCACGTGCAGCGTTTTCGCACCCTGCCTTGTGTTTCTTGCTCTGGAGGGAGCCTTGTGTTTCTTGCTCTGGAGGGAGCCTTGTGTTTCTTGCTCTGGAGGGAGCCTTGTGTTTCCGAGGCCGCGAAAATGGCTGCCGCTATGGGGAAACATTGCAGAATGGTGAGTTTTGGGCCCATTTGGAATGCATTAAATGAAGTTTAATGCGTTCCAATGGGCTTTTCCATTCCGTATAGGGATGTTTCCCCATAGCGAAGGTTAATCTGGAACGGATTAACCTCACTATGCGGGGCACCACTGTACCAGTAATGCATCTTTTTTGCACTGTTGTTCTTGTGGGGAGGTACATAATACTTCTTGGAAACAAAAGTCCTCCTTCTTCATTGTCTCTGTGAACTCGCACAATGGGCTATTCTGTGTCCTTGGCATGAGTTCACAGATGACCCTCAAAGAACCACAGTTACAAGTAAGCAACCTATTCTTATGTGACACAAATACGAGGGGGTGCTCCTAAGTATTGGGCCTTTCCCAGAAATAATTGAGCTAGGAAGCTATAACTGCCACACTATTCTACATATTCCCCCAGGAAGTCAATGCACCTGTGACATCTGTCCTGCAGCTTCTTAAGTTCCTGCAAATACAATTCTTCCGACTGCAAACCACTCATTTGCAGCATTAGTTGCCTCCAGAACACTCCCAACTTGTCCCTTTAGGTGTTTTTTGAGTTTGGGGAACAGATAATAGTCAGAATAGGGTGGATGGGGCATCCCTTGAAAGCCTAAGGAGGTCGGTTTTGTCATTGTTTCACCTGCAGTGTGTGACGAGGTGTTTTCATGCAACAGGATGACATCTTTGGAGAGCTTTCCTCTATGTTTTTCCTCAACTTTGTCAATAAAGCACAGTAATATTTTGCATTGATGGCTGAACCCTGTTGGAGGTAGTCCACCAGCAGAACTTCCTCCTTATCCCAAAAAAACTGTTGCCATTTGCTTCTGCACCGACCTTTACACTCGGAACTTCTTTGGCCTGGGGGAACCACTGTGCCTCCATTAGACTGTTCCTTTGTCTCAGAGTCATAACAGTAGACCCATGTCTCATCATCAGTTACCAGTTTGCCCAGGAAATCTGACTCATTTCTTGCAAAATGTTTCAAAACAGCCACCAATGACTCCACACGTTTCCTCTTTTGTTCGGTTGTCAAAAGTTTGGGGATCCACTTTGCTGCCAGCTTTCTCATTTCCAAGTCGTTGTGGATAATGGCACCAACTCTTTCACATGATATTCTCAGATATACTGTGTATAGCAATACTTTTGGCTGATATTCAGCGGTCCTCCATGATCATGTCATGGATGGCTTTCACATTTGCAGGCACAGAGACAGAAACAGGCCTTCCACTGGATTTCTCACTTTCAGCACCGAAATGACCAGTTTTAAAATCGACAGCCCAATGTTTAACTGTTGCATATGAAGGGCCACTGTCACCCATAGTTTGTGACATTTCATCATGGATCTACTTTACACCTTTCCCTTGGAGAAACAGGAACTTGATTATGGTCCTGTGCTCTTCTACATTGAACTTTTCTGGTGGTGCTGCCATGTCACTTTGGACCTGAGCATGAAAGATAGGTTAAAATCATAGGTAGATTATTTTTGCACCGTTGAATATAGACAAATTGGCCAATATACCCTGCAATTTATAGCTTCCTTTGCTGAATTTTTTCTGGGAAAGGCTCAATACTTACCAGCACCCCCTCGTAGGCCTTCACTGTGGCAGCCAGCAATCCGCTTAAGCAACAAAGACATTTGAACTAAAATTTCCAGTTTATCTCTCCTCTCTAATTGAGCAGCAGTTGGGCTTCAGTGGGAATTGCTTTAAAAAAACACATAGACTTGAAGATATCACTACCTTGCTGATCTTTTGTGAAACAGTCTAACAATTTAACTTCCTTCTTTCCCTCCCCATCCACTTTTTAAAATTATAGCTTTCAAATGGAATTCCCATAGAGAGCTGGTTCATGGATAAAAATGACAATGAACTCTTAAAATTGATTCCTTTTCTGGAGAAACTTGTGGAGCTGGTATGTATTTTCATGAGTGAATTTTGGATGTATACTTTTCTCCTGAATTCTGTTTATGTATTTATTGAACATATTTCCTCACTGCCTGTAAGATTGTCAGGTCAAAGCTGTCTGATGCCTTGAACATCTTCCTAAGAGTCCCACTGAACTTTATAAACCTCTAAGGAAAAATCAGAAGTCTATGTTTGGCACAGTGGGATTTATCTCAGTTAAGGATTAATTCCAGAATGAAACCAGACAATCATTTCCAATTATATCAAAATTCATCTGGATATCAAAGTTAAGTTTTTTCATTGGTGCAATCAGCTTGTCTAATTCTACAAGCTTTATTTCTACAGTGTTTCTATGTTCTATAAGCACAAAATTACTTCAAATATTGCTTCAAATACTTTGGTTGGCTGGAGCGCTGGCTAATTGTTTCCAATGATTTTAGTAAATTGTTGAAGAAAGCTCATTTTTTTAAAGCACTTTCATTTTCAAGACTGCTTTTTCTACACCCCCTTTAATTGGTTTAACACTCCTACATCCAGAAATTTTCATAAATTGACAAGATCACAAGAACAAACATGCTGGATCAGATAGTGGCCAGGATCCTGCTGGTGTTTCCATAGGATTTGTATAATTTGCCATGTCTAATGGATTAGTTGCCAGGATAGCTCTCAGATGATAAATGTATGACCAGGGACTCAATTGAAACATGTCCTGGCACTTCATTAGTTAGCAACAATTAGCCATGGCAAATTGCTGTAGGATTCTGACCACTATCTCCGAAAATGGAGGCAGCAAATACTTACCATAATACTTACTGTTTATATCCTTATGCTCAGTGGTCACATCTGTATGTTGTAGGGCTAATCTTGTCACTGGACAGATGCATTGGGTAACAGGCCCCCTAGAATTACACATTTGGGGCTATCCCCATGCCCCACCCCAGGAAGGATCCCATCAATGCTGCTGATTCACCCTTCCATAATCACCTCCCCCTTGCTGCTCTGCCTCCCCAGACTACATATTTGTTTGCATGGCAGCTCCATCACTGCTGTCTGCCCTCCCAATATGTTTGTACATAAGGCCAAGACAAGAAATGGATTTTTCAATAAAGATTTGCCATGACAAGGTGTAGTACAGGGAGGAAAGGGGATGCACACTTAGCACAGAACAGGTGCTCTTCTCCTGGCACAGGCAGTGGGAGAGCTTTTGCCTCTGGTGACATCTTGTAGCACAAATTTATTTATTTATTTATTTAAGCATCTCTAGCCTGCCACAAGTAGATTTCATGGCACATTACGAAACTGTATAAAACAATTTTACAACTTAAAATTTTTTAAACAATTTAAAATCAAACAACACAAAATTAAAACACTCAAACATTAAAAACAGCACTAAAATCTGCACACATCACAATCCTCAAGCCCCAATACATCTTGCCTTCCCATCAAAATGATGCTAATGTTAGTGCCAATCAGCCTTACAAGCAGAGGAGATTCCACAGTTTAAATGTTGTGACAGAAAAAGTCCTCCCTCATGATTCTATATAATGAAGTGTTTTCACTCTTGGGACACAGAGGAAGACCTCACCAGCAAATCCTAATGATCAGGCAGATTTATATAACGGAAGGTGCTCCTTCAACTATCTAGACCCCAATCCCTCTATTGTTTGAATAGGAGATGTGTGAATATACACTTCCTTCTGAATACCTAGAAATTTCCTATTATTCTGTTTTAGTGAATAATGGGTTCTAGTATTTTCAAAGAGGCAGGACAACTTTTCCCTGCTTACCTTATCCACATCATGTTTTCTTTTATGCATGTTTGGTATGTCCCCTACAATATAAATAGTAACATGTCATCAAGAAGATAGTCGTGTCAGTCTGTTGCAGCAAAACCTAAAGTCATTTAAGAGTAACAATAAAGCCCATGCCTTAAAATATGTGTAGTACTGTGGGCCACACTTCATATATCTGAAAAAGGAGACAAGCATCCACAAAAATCCCAAATAAAATTTGTCCGAAACATTTCAATATCAACATCCTGTAACATCACTTTTAATCTGAACAATTTAACTGTAAGCCAGAAAAAATACAATAAAACAAAACAGATTGTATGTTTTTAAAGCCTTACAAGCTGTAACAGAAGGAGGGAATTCCTCTAAGAAGCTCCCTTTCTACTGCCTACCAGTTTTTATTATCTTAAGGATGGGCCAGTGAACACAGTCTCTGAAGATGATCTTAAAGTTACACATATGTTTATACAGGTATAGGCTATCACTCGGATAATCTGTTGGGCTTTCAGAGCCACCATAAGCACTTTTGGTTGGGCCTAGAAACACACTGGCAACAAGTGTAGTTGGTACAAAATTAACGTAATGCAGTAATGACTGCCTAACCTTAACATGAAGAGATGCTTTCTGTAGCATATAGGATTTCTAATACATCTCAAAAGGAAGTTCCTTATAAACTGTATAGTGTATTCTGTGAAGCTTCTCATGGTCTCTTAAATGTTATTTTGCTAAGTTGAACGCATTAAGGAAACAAAGAAAGATGGCAGTTTGCAGAGGTTTCATAGCACAATGGCTTGTATTGAATGTACGTATTCAGGGTGTGAATAACTGAATATACTGATCCTGTGGAGATAAAATCTGAACAGTTTTCTAAATGGTATAGGAAAGAAAAGAGTCCTGCATAGAAATTGCTAAGCATAGAACAAAATATGCCAGAATTCTGCAAAATCTGGGTTTTTCATTCACTAGAAGAAAGGGTTTTGGTGTGCAATACTTGACTGCTTCACCTTATCTCTTTTCACCAATAGGAGCATATAGAACATAATTCATGGCTCATTGCTCACAATTTTTTAAAGATTGCACACCAACTTTAGATCTTAGAATCAAATTCCAGTCTGTTAGTACAGGGGTCTCCAAACGTTTGAGTGTGAGGGCCACACTGTATATTTTCAACATCTTTGAGGGCCGAAGGAACATGAGCATGCATGTGGCCACACACATGCATCCACCTGCACAGATGCCTGTCTGTAACATTAGCCACATGCACGCACACATGCACCCCCCCCCCATGCACAGGCTGAAGGGAACAGGCCAGATAAAATGGCAAGGCAGACTGGATGTTGCCCATGGGCCATAGTTTGGAGACCCCTGTGTTAGGAGAATGACAAGCCAGAAATTGTGATATGGACATGTTAAATTTTTCCTCCAGCAATTCAAAACTCTCTTATTGGTAAGAACAGCCGAACAGGAATAATTGGTCAATGTGTGCTGGCATGCTTGCTTGAGAATTTGCCAGAATTTTGTCTATTCGTTTTATACAAACATCACCAATGATCAAAATCTTACTGGCTACTGACGCAATTTAAGTGCAGTAGCATAAATTGCAGCGGTGAATTGCCACTAGTTCATAGGTCACCACTAGTATTTTTCATCATACATCGATCTAGGCCGCAGACAAGTCAGGTTTGAAGTACAGAATTTAACATTTTGATTCCAGGCCTGTCCTATACAATGACTGTAACTCCTTGGTTTCTTCATCTTTAACAGAGTAAACTTTATAGATATAGGTGTCAGAACCAGTTGCAGGTGTCCATTATAAATTCTGTTACAAGTACAATTTGTTATAACTAGTGAAATTTATTATTTCCCCCCACTTCTAGAATGAAGATGTTCGACCTCACATCAGAGACAGATTTCGCTTGCACGACTTGCTACCCCCAGATTAAACACAAAATCTATGTCAGATAGCTCAAGAGGAAGAAAATGCAGGACCTTTTTGTTTGTTTGTTTTGGACTAAAACAAAAACATTGCCATTACTGTTGAAATTTTGCATTTTTGTACGTTGTCTCGCTTTTCTTATATCTGGTACCCAACAATAATAAAGGGTTACAGAAGAACTTTGTATATCGCCAAATGGAATACATACAATACAGTAGGTAGGCTAGAACAGAAGCGTCTTTAGAACTAGTGCAACTCCCTTTTTTTTAATGTACAGGACATATGCCTGTTTTTAAAGAATTCTGTTTCTGCCACCAGCAGTTTGACCTATAAAACACAGGATTTATGAAATAACAGAGATTGAAAATGGACTCTTGTTTTCTCTCTGTTTGGTGCTCTTTAAGTGGGCTTTTAGCCACTTTGTGTTACTTTCAAGAGTCTCATTTCAACAGGAATGGCCAGTAAATGTTTTTTTTCCTGTTAAGGTTTATAACCTTTTTACATTTTTGAACTGTATTAGATTTTAGAATTTCATTATGCATTCCTTTTAGTTGAGGCGGCTTCATAGTTTTCTGGGAATAGCCAAATGTTATTAGTTTTTTTTTAATTATATGATTGAATGGCCATTTTCCCGCTTTGTCTGCCTGCATACTGTATATTTGTTTAAAAATATTACCTAGTTTTATTCCATGTAAGTTTCAGTTAGATATCTTTGTTTATAAATATATATATTTTTTGTTTCTGTAATATTCTACTGTAGTGGATTTTTTTTTCCAAAAATATCAAGAGACTGGCTAGATGAGAAGAAATTTAAGAATTACTAATATACAGAATATTTAAACCATTGTGATGGCATGATCCCCTATGGTGGTACACATCCATGGCTCATGGACAAGGATCAGTACCTTGGAATCTTCTGTGCATACAGGTCCTTGAGGAAAGTTTGCTTGGTCTAATGCAATGCAGTTACTTCTACCTTCAGTGTCCTCCAAGAATGAAGTATTGTGGAGAACAGCTCAGTATTTGAAACTATTTTCTACAGGTTGGTTTATCTGCTACACAGTCTACTGCAATCACTTCTAAAGTTTTATGTGTAGCAGTGAGAG
Source organism: Pogona vitticeps (assembly GCF_051106095.1). NCBI lineage: Eukaryota > Metazoa > Chordata > Lepidosauria > Squamata > Agamidae > Pogona > Pogona vitticeps. The sequence goes on along the minus strand of NC_135794.1, from coordinate 11,232,164 downwards.
TACCACCCCAGTAACTATGCATAACCCAATGGTCCAGTACACTCCTTTGCCGCCAGTGCAGCTGATATGCTATCATAGTGGTTTTCTATGCTATATGGAAATGGTTTTCAAGCCTTGGTTATCTAATGCAGCATGTACAAGAGGCTGATATTTTTTTAATGGAGTGTAATCTCCTTTTTAGGAGGCTTTTTATGGAAGGGAAAAATTTGTAAAAGTTAGTAAGCTTTGCCTCTAAACTGCATTAATATGCCACAGGCTCGGGCTGTTTTTGTGTAAAGGATGTTGCAGAATGGCACTTTTTCTAAAGAGAAGTTTGATATTTTGTATGCTTGTTAAAGAAAGTACAGTATTGGAAATTAAAGGTGGACAACTGATAATTGAGAAGTATGTCAATTAATTTTTTATGTATATTACCTGTTTACTTGTACAATTTTATTGTACAAATTACACACAGCTTCATTTTCAAATGAGTCCTTAAAATAAGGAAAATCTTTTTAGGAAAACATTTAATTTTTGTATTTTTTGATTTTAAAAGGCATGAGTTATGTCAATTTTTTCCAATGTATTAATGAAGATTTTAACTTTTCATCAGGTTGAGTGTTTTCTTACTATATTCTCTGTTGTATATGTAGCTAGCACATTGTGTCACAGAATTGTTTAAAAAGGTTAGCATGTAGAGCAAGCCTGCTTCTTTGTGGAGAATCATTCATTTGAAACAAAATTATGGTGAATTTCTGCACCTACAAATAAGGAAAGCAATTGCTATTCAGAATGTTGACTTCTTTGTATTTAAAAAAAGGTGTTTGTTTGCAGGAAAACGCTTACAGGTTCATTTCAATGAAAACTCTTTGAATGTGTTTATCTTTTAAGGCATCTTGGCATCTTTATACCAGTCATCTTTGACGTCTTTATTAAAATAAAATGTACATAATGTGACAGTTTGTGTGTGTGTGTGTGTATACATACATATATATGTGCATGTATGTGTGTATATACATACATAAGTGTGTGTGAGTGAGTGAGTGAGAGAGATTGCATAGAAGTGATCCCTGTAACTCCCTTCCTATTTTGCTAATAACTGGTATATAGATACAATTGATTTTGAAATTCTGAGTTTGAAATTATGCCTTTGAAAAAAGAGCTCCAAATTACCATTATTGAGAGCAATAGGTCCCTGTTCTTGACTACCTGTTGTTAAATGGCACAAGTTTTGAAACACATTGCATGCAAGAGACATGTTCCACCCAAGCATCTCCAAGTCTGCAATAGACAGTTAGCAAGATTGTTTACATTACTTGTGTGATTTCTGGTTTACACTGTGTAATGCCAGCAAGATTCTGACCAAGTGTCATTTATTTTTTCTTTCAAAAAGATAAATAGTCAAGAATACTTCTTTATTCCTAATTAAATCATCATCTTAGACCTGCAGAGCTGGAAGGGACCCTATGGATCACCAAGACCAGCCCTTATCAAGGAGGCACAATGGGGAGTCAAGCTCCCAACCTCTGGCTCCACAGCCAGATACCTAAACCACTGAGTAATCCAGCATAATAACTCACAGCATACATTGTGAGTAGAAAAGCTAATATTATAGGCTATGTAGATCCACCACCTTGCGCTGAGTTTCTTCAGCTTGGAAATAATTATGTAGAACTAGCAAATAACAGATGGGATCCATGATACATAGTCCTTTCAAAGAAGAAAATATGCCTCACCCAATGAACGTGAGATGGTAATTTGTTATGCTGTTTTAAGAGATCATTTTGTGACCCCTCAAAAAATAAACCCAATTTAGTATACCCTAAATAAAATTGATGAACATTTTTCTGTGACTTGAAGAAAAACTGTACAGCATCTTTTTAGAGTACCTTTTAAAACCATTCATGTATTTTCATAGAAAATCATTACAAAGTTGATACAATGCATATTACAAATGTATTTGTTTGAAGGAAAAACAAGAATGTGACCTTTTATGTTCTTGGATTCTGGATTACTCCTGGATTATTAGAAATGTGTGGAAAGTTACAGAAATACCTAGGACAACCAAATCAACCCTTGCAGGCTGCTCTGTAAATACATATTAAAGTATCATTTTGTAATTTGGTGCAAGTCTGATTTTTAATTCTGATTACAATCTTTGCATGGAAATGTAAAAATGCATGTTTGAGGGCTGCAAATGTTCTATGGTACTATCAGGGTTGGGGGGATTGCATGGAAAGAAAGTAAGTGAATGAGGGGTCTTCTTAGCCTTAGAGCAAATCAGCCATTGTGAAGAATCACTTTTTTTACACATACACACACACACACACACAGAGAGAGAGAGTGAGTGACTTTCTGTAATAAAATACCTCCAGCTGTCCAGGGTTTCTATAACTTGTTTGAGTGAAAAATCATGCCACTTTCTTCCCTTCATCAAGTGCAGTTGCCTGACACACAACATTATATCTAAAGGAAAAAAAAGCTTCTCAAAGAAGTTGGGATTCAGGATTCACACAGAAGGGTTCCTTCCATGGGAGGTATTGCATCTAGTAGAGCATCTACCCTGGCAAAATGGAGCAAGAAGCCATTTTTGTTTTTTCACGAGGAGAAACTTTGCCACCCCCTTATAATAACTTGAAAAGTTACTGAGGGGGGCTTGGTGAAATAGTGGAGAAAATAGTGCTCAGTGCTGCTCAGAAGGATGCTATCAGTGATGGAATAAATACATGAGTCAAATCTGGTCGAACAGCCAAAGAGGAGGAGGAGAGGAATGTGCTCCGACCAGTGAGTGGGTCATTGCCCATCTTTAATGCCAACTAATGGTTTGACCTTCCAAATACAGGCAAACTATAGCTAAAAGTGGCCTGTCTGCTTTTGCTTTCTATTTGCTTCATCCATGTTTTTTTTCTCATGCATCAATCTTCACAGGCCAGAACTACAGCTATAATCACAGAGCTTTGGTGTACCATGTTTACCATCAACAATGGGAATCTGATTTTCTGGCTAACCAGAAAGCATACATCAAATTGACAACCCCAACAAATTACGCTTTCTCAGTGATATAGCTTTCCATGTCTTTAAATTTTGTGTATTGTATTAGCCTCTAATTTCCTTAGTTTTTAATCTAATCTTTTTGATAGTACAGTGGTGCCTCGCAAGACCTCCGTTTAACGATGAATCCGCATTTCGACAAGGTTTTTGAGATTGCAAAAGCAATCACAAAATGACATTTTGAATGGGGGAATTTCGCTGCGTGATGATCGGTTCTGTTTCGGGAACGGATTTTCGCTTCTCAATGATCAAAACAGCTGATGGTTGGGTTTTCAAAATGGCCACCGGGTGCTCAAAATGGCTCCCCGATGTGTTTAGGAGCCATTTTTCACTGCACAGGCACCCGAAAATGGACGCCCCTATGGAGGATCTTCGCTGGACGGTGAGTTCTTAGCCGATTGGAACACATTAACCAGGTTTTAATGCGTTTCAATTGCTTTATTTTCGCTTTACGACGTTTTCGTTCTACAGCAATTTCGCTGGAACAAATTAACGTAATGCGAGGCACCACTGTACTTTTTAATTTGCAGAATAAGCTGTGTGTAATCCTCAGGAGTCTGAGGGATCAGCTGCTGCTAGTCATAGTACAGGTGTCTTTAAACCCAGCTAGATCAAACCTATTCTCCAGGGAGCTTGTATTAGCTTTTCTGCATTTATTTTCTACATACTTTCTATACTACTACTAATAATAATGTGTCATCAGGTCGGTCCTGACATAAGGTAACCCTTTCTGGGGTTTTCTAGGTAGAACATACTCAAATAGTTTATCATTCACTTCTTCTGGGGATGTTGTGGGACTGCACAGTTTGCTTAAGGCTACACAGGATGGCTCTTCTCCCAGGAGGCACAGTGGAGAATTGAACTCCCAATTCACTGAACTATCTAGTGAGTTTCATACTCTCTAGCATGAAAAATTAGCATGCTTATAAACATCAATTAAATACAGTGGGTGGGTAGAGTAATTGTGAGATTATGGCTCTCTCTATAATTGCCAGTAACCCAGCTAACACAACCAAAGGGAAGGGATAATGGGAGTGGTTATTCATCAATATCTTGGAGCAGCCACAAGTTCCCCATCTCTGGTGTAATTAGTATATCATTTTCTTTTACTTTTGTTTCAGTGTATAGTGTGGTTGGCATTTTCACTTAAGGAAGGAATCTGTCCTATTAAAAATATTGCTCCTGGCCTGCCTGTGTAAATTACATGAGATGAGAAAAAAAGCTGATGCTATGAAGGTCTAACACTCAGCTTGGAAGACGTGACATGAGTGTTGACCCTAACTGAAAAAAAAATCAATGAAGAGGCAGTGGTTGATGTGCACTCAAGGAAGCTTGCAATCATGCACCATATATCACAGCCACAGAAACTAAAATTAGCCAAGGAAGAGAGCACAACATAGCAGCAAATATATTCAAGAACTCTACCTTTTAGTTAGCCACAACCCTATGCCCTAAATGGCCACTACATCATTCCAGAACTCCAGAAAATACAATGTAAACATTGACAAGAAAAGTTTAATATACTACGCACGGGTATATGAAATCTCGGGCTTTGGCAATTCAAAGACTAAGCATATTTTGCTAGAGAGAGAAAAATGTGTTGCTTTTATAGCCTGCCTCCAGGCTTCTCAAAGACAGCTGACTGGCAGCTGCTGAAACCTAAGATACTGCCCGGCTTGCATAGCCTTCGCCTAACTGAGCTGCAAGTTTTGCCTTCTGTCGTGCAGTGTTGCTTGTGCAACTGGTGGCTCTAATGAGATTTCTTGAAAGTTTACACTGTTGAGGACCTTATAAAGAAAGAGCACATGCACTGAAACAAGAATACATTTTTATGATAAAACACAATACATCAAGTTCAGAAGAGAATGGGCAAAATGAGGATGTAACTGCTCTGTAATAAGAGACCCCTGGTCTCTCGAAGGTGTCCTTATTACTTGGTGATCTGCCATCCAAAGCCCCAGTATAGCTTCAGAAATCAGATGAAAATAGGGTATGTTCAAGGTGGTAGAGAGATACATACATGTGTACCACAAAAGATGCATTAGTTGTGAGAACCATGAAAAAAGCATAATGTAATGATCCTATTTTTAATTTCTGTAGGTGTGACATGGTGCATGATTGCAAGCCGCCTTGGGTCCCTTCAAGGACAAAGGCAGGGTAATCATATTTTAAATAAATAAATAGAGATCAAAAAAGGGCCCAAAAGAGCACTATCAAAATGGAAAAGACCCTGATGTTGGGAAAGTGTGAAGGCAAGAGGAGAAGGGGACGACAGAGGATGAGATGGTTGGACAGTGTCACCGAAGCAACCAACATGAATCTGACACAACTCCAGGAGGCAGTGGAAGATAGGAGGGCCTGGCGTGCTCTGGTCCATGGGGTCACGAAGAGTCGGACACGACTAAACGAACGAAAATGGAAGGGAAAAGAGCAAGTCCTTTAGGAAAGGTTACAGTTGGGGTGGGGGAGAACTATTTAGTTTAGGAAAAAACAGATTAAGGGGAGACACAATGGAGATGTATACACTTATGCACGTTCAGAGAATGTTTGGAATGTTTTCTCTTACTCCTAATACTAGAACTCTAGGTCATGCACTGAAGTTGATTCAGAGCAACTGTGAAATTAATTTCCACATGACGTAGCAGTGGCTGCCAATGTGGACTGCTGAGCAATCCTATGCACCAGTAAACAGCCGACAAAGACCTCCTGCTGCTTTGCCACAGGACAGCCGTTAAATCCCATATATGTTTGATCCAGCACAAGATGTGGGAATAGGTACACATTTAGTAAGAAGATCTGCCAATTTACACCAGTATCCCCATAATTATGTCCTTGCTAGTGACAGCTATGATAAGAGGAGGTTGCCACAGAAAACAGCTGCCTCCAGATGGGAAAACTCTAGATTTTGTAAACTGACTCATCATCCAAGAGATTTCTTACATTTTACAATTAGCAACAACTGCTTCATTGGGGTGGAAGATGGTTTAAAGTCTAGAACAGATTAGATTCACATGGAATCCCTTCATACCTCAAACATTGATTTGTCACTGACACTTGAAAAGAAGATTTTACAATTATACAAGTACCATTAGGACTTCTGTTAACCGTGCACAATGGCATGAAATTGCCAATAATGCCTTTTGTGCAAGCTAAACCCACTAATAACCCATGAGTAGGTGGTAATAATGCAATAAGCTGTGAAATCTCCCCTGAATCCATGTTCCCGTAACTGTTCTAAAACGGCATTGGCCACAGCTACCAATGTGAAATTCAGGAAAGAATAGGTCTTGCCCCGTCTGCGTCCCTCCCGTCGGAGAGAGCACAGAAGGGAACCGGGCCGGAGAGGCAGGCAGGCAGCCCTCCTGGGAAGCGCTGAGGGGAGGCTCGGCCGACAGAGAGCCCAAGAGAAGAGCCCCGGCTCTTCTCGCCTTCCCTCCCTACAAGCCCAGCGACAAGAAGCCGGGCAAGGGCGAACTGGCATCATCATCATCATCCCCTCGCCCGCTTAGAAAGGGCGGGTTCCGCCCGGCCCCAAGAGGCTTCTGCTGGCGGGGCGGAGGGCGTCCTTCCAGGCTCAGGCGGCAGCAGGCGTCGGCGTCGGCCCCGGGCCGGGAAAGGCCTTCTTACCCGGCTTTGCCACTCCTGCTGTCCTCTTGGCATCCCGCGGGGAGCATCGGAGCAGGGGAGGGAGGGAAGGGCGGGCGGGCTCCGGGCAGCGCCGAGAGGCAGGCCGCCGTGATTCGTGGCCGCAGGCCGGACGACGGGGGCTGCTTTCGGGTCACCGCCGTCCTTGGGAGGCTCACGGGCGCTCGGGGCTCCTTCGAAGCCACCGCCCGCTTCTCTTTTCGCCGAGGGGCCGCCGGACCTGCTCCCGACCCGGCTCCGATCCCACCGAGGCGCGGCTGAAAGGCCGCCGCCAGATAAAACCACCGGCGGACTCACACAGGGCGCTCCAGAGCTCCTTGCCCAGTTCCCACGTTCAGCGGCGCGAATGCACAGCTTCGCCCTTTCCGCCTGCTTCTTATGGGTAACGACGGCCGCCCACCCTCCCATTCCCCGCGCGCAATAAGGCGGCTTGTGGGTGGGTGGGTGGTCGGTCGGGTGTCTGGCACAGGCAAGGCGCGGGAGAGCCGGCGGGTCCCCGAAGAAGCCGCCGGAAGGAAGGGAGAGCCCCGGCGCCTCCTCCTCCTCCTCCTCCTCCTCCTCCTCGACGCGCTGACGGGGAGGAAAGGGAACGCCCGCCCCCGACGCCCGGCTCGCACGTTCTCGGGCCCGCCCCGGCAGGGCCCACGCGCTTCCTTCCCTTCCCTTCCTTCCCTCCCTCCGCCTGGTCGACGACGGGCCTGAGTGGACGGCGAGCAAGATGGCGACCGAGGCGGACTCTTGGGGTAGGCCTGGCCCGGCGCGTCTCCCTTCGGCCCCGTCCTCTCTCTCTCTCTCTCTTTCTCTCCCTCTCCCGCCTGACCCCCTTTTCTCTGTCCCCGCAGACGTGGACACCTTCGAGGCGGCGGATCCTTTGGCCGGGCGCCTCGCTCCCACGCCGGCCGTGGTGGCTGCGGACCGCTGGGCCGGCGAGGACGAGGAGGAGGACGTCAAGGTGGGCAGCCCCGTTCCCTCACTCTCGCGGCCTGAGGCGGCTTCGCCTCGGAGACCCCCACCCCACCCCCACCCCTCCGGAGAGCGGGTCTTTCGTGGGCGTCGGCGGTTCTCCGGAGAGGCCGCGCTCCCGAGGGGGGGGCGTCCCTTCTCTTAGCCCGGGGGTGTCATTTGGGGCTGTGGGCGCGGCCTGCCGCCGTCTCCCCGGCCGAGCCGCGGGGTGCGTTGCCGCGCGGCCTGCTCTCCTCAAAGCAAGGCCACGCCGGCTGAGGCGGCGCACGGTGGGGGTGCGGGCTCCCCTTTGCGCGCTCTGCCCGCCACGCAGGCCCCGGGTGGGGGGGGGAGGCTTCCCAGTCGCCAGCGGCCGAGGACGGCGGGTGCTGAGGGAGACTGGCGTCTAGCCCGGGGAAGGCGTCCCGGAGGCTCCTTTCCCACGTCACAAACTCGGGCTGGAGAGCATTTGGCTGGGTCGAGGCCCCGTCCGTGCGCCAGCCGCTCCTTTCCCCCAGGAGCAGGCCAGAGAGCATGTGGTGGAGTCAGAGCAGAGTGGGGACCCCCCCCCCCGCCCCACGTGTGAATGGCGCCTGGCCAGGGAGGGAGGTTTCCAGGGAAACCTGAATTCCACCTCCACTGCCTCTTTTGATGTGGGTGGCTGTTACCTCTTCTGTCATCAGCCTTTGATGTCCAGCTCCACTTTTGTGGGTAAAGGATGGAGCTGTTAAGAATTGGTGTAAAGGGAGATGGGTCAGATTGCTGAGAAGTTGCTGCCCACTAACAAGTCTGTATCCGGTTTTGGAAAGACTATGCAACCCAAGTTTTTGGGATGGGGAGACAGCCATGCCAAGTATCACCACCCTGATACTGCAGTAAGTGAAGTACTTCAGACATACGTTTGGGCATGCAAATTGATTCTGGCATTTGAAAACTTAAAATACATTTCAAGTTGACCATAATTTAGGATTATTTCAGAAAAAGGAAGAGAATGAAAGGCCACACTAACTAACCCAATGTGGGTTTCTCCTTTAGGTATCTTTTTTTAGATATAAGAGAAGCAAAGTAAATACTTAAGACATAGTTACTTTGGCTATGTCACGCAATCAACATCATTGGAGAAAGACATTATTCTCAGAATGGTCAGTGGTAAAAGACCATGAGGACGCATGAGGACGTCTGTTCAATGTAAACAAAGCAGACGCTGGACAAAATATAAAACAGCTGAAAGAAGTTGTACAAGATCAGAAATAATGGAGAGAGCTGGCTCATCAAATTGCCAAGGGTCAGATATGACTGAGTGGATAATTCTATTCGAAATACTTTTTATGGTACTCTTTGTGATCAGGACTTGGCAAGGAGGACTTATAGAAAATGTGTAGTGGCCGAGAGCAAAGGCAAAGAATATACTTCAGGTTCAAAGACCTGAATAGAGAATGTTAATTAGGTCCTACCTGAAATCCTAGAGAAGGCATTTGTTATTCTATTACTGTTTTAATGCAGTCTGGAACTGTTTTATGTGGAGTAGTAGAATTGTCCATCTCTGTCACTGGAGCACTTATTTTTGGAACTGCTATTTGTGATGACAGATGAGTATAATAATCCTGTTGGTTCTGATTAAACTTAATTTCAGGTCTTGCATATTTGCTGTTGCTTCTTGCTTGCTTGTTTAAGAATGAGAGCATAATTACTTTGAGATCTGTCAGCTGTAGAATTGTGCACTTTTCTGTGAATATCAAGAATACAAATGGACTTGAGTTTGGGCATGGGTTCTGCGATGTCCTTATCAATTCTGGACACTGATGTTTGTCAGACAGGGTTTGGCTTAGGATTCCTGCTGAACCAAGAGAGGGAAAAGGTGGTATCTTATCAACAGAGCCTCATGGCAGTTTATTTTAGATCAAACTTGGGCAAGACCTCCACATATCATTGGCTCCAGTTCTTGTCAGCCCTGGCTGGCATGACCATGGTGATGGGGTTGTAGTCTTATAGGCTGCCTGCCTTTCACTTCTGCTGATGTGTCCTAGTTCAATTTTTGTGCTTTATGCTTGAAATATTCTTTGCCTATAATATCTTTTAAGATATATTTTTGCCAAGTATAAAGAGATTTCTACTCATAGGTAGGAGAAAAGCACCTGCTCGTAATGGTGCTTTTGATAATTGAAGATAGGTTGCTGGACAGGTTCTGTGATGGTTTCTGAGCCTCCAGGATTCCTAGCCATCTAAGAAAGTACAGCTGTGATTTTATAAAAGCTGCCTTAAAATTGCTATAGGATTCTTTGTTGTTTTAAAAACCAGGTTTGTAATAGCAATTTTAAAATTTCCAGTAGATAAAAACTTCTTGGGGAAAGTGTATAAAAACCAATTTGTTCTTTCTGGCCACAAGTGGCTAACTGGTGTATGAGGGCAGGCTGTGAGAGAGGGTAGGAGACGGTAGCTGTAGTATACTGGAAGTGTGTCTACAAGCAGTCTCCCTGTGTGTTCAAAGTGTTCTTCCACTTTGAACACACAGTGATTTTCCTGGTGCTTTTGTTTATTCTGTAAGTTGTTTGAAGCTAACCATGAAGCCTCATGTTTAACTGCAGTATTTCAGGGCAGAAAAGGCTTATAATCTGGAGAGTATTTGCATCAGTTGTAGTCATTCAAGGATTGTTGTTTAGTGGTTAAGTCATGTCCAACTCTGACCCCATGGACCAGAGCATGCTAAGCCCTCCTGTCTTCCAGAGTTTGGTCAAATTCTTGTTGGTTGCTTCAGTGACACTGTCCAACCATCTCATCCTCTGTCGTCCCTTTTTCCTCTTGCCTTCACTCTTTCCCAACATCAGGTTCTTTTCCAGGGAGATTCCTCTTCTCCTGAGATGGCAAAAGTATTAAAGCCTCAGCTTCAGGATCTGTCCTTTCGATACCACACCTTTCGTAACAGTGATCTTTGATCACCTTAATTGGCTTGATTGTTCAGATTGACAGCTCATTGTCCCAGAAGGGTGTGAATGTTGTATGGCAGGACTCTTTCCAACTTTGTTTTACTTTTGTTGCCTTGAGAAATGCTCTCTTCATCTTGATCCTCATCAACTCTGTCAACAGTTGAACTGATTCAGTCAGATTGCTGGATATGGTCGTAGCTGAGAGTCCCCTTTCAGGGAGAGAAGTCACGTCATCAGAACTGATCACCTTGGGCTTTCTTGCAAAAGCTTCTACAGTGATCTGAAGTAGATGAAATGTGAATGTCTCCATTTAAGTGTTATGAGTGGCCCTGCCAGCCTCATGGGCCGTATATAAATCAAATAAAGAATAGTAAATAATAATTATAAGTTTAGTACTGCACTAATCCACTTCATAGCCAAAGATCAGACATGAGGCCAGGCCATGGCTTTGCCACTGAACTGATGACCAGGTATGTGTTACATGTTTTTTCTTACACTGTCTGTGCTACTTGCTTTTGTGTGCTAGGATAACTGGGATGATGAAGAGGAAGAAGAGGAAAAGGAAACTGAGGTAAAGCCAGGTGAGAAGTATGGGAAACCCACACCTATTTTTATGTAACTGCTGGATTTTGGTTGTGTTTTGGGCAACCTAATGCTACTTGCAGAGGAGGACCCAAGGGCTTCAAGTCTGGGTTGCATTGGAAGAAACAGGCTACAATCCCAGAAAGCTTATGGCAAATAATAGTACATGTTTGTTTTAAAGTTGATACACAACTCTTGTATTAGCAGTAGTTCTTGTTCTCAAGTCCGCCGAAAAATTACTTAAAAAATAACATTATGCACTGTTCACAGAACCCAAAGTTTCAGAAAAGAAGAAAATAGCAGAAAAAATAAAAGAGAGGGAAAAAGTGCAGAAGAAAAAACAAGAAGAGATTAAAAAAAGGGTAAGGCTTTTTTGAGTAGAGATGGGAGAACTACTTCTGTTTCATGTGCTAAGAAACGCTAGGCATCTTATAAAATCAGGCATTTAGTTTTCCAGATCATGTCCTGCTAAGGAATGAGCTCTGACAGCTGGTTCCAGGTGTCACATTTGGAGCAGCAGGTGGGGATGCTTTTTCTAGTACAGTATTCAAGGTTAGCGTCCTTTCAGCATGCTGTCTGGATGATTTGGAACTGTAACATGCTGTCATGCTAGTTTTTCCAGTTGTTGCATAATGGATTGCCACATGGCATAGCTGCCACTGGTCAGTTTTCTGGTCATGTAGAGATATTTATGTAAATTTAGATAGGAATCATTTACCACCTTCTCTAAGAAAGGCTGTCAGTATTTTGGTTCCACAGTTATGTTGTACGTGATTTCAGTATGTGCAGTGAAAAAAAGCAAGTTGTGGAACTTGTGCAACAACTTCAATTGTGGAACTTGTGCATGGATATCTCATTGGGTGGCTCATGTGTGTAAATTTGAATTTTCTGATAGTTATTCATGACTTCCATTTTAGTTTAGCATTGAGCTAAGAGTGATAGTTGGTTCTTGTCATTGAACCTGATTTTTATTTCCCTTTAAGCTAGAGGTATCAGAAGAATCTAAAGAACTTACACAAGAAGAACAGTTAGCAGATAAACTACGACTTCAGAAATTGCAAGAAGAAGCAGACCTTGAATTAGCCAAAGAAACCTTTGGTAAGTATGAAGGCCCTTGAATTTAAGCATACGCATGCTGCAGTGGCATAGTTCAGCTTTTCACATTCTACAGGATCAGGGTGCATAATTCATAAAAGCAGAAGTGAAAATGAGTGGACCACTTTCCTCAAATAAAGCCTGATCATTGCAAATGTATACTAATTCTCAACTCCAGCCATTGAATTATTTCCACCATTTGTTCTCCCTTTTACAGGTGTAAATAACACATGTGGAATAGATGCCCTGAATCCATCTTCAAAAGAAGACTTTACGGAATTCGGCAAATTATTAAAAGAAAAAATAACACAGTATGAGAAATCTTTATATTATGCTGGATTTTTGGAAACGTTAGTTCGAGATGTATGTATTTCATGTAAGTATATTATAGAAAAAAACAATGAGCATTTTGTTTCCATTGTAGAATGCATGGACAGTAATGCTGATTTGATCTTTAATATTTATGACTTACTTATCCAAGTCTAACATATTTTTAATTTATATGAAATATTTTATCCTTTATTCTCCTTGAAAGGGACCCAGAGAGGCTGACATAAGTAAAAATACAGCATTAAAAAGCTAAAAACAGCTAAGTATGCAAATATTTTAAAATAATTAAATGATTGTTATAGTAAAAATGGTAAATGAAATAAATACTAAAAACACATTTAAAAGCAATAAGTTACAAGAATCTTTTTAAAAAGTGGTCTCAGAGATAGCCAGGTCATTAAGGCAAAGCTTTTTTGAAGATGAAGAAAAGCAAATGGAAGAACAGTAAAGATGGGGCCACCCTGGCCTCTGGGGGGGAAGTTTCAGAGTTTGGGAGCAGCAGATAGAGAAGGTGCTGTCTTATGTCCCTACCAGATGCACTTCTGAGGGTGGTGGGAATGAGAGAAAGGCCTCTCCTGAGAATCTTAACACCTGTGCACTTACAAAGGGACATGAGGTCCTTGAGATAGTTTGGACTAAGCCATTTATGGCTTTATAGGTTAAAACCAGCACTTTGAATTGTGCTCTGAAGTGTGTAATTTTAAGTGATGAATTTTCAGACCTAAGAGTTCAAGCTCTTGTGTGGGTGTTATAAACTTTAACAGTTATTTATACAAAATTATCCTCAGATTGGTTAAACGTTCAGCTAGTATCCTGGTGAAGGGGAATCGTATAATCATCCCACTACTTCAGCAGGCTTTCCGTTATACAGCTAATCTCTCAATGCGGTAGAAGAAAGGTGAGGACTAGGAGACATTAAAGGAACTGTCCATCTGCTCCAGATTCAGGCAGTTCAGGTGTGTGATCACGAGTTAGATGCACAGTTTGGGGGCTTGTACTATCTGTATCAAGATTTCAGTATCTATTCTGGGAACTTAGGAGTTTCCCAAAGAATGTGAGAACTCTAACCATATTCAAGCATCTGGGCAAGGGCACGTTGGCTGATCCTTCCAGTTCAGAAGCATAATTGGATTAGTACTTGCACAAACAAAGAAGAATGTCTCTTCTGGAATTAATTGTAATCCACAGCTATTTTGCAACTGACGTGCTTCAGTAATTTACAATTTATTGGGTAGGGATAGGAAAGTGAAAGTTTGAGACCTGCAAAAAACAAAGAAAACAAAAAGGCTCAGCCAACTTTAAGTTAGTTACCCTTAAATTCTCATGATATTTGACTTTGGCCTTTCTAAGGTAGTGGGTTCTTCTGGCAACATGGCAGTATGAACTGGTAGTTAGAGGTGAGAGGCCAAATAAGCCTCCTTTTATCTGTTAATACAAGCTGCTGCTAATGTAAATTAATATATTTTCTACTACAAAATGGCAGTCAGGGTAGCTAACAGTAATAAAATTCAAATAGAAAAAATATACAAATAAGATTAAAAGTCCACCAGTAAAGAGAAACAAGAATACTTCATGCTCAAATGAAATGTCACCATGGCACAGAGAGTAAACTCATTTTAACTTTGCAGATGCTGTTAACAAGGTGGATTTGATTTTTCTCAAACTGATTTAAATCACAATCAAAAATCAGTTTTTTTTGACAATTTACATTTTTTTAAAATTGATTTTTTAATTCACCCTGCCTATTAAATACTTGGCATCCTATTTCAGGTCTAAAAGCCATCTAGTAGTTTCTGGATTATTTCAAAATGTCAACTATGACTATTCCATTATCATCAATATTTGTTTTTATGGGTCATGCTGCTATGAGCATCTTGAAGAGAATCTCTGTTCACAGCAGCTATCCAGTTTCCCCAAAGGACATGTGGTAGGTTTGTGTCAGCAGTCACAATTATGCAAGTACATCTTTCAGATGCCTTCTGTCTTCCATGTCAGATTTGATATAATCTTAGAGAGAGAGCTAAAAGAAAACTGCAGAGCTGGAAGGGACCCTATAGGTCATTGTGTCCAGCCCCTGTCAAGGAGGCGTAGTGGAGAATCGAACTCCCAACATCCAGGTTCCACAGCCAGATACCTAAACCATCAGGTTATTCAGCAATCTTTGAGGGAGTCGGTGGAAAATGTGTAACTGAACAGTAACTGAAAAGGCATAATGTGGCTCCAGGCCATTTTTACTGAACCCTATAAATATTAATTTTTAAGAAAGCCACCCAAATCCGTACACAGGCTACTATGAAAATTAGCAGTAAGTGTAAATTTTTAGTAAGTGTTGTGGTTTTGTAGCAGACAGTAATGAAACATTTTTACCACTTTTCTAGTTGTTTAAAATTGCAGTTCTGGGCCTTAATTAACTTAACTGAATAGAGAAGAATTTAGTTAGAATAATAATTTTGTGGTATATGACTTCTTTCTCTGTTAATTGGCGATGGTTGTTTCCTATTATATGTCTCAATTGTTAGGGACTGTTTAGATGTCAGAGAATCACAGAGCAGTAATTGGCTGATACCTAAACAAGTCCCTAATCATTGAGACATGTAATAGAAATACAGTAACAGACTCTAGTTATCATGGAAAGAAGCTAATTTCATACTATTAAAGCTATTAAGGTGCTGCAGTTTCATACCAAAAGAAAGTTATAGTAAGCCACAGTAGAATTGGAAAGTGGCTGCAAGGCCACATTGCTGATTTTCAGTGGTGATTGTGCCACTGATACTCAGTGGCTTTTGGGAGGGGTTGGGGCCACCAAACTAAATTTTGGCCCATACTCCTGCCAAGGTAGCTCACCTGCCTGATGGAGACACATAGTTTCTGAGATAGAGAGGCATTTGAGAAGCTTGTTACATGGAAATACCAGTGGCTCGTCATGACAAAAGTCATACATTTTTATTTCTGAGTTGTGATCCTTCTCTAACTTCCCTGTGAAGTTCTAAAACGGTGTCCAGGTGCCCAAACAGGACATTCAAATTGGGGTTCATTAATTTATTCCTTTGAGCATTCTAAGAGCTGTTGAAAAAAAAAGATTTTCTGTCAATCATGTTGCTGTGCTTTTATTTCCAATTTAGTGGAAATTGATGATTTGAAAAAGATCACAAATTCCTTGACAGTGCTATGCAGTGAGAAGCAAAAACAAGAGAAGGTGAGTCTTGGGTATTTTTTTCTATAAGTTGCTGATTGGTGATTTTCTGATTGATTTGAATTATCACCTGGGTCTGATTTAAAAGAGCTTGGTGGTGAGTTCCATGCTGGCTGTAGATATGGGGTACATTTGGCAATACCAAAGCTAACTAATAAAACTTGAGGTATGTGATTGCTGTATCGTACTCCTTGAAGACAAGATGAAGTCTCCTTAAGTTTCATCAGTGGTAGGCTTTTATTCCAATAATTCTGATTGTATTAACAGGGTAACCTTGCATATAAAGCATGATAGTTGTCAGTTGATAGTAGAAAATACTGTTTCATTATATAATGAATGCTAATTGTACTTCCTTGGAGGAAACTTCAGATGATGGTGTTGTTAGCTTTGCTTTGTTTGTAAATTTATGCTTATTTTTTGTTTGGTAATTAAAATTTGGGAAAAAGAATTTGTCTTAGGGATCAGTCTTCAAACCTGATCCAAGTTACTTCTGTCTTTCCTTCAGCAAAATAAAGCCAAGAAGAAGAAAAAAGGCGTGGTGCCTGGTGGGGGTTTAAAAGCGACCATGAAAGATGACCTGGCAGATTATGGTGGTTATGATGGTGGCTATGTACAAGACTTCGAAGATTTCATGTGACATTTCTCCTTTCTGTTGTCTTTCTGTTGCCCATAATCCCTTCATGTGTAGCACAATTACTTTCCTTTAAATTCTGCCAAATGCTACAGTCAAAAACTGCAGTATATTTGTGCTGTTCATTACCTTCACATTTAGCTGCTGAAGCATTGGGATGCCTTTCTTGATGCCAAGAGAATAAAATTATGTTGCTCAATTGTTCATTCAATCATAGGAAATATTGAAATTTCTATAATGTGACTTCATAACAGAAGAAGCAGCACTTAATTGGAAATAACTTTCAGCAAGGCCAAAAATGTAGTATTATCAGTGTGATTTAATAGCAGCAGTCTTAACTGTATCTCTTCCACTGATTCTACCCAGACAAAAGAAGTTATTTGCAGCAAGGGCATGGTGTGCATACAGTATTAAAGGCAGCTTTATCTATTATACTAGGGTTTGAGGTTTTTCAATAGATTGGCAAATAGCCTAGGGAGAGGATTCTGCACTTAGGATCCAACTATGAAATTTCAGTGCTTTCTAAGTTAAGAGCACAGATAAAATTCTCAGTTGGTTTATAAAAGAGGCTAGGTTAATTGTATTTGGGGGAAAAACTTATAACTGATGTCTAAGCAGTTTAATTCACACTTTTCTGATTTCTTGGGGAATTCTTTGTCACCAGGTTTCTGTGACTGTAGTCAAGCTCTCACAAGATTTGCTGATTTTCGTTTACAGGAATCCTGCTTACCAAACTGCAACAGTTACAACAGTTGGACAAATTGTTACGTTAACAATTATGACATCTACAAATGTTTTATAAAAACTAATTTAATAAAATCACTGTTGTGAAGACCAAGACTCTTGATCTAATTTTTGTGTAAAACACATTTTTAAACAGAAGATAGTTCATGCTGTTCAACACATCACCAGTTTCCTGCCCTTTAAGGGAGGTGGAAGTTACTGTCTTTGACCCCTCTGTGTCAATCTCAATCTCAGGAGATTGGTGTGCAGAAGCTCTTCAGCTGCCCGTGTCTCAATAGTTCTTCTACTTAAAAGAGGAGAAAATGTCTTAATGACAACACACCTCAAAGGACTACACCCACCTAGAGTAGGCCTGTTGAATCAGTGGGGATTTGGTGGGCCAACTCCTCCATAAGTTCCATTGATTTGAATGGGACTACCTTTAGTGTAGCAAGTTGCAACTAGAGAATGTCTCTGAATCAATGGAACGTATGGAGGAGTTGACTCACAATTAAGTGATCCTACTTTGGTGCAATTTACTGTGCAACAGGATTTCAGTCAATGCTTCAAGTCCACTGAAGTCTAGAGGCAGTAAATAATATGGTTACTCTTTTTTCATTATTGGTTTGCAGAAGATTCTTCAGGTACACATTCAGACATTGAGTTTGGCTGGGACTGAAGGAATCCTCAGTGGTAAAAGCTGGGAAGGAAATCCTAGGAGTTTATTATATCTACCCCTGTTGACTGCTTTCTTTTAAGTGGGACCAGAGCCTGAGATAAATCTCCAGAAAAGATACTGGGCATTTTGCATGTGTCCTTTTATGCATGGTACACAACTTTTCCTGCAACAACATCACCATGACTTCCCCTCTTTGGGAAAGTCCACAAGATTAGAGGTATTCTCACCCAATGTCGACTGTATTGTGGGCAACACCCAGGAGTTGTATGTGATCTGTTGCGGCATCTCAATAATTTATTTTATTTTTTATTTTTAAACTTAGAACCGTTCTAGCTTCCAAGACCTTTGTTAAATTAAGGAATGA
Source organism: Pogona vitticeps (assembly GCF_051106095.1). Classification (NCBI taxonomy): domain Eukaryota; kingdom Metazoa; phylum Chordata; class Lepidosauria; order Squamata; family Agamidae; genus Pogona; species Pogona vitticeps. Next base: position 11,214,026 of record NC_135794.1, on the reverse strand, counting down.
TATTACTAGAAGAAAGTTGCCTTTAGTTTTGCTATATTTTATCCTGTATTTTGTGAACTGAATTCCCTTGCATTGAGGGCTATAGCTCCAATTCTAACTTCTTTCTTTAAACAGAAGGAGGGCTTTTTCCTCTTCTTTGGGCAGTTTCATTCAGTTTTGAAATGCAGAGAAATGTAAATATAAATGATGAGGAAAGAAAGTATTGAACAACATATGGTGAGGACATTTCTCTCCATCACCTCTTCTACATAGGGTTCCAGTGTCTTGTGTGTTTCAAGCTCCTGGCATGTATGCTTGCTTTCAGTGGCTGCTACTGTTCTACCTCAGTTAAAATGATTGTCAGCCCTCCAGAAAGAACAGGGTGTCAGAGGGATTCACTTGTAAATGTATTTCTCCAAAGATGATGATATGCAGTTCAAAGCCCCTCTCCCACACTTCTGTAACAGGAAACATGCTGAAAGATCAGATACGACCTAACAAATGTTCATCCTGCCTGAGGATGAAAGAGCATACAAAGTCAGTTTAAAAAAACAATTGTAGATCACAGCAATAGAACTCAATATTATAATACAATAAAAACCATAGTGCTGAAAATGGAAGCTAGGGAGTATTGCACAAATTGAAAGGAAACAATAACAAAAAAATCAATGGAAGCTGATGACTTCCAACTCCAAAGCTCTAAACTGGGTTTTAGTTTTTCTGTTAAGTGTAATCTGCATACTTTTGCTACTATATACTATTTTGCTATTTGGCTACCGGCAGGTATTCCAAATTGTCAATTGGTGGAACAGACTTAAAGTCTCTTTCCATTACAGAATCATAGAATCATAGAATAATGAATGGCCTATAAGGCTATTGAGCCCAACCCCTTGCTCAATGCAGGAATCCCAACCTCTGGTTCCAACATGCTATCTAGCAGTTCATATACCTGACAGATGGTTCTCTAATTTTCTTTTGAATAGCTTTAGTATTGGAGTGTTCACTGTCTCCTGAAGTGATTGGTTCTATTGTCATACTGCTCTAACAGGAAGGTTTCCCTGATATTCAACTAAAATCTGGTTTCCTGTAAGGTGAGCCCATTATTACATGACCTGCCTCAGGAACAGTCTAGAATAGATCTGACAATTTTTCAAACATTTGAAAGTGCTATATCTCCTCTCAGTGTTGTTTTCTCAAGGCTAAACATGCTCAGTTCTTTCATCCTTTTGTCAAAGGGCTTGGTTTCCAGTCCCCTGATCCAGAGGTCATCAACCCCCGGTTTGCGGCCCAGTGCCGGTCCGTGGCCTGAGCCAGACCGGGCCACGAAGACAGACCTCCCGCCCCCGCACGCACGCACTCCCCTCCCACAGCTGTTTTGTGCACATGCGCGCGTGCCAGCGCCGACATGAACGCTCCCCCACTGCTTTGCACATGCTCCCAAGAGCACGCACGCACTCGAGGGCCCCCCACCTTCCTCGGACACATCCCACAAGAAATGCTGGTAGGTCCCCATCGCTGCATAGTAATTGGCTACCCAATTAAAGGCTGGTGATGAGTAAAGCCACCAGCCCATTGCATCCATGCACTGACTATCCCTATTAGTCAGGATCGCGCTCTGCCTCTGTCAGGGTTGTGATTGAGAAGCCTCCACAAAGAGGTGTGGTAGAGACTGGATTGTACAGATGATCCTCCGGCTCCGTACAGGGCCTATGGGTGTTGATATCCAAAAACTTTGCCATTCATATCAGCAGCTGAGCATGTTTGAAAATCCTCCACTGGAGAGGGAGAATCTTGGTTTACCAGGTCCAACTCTGGTGAGGTAAGAAGAACGGACAGAGTCTCCGGTGGAGATCCTTGGTCAAAAGGTTTGAGAGAGGAACCCTCCGAGTGCCTGCCTCTTTCAGACTTGTAGCCTGACCCCAAATGGTACTGCAGAGGCCAAGGGGAGTAATGGTATTGAGAGGTTGATACTGAAGTCGCCACATTGGGGCCCAGAGCCTGGCGTTGGTGCTGAGCAATGTTGACAGACGTTGGCCTACAATGGTGGCATGAGGTTGAGTCAACAATATTCAGGCTCTTCTGAAGGACATCTATGTCAAGGTACTTCTCAGTGTTGACAGGCTGCTGTCAAGTCCCATGGAAGTTCTCTGGCTTGCATCCGAAGAGGCGAGGGTGACCTCAAGGAATGGTCCACCTGTCTCAGAAAGTAACATGTGGCTGGTGCCGCAAAGGCTGTCAAACTATTACCATTCAAACTATTTGCACTACATAGGGAAAAAGGTTGCTAAAGAGAAAGCACGTTTTGCAATAGAGTTCAGTTGTGGAGCTTCAAGATTAAATGGATTTGTTGGTCACAGAAATAATTAATAACTAATTATTTATTAATTAATTAATAATCCATTATTTGCTATTCAGTGCAGCTGATGCAATTAGCAACCATGTTGAAATATGGCTGATATATTTCAGGTACTGCTTCTCCAAACGTGGCTTTCTAGCCTGATTCAAACTTGCCACAGATGCTCCAGCATTTCTCCTAGACAGTCTAATTCACCAGCAGGTCATTCAAACAACAACCTGTTTGGGGATCCTTTAGAAGCATGTTCACTACATCATAAAAGTGGTTGTCATACGCCAGCTTGTAATACACATAGATATCATCACAATAGGTCAACAGCTTCTTCAGGTTTTTCAGAGCAGGATCATTGCCTTTATGCTGTGTGCATCTGAAACAAAAGGTCTCAGTGTTAACAGAGGATTGGCCCAACTCAACCCAGCCTGCCTCTTACAGCGTTTTGCTTCTACCATTCAGCCCTCCATGTTCATTTAATCCAGTGCTCAAATTGCAATAGGAAAGAAATATGTGGGACAAATCCAGTACGTCGTCACCGGAATAAGAACTACCTCCTTTCAGTGCTAGGCACATCTCCCATACTGAAGAATGTGAGGACACAGAGTAGGCATCCCAACTCTATTTAGAGAATGCCTCCACATTAGAGAACAGGGGTGAAAACAGTCATATGGCTGCCAAGAAAACTCACTTCTGAGCAATTTCCTCAATGGTGCTGGCCTTGAGCAGACCACGCTGCTTATACTCCTCCAGGTAGCTGAAGTCACCATTCACAATCACTTGCCGATACAGGACTTCAGCCCAATCTGGAATAAAGGCGTAGGCTTCAGCCACAATTGCAGCCTGAAGAGAGGGAGAACAAGAGGGAAAGCAAAAAAGATTCCAGCAGACATTAGGATACTGAAAAATGTACATTGCTTCTCTTCCCTAGCAGGACAATGATCGTAAGTCAATTCTCCAAAGATCCTGAAAAAACAATAATCTAAAGATAAATCAAAACCATCATAGTGGACAACATTATAGATAATTCTTCACTGGAGGTTTTCTGAATATCTTATGAGATATAGTGAAAGCCAGAACCTTGGGGAGGGGGAGGGATGTATTAAGGAGACATGTTATGTAAAAAAAAAAAATCAATATGGTAAGAAGCCAAATTTTTGATGCAATCAGTATCTTTAGTTTAGAAATGATACGTACACTAAACGTACACTAAACGCAGAAACTAAACACTGTTTCATTAAGGTTTCTTAATAAGAAAGGAGCAGAACGTCGGACTCTAGGAATTAATCAAAATTTAAAGTACAATTTTTGTAACCAAATATTTTACAAGTTTAGCAATAAAAAATCTAAACTATTAGCTTACTATATAAAAAGGTAAATATGACAAATGTTCACCTATTAGAATAGAATTTGAAGATTTCACTCATGAAAAATTAACAACACGTCTGGCAATTTTTTGTCAAATTTTATTCTTTTAACAATTCCAGTAGTATTTTAATTGAATTGTTGCAGAAGGCCAATATCAATAAATTGCCTGATAATTATAGAATAGTTCAATTACAATGGATGAATTACAGGAAAGCTCTCAAGAAATTAAATCCTTGTAAACCTCCTAGGATTGATGGACTCGGTGCACATTTTTACAAAGCTACCATGGATCAATGGGAAATGCCATTATTCTCACCTACATATTAAATGGAGGAATTTTTTGCCACAATCATGGGCTAGGTCTAATATTAATCTCTTTTTAATTTCAGATAAATATATAGAAAAGGTTGACTCCTACCATTATATTACTCCAGTAAATCAAGTCCGCAAAAGGCTTACAAGCATTTTAACAAACAAGATGGGTAAAATAATTTTACCTAACAGGATGATTAAAACAATGAACTAGTTTTAGATTTATAAATATCAAATTTCAAGTCCCATACAGAGGTTTTTTATCTGATGCATGATAGTAGCCATAATGCTATAGCATCTTTTGACATTACAAAAGCATTTGATAAGGAGGAATAGGTTACTTTTGAAAGTAATGGATCTAAGTTCATCTTTTCTGGTATTACCAGGGGTAATTAGGGACTAACATACCTGTTTCCATTTTAATTAAGTGTGGAACAAAACAGACTTGTTCATTTATCACCATGATTGAGAAATGAACCATGGTGATAAAGCCGCCTAGAGTGGTCCTTCAACTAGATAGGTAGGGTATAAATACAATAAATAAATAAATAAATAAATAAATAAATAAATAAATAAATAAATAAATAAATAAATAAATAAATAAATAAATAAATAAACAAACAAACAAACAAACAAACAAACAAACAAACAAACGGTCATTGCTCTGACCCTAGGCCATCAAGCAATTTATTAATTCAAGATCCCCTTTTATCCAGAGTACAGAATAATAGACATAGATATCTTTTGATTTTTGTTGTTGTTGCAGATGATATAGTAGCATCAGTTTCACATTCTTTTTACAGTGATTTCAAGAATACTGGATATTTCAGAATTTTATTCAGTATCTAGTTTAAGGATCAACATTAAAAATCCCAAGCATTAAGTCTTAGTATATTATACCAAGGAAGGACATCTCTTCAGAAACTAACATATACAGTGGTGCCTCTCATAATGAGCGTCCCGTTTAATGACGAATCCGCATAGTGATGCGGATTTTGCGATCACTTTTGTGATCGCATTGCGATGTTTTGAATGGGGGGAAATCGCATTGCGATGATCAGTAAGCGTTTCGCTTACCAATCTTCGCATTGCAATGTTTCCCCAACAGCTGATCGACGGTTCCAAAATGGCCATCCGCAGCGTTTTCATGTGGATTCCTCGCTTACCGAGGTGGCGAAAATGGTGGCCGGATTGAGGATTTCCGCTTAGCAGTGATTTCCCCCCATAGGAATGCATTAAACAGGGTTTAATGCGTTCCTATAGGGTTTTTAGCCCCGTATAGCGACGTTTCCGGATAGCGACGATTTATCTGGAACAGATTATCGTCGCTATGCGGGGCACCACTGTATCCCCATTATAAAAACCTCTGTAATATATTTAGAGGTAATAATACCAGTTAATTGACTGGATAGCTCAGTGAGCTAGGTTTCCTGTTGCGGAGCAAGAGACTGGGAGTCGAATCCCCCCTTGTGCATCTCAGAGGAGCCAGCCTGTGTGGCCCTGGGCAAGTTGTACTGTACTAGGGCAACCCTAAAAGAAGGGAATGATGGAGCTGGGAGTCAGAATGAAATCATCCTCTGACTCATGAAAACTCATGAAAAAGAGAACAAGTCTGAAATCTCCCTGTTGGATCTGGATAGGGCATCAATATGAAGATGTACCGTAGATGATGAGACTGAGTTTGCATTGTCACCCTAGGAGAAGGAACATGGAAAACTACTGGAAGAGTTGCATCGAGATCAAAGAGAAGCAAGGACTTTTAAAATTAATTTTGAAACACGTAGAAGTACAAAAGGAAAACTACAGAAAAAGAAAAAATGCCATACATTTTATATATATCAAGGACAACTGACAGTCTGTTTACATCGTTTAGATAGCCTCCTTATTTTGACATCTATACTATCTATACTATATCTATACTATACTATACATCTATATGTAATTTTATGATTTTATATATTTTTATACTGTTTTATTTTATTTTGTAAGCCGCCCCGAGTAGACATGGTCTAGAGGGGCGGGGTAAAAATCAAATAAATAAATAAATAATAAATAAATACTATACATATTATTCTAAACAGTGTGATATTTTAGTTTTTGTTAACATTTTAGAATGTGAACTCTACTTGTTATACATAATACTTTTTGCAAAGTTGGTTCTGTACCCTTTCTAATGATTTATAATAGTCAAAATAGTCCCCACACTTTTTTTCAAATTCTCTAACTGATCTTCTGTTGACGTAATTTCTGGGTTTTGCCACTGTGGCATATTCAAGCATTTTTACCTCTCCAACCTTATTTTGTCAGTCATGTCTCCATTTTCAACTTGTTGCTATTACTACCCTAGCTGCTGTCAACATGTATTTGAAAAGTTCTTGCAAAGTGTTTCCCAAATTGTATTCGCGAAGGCTTCCCAAATTATCTGGAGTTATTGCCAAGAGCATGATCTCTTGTTTCATTTCAAATTCAATTTTCAGAATCTTTTGCATTTCAGAATGTCTTTTTGCAAGTCCACCACATGTGGTAGTATGATCCTTCAGCATGTTGGCACTTCCAAAAGAGTGGCATTTGTATATAGACAACAGGGATTGTGTGACTTGTGGCCTGCTTTCTTTGTACATTTTTATAAATACTATTATTAATGTTAATGTTAGAATTGTTTTGTCTGTTCCTATTACTGTATGTAAGGCTTTATCTATCATTATCTCTGGAGCTTCTCTCTCCCTCCCCCTTCCAATTCAGTTTAAAGCCCTCATGATGAAGTTTTTCTTATGCTCTGGCCAAACAGATTCTTCCCAGTCCTTGTGAAGTGCAAGCCATCTCTTGCTAGGACTCTTATCTGTGCGAAGTTTTTAGTGGGAAGTTTTTGGTCTAGAGTTCCATCTTGTGGCTATTAAGGGATACAACAGTGGTGCTTAACATAATCAAGCATTGTTCTATGATTTTCTCTCTGCGCATGTGTGGAATGTGTAGACAAGATAAGTTTCTCGACGCCTCTTTGGCTAAAATCTTATATTTATGCTAAAAATGCTAATGATGGTACTTAATAAAAAGACATGTCTGGGGGAAGAGGAAGGCAGACATCTTCTTCACCGGTGATATGCTTCATAACTAAAGACTGCAGTCTGTTTTTCTTTATCAGAGATCTTTCCTTGGTTTTAATGCAACTGCTGCTGGGCTGGCCCCAGTGGCGGTTCCCTGGGGATTTCCCCACACTTATCATCTAGGAAGCTTAGCCTGAGATCCCAAAAATCAAATTCCTCGCTTTGGCACCACCTTCATGGCCAGTCATTCGCCAAGAGTATTTTCCTTTCCCTCTTCCAAGTACTGGTAGGACGGATGAGGAAAATATCTGGGCTCCAAAGTCCTTACGTTTCCTTCCCAGAGCTTCAAAGTCTGATGCAATCTCTTCAAAGTTGCTCTTGACTGTGTTGTTGTTCCCACATGGATGAGAAGGATTTGTATTTGTGCGTTTTATGAGTGATGACAATTCTTCTGTCATATCCCTAGTCTGTGCTCCAGGGAGACAGCATACCTGGAAGGTCCATGGATCTTCTCAGCATACTTCACTTTCCATCCCATGCAGTAGGAAGTCTCCTATTACAACTACTCTTCTCTTCCTCGTTTTGTAGAGTGTGGGTTCAGTGCCTGTGCTTAGTTGAGTTTCAGTCCCTATCATTTACTCCTGTGAGGCCTCTTCTTTGATTCTGTCTCCTTGCTGCCTCCATTTTCAGGCTCCTCATCAAGAACCTGAAAGTAGTTTTGCAGTTCCAACAATGAAGATAGTCTTCTCTTTTTTTTGCTCCTAACTGTGAAGTCAGGAGAAGACAAGCAAGAAACTTATCAAGAGAAAGGCAGGAAGAAGACTGGAGACTTGAGTTATTACTCTCCACTAGGGTGGAACTAAATTCCAAAGGACAGGCAATAATGTCCTCTCCCCTACAGGAAAACAGGTACCCTTCATCCAGCAAATGTAAAATGTAATTAGTGTGGCGTTCAGCTCTGCTCTCACCTGTCCGTCACAGCTGGGCAGGGGAACCTCAGCCAATAAGAGGACGGAGGGTGGTGCAGAAGTGGGAGGAGCTGAGTTATATAAGGTGTGTGTGAGGAGTTTTGAGAGATCAGTTTGAGAGATGAGTGATTAAAGAGATTGATAGAAAGTGAGAAAGAGCCTGTCAGTGAGGGAAAAGTCTGTGTGAGCTAGTGTCTTATAAACAGTGATTGACTAATTGATTTTACACCTGTGATTTACTCCTTTTATTTCTTGTAATCAATAAATACTTTATTTGTTTTGAAAAGAAACCCTTGTCCTTTTGATTTAAAGGATAGGTTGGTGGCAGCAAGTTTTTGAAGAGAAGTAGTGGGCACTCTTATAGGCCTGGATGGGTAGAGGCTTGAGAGTGGCCCGCTACAATTAGGTACTCAGAAAAAGATAGGAAGTGTCTCTCAATCAACATGTCAAGGATAATTTCAAAGATAAGTGCTGAACATCAATAATGGCCACAAACCATTACACATAAACTAAGACAGTGTAAGTCGTACTCACCTGGTAGAATCTGGGTAAGGACATGATACAGTCCAGCAAGCTTTTCCTGCTTAGGTTGATCAATTTAGTGCTGGTGTTGGTGTTTAGGAAGTGGATTTGCAAGGTAATCAGCTTTGTCAGCCTCTTGCAGCGTAAAGACTGGTGCACACAGAAGTCCTAAAGGAAGGATATAGTGAAAGTACAGTCGATAGATACATAAAAAGAAATTGGTTCAGCACCTTCACCTTCTGTCTCTTTCTACGCAGAAGTCAGTCTGAAGACATCAGAGTTGTAATGGTCCCTGAGTCTTGGTAATATTAGTGTGATTTCTCTGCAAAGTCCAAACAGCAACAAACCAGAGGCATGTTGCCTGCTCAAACACTACTCCAAGCTGTCCTCACTATGGAAGGGAACTAAAGGCTTGCTCATCATACAGCCAGAGAGAGAACAGAATGAGAATGAGAGCAAAGATAAAATGTTAACACATATCCTTATATACTGTATATGTATATACTGTGTGTATAAATATATTGGGCACAGGCATCCAATTAACACTTCTTAAAGAATGTTTCATTCAGCATCCAGATGGGCATTTAATAAGAGCTATGGAATAAGAAGTCATCGTTTATTTTTAAAAAGAAACATAAGAATGCAACAATGGAATATGTACATAAATAATATTTAAGTAGGGCAGGACATAAAAGAAGGCAGGCAGTGTAAAAGAAAATGGGGATGGGGTGAGGCTGGAAAAGTTGGTGTCTACTCTGGAAGCTTAATTCCAACAGGGCAAATCAATACATTTGGCACAGAATTTGAGCTGCCACGGAGAGAAGTTTGATTTGGAGATTTAAGACAGGAATGGAAAGGTGGGAGAAAATTAAAACAGAGCACTAGACTATCTCTCTATACACTACATCACATTGATACACTTGTTAGTGACATACAGTGGTGCTTCGCGCAACGGTCGCTCCGTAGAGCAACAAATCCGCACAACAATGTGTTTAATGTGTTCCAATGGCTTTTTACTTTCCGTTGAGCGATGTTTCACACAGCGAGGGTTAATCCGGAACGGATTAACCTCGCTGTGCGAGGCACCACTGTATTTTATGTAGCAGTGAAGTGCAGCATATATAAATCATATGGCGCAACTATGAAGGCAAAGAACATAGTTACATATGCAACCCATGAAACAACATTTTTGGTCTCTAGAGTTCACCTTTTAATCTACACTCAGCCCCATCCTCAGTCCAATTTTACCTTGGAATAACTTTCTGCAGCATCAATAAAAAGAGTCAGGGCTTTCATCAGAAGCTTTTTCAGGCTTGGAACATTCTGAAGGTATTCTTCTGGAAATATATCAGAGACAGAGAGGGAGGGAGGGAGGGAGAGAGGGATGGAGGGAGGCTTGTTATAGTCTATGGAGCATAGGGATGCTGCTAGCTTTGTGCCAAAGAATCCAATCCAAAAAAAAGACAGGTTACTTACCTGTAACCATGGTTCTTCAAGTGGACGTCTGTGAATTCACACAAAAGGGTAAAATCAGTGCCTGTGCTGGACCTCTCAGAATCTTCTCAAGTTTTTAATAGAAAAGTAACAAAGTTTTAGGTTGCCTGTACTGCGCATGCTCTGCCCGCCAAAGCCTCAGTTCCATTTATCCGCCACAATAGCCTGAGTATGTAGGAGACCTAACCAGTGATGGATAGTGGGGAGGCTGGGTGGGATTGTGTGAATTCACAGAGGTCCACTTGAAGAACCATAATTACAGGTAAGTAACCTGTCTTTCTTCAGTGTGGCCTCTGTGAATGTACACATATGGGTGACTAGCAAGCTCACTTATCGGAAGGAGAGTTGTCACTGGACGACGGACGTCAAGACTGCTTTCCCGAAACTTGTCTCTCTCTTAGCCCTCAGGTCTAGTCTGTAGTGAGTGATGAAAAATGAGACATTAGACCAAGTGGCTGTCCTACAGATGTCAGGCACATCAATACTACGTAGTAGGGCTGTAGATGAAGCCATGGCTCTGGTGGAGTGAGCCTGAAGGCTTTCAGGTGGAGTTTTATGCTGAAGGTCGTAGGCCAACGAAATGGTGGAGGCAAGAGAGTTCCAGCTTGACGTCGCGATGAGACAGCAGCAGGAGGACAGAGCTCTGTCCCCAGGGCTGAATTCTGACCTTGTTTGGGACACCATAGGGTGTCGGAACCACCCTGGAGGGGTGGTGAACTGGGGGGGGGGGAAGCCTGTTGATCACGGGGGGGGGGACTCCCTAATCAGCCAACGGGCAGAAACAAGCAGCCTCGGCTCGCTTGCAAGTCGTCGGCAGCCGGCTAAAAGAAGCAAGAATATCAGCTTTCTGCCATTGCTCTTTACTGGGTGAGATTTTTACAACTAATTGCTTATACCCCTGGAGGAAATAATTCCTATATACGGGAAAAAAGAATTGCTATCTCATCTCAGAAACTATAAAGCGGCAAAAAATCTGGTGAGAGGGATAGCTGATGGAAAGGAAATAACTTTTAAAAATACACTTTAAGAATATTACAGTTTGGCGTTGTGAAGCTTGAGAAACTTTCCTGTGAGATATACTTGATAAATCTGGACTCTGTTTTGACTACCTGAAATCTTTTGGCATGGAGCCTAGGAGCAGTGACCTTGAGCACTCTGCTGTTATTTCCTTTTGACTTTCTTTGAGCCTGGCTAGAAAATTAACCCTAAAGTGCACGGATCAGGCCACGGATACAAATATTGCACCTACCCTGGTATTTTGAGGGTTCAAATTTGGTTCAGGCCTATTTAGCCAAAGCGAACTTTTTGAAATGACTCTGGAAACTTTGAATATCTTTTTACAACCATTTGGGCAGCTGAAACAGAATGGCACAACAAGGACAATTTTGGAATGAAATAAAATCTACCCTTTAAACAATATTAGAAACAGTGAGATCTCATTATCAAGAGGCAAAATGATCTAATCAACATCAGAAGAACTATAGTCAGCAAGCAACAGGGAACAACAAAGAAGGAAATGGGAATATCTCAGATGATGTATGCCAATCAAACCAGCAGCTGGAGGAAGTTAATCTAAGAGAAACATCAGTCTTGGACCAGAGGAGAGTACCAGGGGAAGACAAAGGGAAAAAACCAGCAAAATTAACCAAAAAAAGCCTGGAAGACTCATTGAAGATAGACCAAGTACATAAAGAGTTAGTGGGCATAAATCAGATCTACAAAATGGTTTCAGAGGACATGAAAGATGACAGAATGCTTAGAGACATGTTAAATGAGAAAAGGGAAATTAGAGAGGGAATTACCTAGAAAGATGAAAAAAGGGAAAACAAGGAAGGGCCCCTTAATATTGAAAACATGTTTATATTTATCATCTGGAACTGTAAAAGGGTATATTCTGTATATTAAAAAGGAAAACTAAATTGAAATAAGGGAGCCCTAATCAGAGTAAAGATGTAATATGGTGGTTTTTTATTTTAGGTAAACTAAACTAGATATAAAGCTGGGTCATGGATCTGGAACCACTTTCAATAAGAATGTTATTAGAAGACCTTGAGAATTTTATATAATATGAGAGTAATATTATGATAGTAGTCATATTATATACTAAAAATTGTATATGAATGGTTTGAATGTTTGAAAGATGTTTGGAATTTGGGGGGATAACCGGGAAGACACTGAGATGTTAAAAACAAATAACTGTAAGCAAAACATGTAACACGATGTTTGAGAAGCACAAAACAATGTAGATAGATTGAAAAACTAATACAATGTTTATTAAAAAAAGAAATGGTGGAGACAAGCCATCTGGAGAGCATTGAAGATGATGCAGGAGAGCCCTTCTTCTGTCCATAGAAGCATAAGAACTGTCTATTAGACGATCAGAATTCCGTAGACCGAGAGACATAAAATGCTAGTGCCCTTCTATTGTCAAGGGTATGGAGCATGCGCTCAGTGTCAGTTACAGGATCAGGAAAAAGGGTTGGTAGTATCAACAGCTGGTTGAGATGAAAGTCTGTGACTACCTTAGGTAGAAATGAAATGTCTGGGTGCAAGACTACCTTGTCTTTAAAAAACTGCAAGAACAGTCGGTCAGATTTAAGAGCAGCGAGTTCACTTGCTCTTCGATTCGATGTGATGGCCACCAAAAACAGTGACTTAAAGGACAATAAACAAAGATCGCATGTGGTCATAGGTTCAAAGGGTGGACGCATGAGAGCATGTAGTACCAGTTGGAAGGACCACTGAGGAAGCGTGATTTAAGTTAGTAAGACCTTGTAAGAAAAGATTTCAGAGTAGGGTGAGAAAACAGTCGGGATGAACTTGACTCTCGAGGTTGAAATGATACAATTGCTACAATGTAAACCTTTATGGTAGAAATGGTCAAATTGTGATCAAACAAGTATCACAGGTATTGTAGTAGAGTAGACAATGAAACAGGGGTGGGTATGAGGTGCCTAGTTTCAGCAAATTTCAAAAAGTTCTTCCATTTGTAGGTATACAGGAGGGAGGTGGAGGGCTTCCTAGCCTTATCTCAAACCTCCTTGATCTCAGGGAGATCCTCCATGCTGTCAGGTGCATGGTCTCTGTGTCTGGATGTTACACCTTGCCTGCATCCTGTGTCAGGAGGTTCGGCAGGAGAGGTAACTTTATGAAGTCTGAAGCCATTGTCAAAAGCGTAGCAAACCAGGGTTGGTGAGGCCAGAAAGGTGCAATGAGTATCGTCTCCATCCTCATCTGGCGGATCCTTATCAGAGTCCTTTGTATTAGTGGAAATGGTGGGAACAGGTAAAGTAGGCCGAAGGTCCAAGGTATCATGAATGCATCCCTGAGAGTTCTTCCATGCCCCGCTCTCGAGGCATACCGACTGCATTTTTTGTTGTGATGAGTAGCAAACATGTCCATTATGGGAGTTCCTCATCGATGACATAGTGAGCTGAAAACTCTGTTGTTTAATTCCCATTCGTGGGTTTGGCTTGTCATCCGGCTCAGCTCGTCTGCCAACACATTGTCTGTTGTGGAGACATGTATCGCCACTGGAAAGATGTGGTGCTGGTAGCACATTCCCAAAGGTGCACAGCCAGGAACAGGAGCGATCCGGAGCGAATTCCTCCCTGTTTGTTGATATAATACATGGTCATGGTGTTGTCTGTGACCACTTGAACACCACGACCTTGTATCAGTGGGAAAAAAGCCTTGAATGCTTTCAGGACTGCTATGATCTCCAGATGGTTGATGTGGAGATTTCGCTCCTGAGCGGACCATACGGCATGTACTTGGTGTTGGCTGCAATGCGCTCCCCATCCTGTTGAGCTCACATCTGTTGTCACCTGTATTGTGAGCTGAAGAGGTTGGAAGGGGCGCCCTATCAACAGATGAGGGGAGAAGTTCCACCACTGGAGCTGTTGACCCAGTTCTGGTGATACATGAAGACGCCTTCCTTGGTGATCTTTCATAGGATTGAAGAGAGTCAAGAACCCAAATTGGAGGGATCTCATCTTCAAGTGGGCATGCGCTAGAGCTGGAGTCGTGGATGCCATGAGGCCTAACAGATGTTGTGTATGTTTCGCAGAGACAAGTGCCCTTGGTCAAAATTGCCGGACAGCCTTCTGTATTTTCATTATTCTTTCTGTGGGCAGAAAAATCCGACCCTTGGTGGTGTCTAACCTGCAACCAATGTAGTCTACTACTTGAGATGGCGTGAGATGTGACTTTTTGACATTGATTGACAAACCTAGGTTCCACAGAACACAAAGTATGAATTTTGTGTCTTTTGGAGCCTGGTGCCTCGATGGGGAGACAACCAGCCAATCGTCTATGTAAGGATAGACTTGGATTTTGTGTAGACGCAGGTAAGCAGCCACCGGTGCCATGCATTTTGTAAACGTTCTTGGAGCTGTTGAGAGCCCGAATGGGAGGGCTAGAAACTGGTAAATGGTGTTCTGAAATATGAACTGGAGGTATTTTCTGTGGTTGGGATGGATGGTAACATGAAAATAAGCATCCTTTAGGTCTATCACTACAAATCAATTGTTCTTCTTCAACAGGTGAATTATGGTGTCCAGTGTCACCATTCGGAAGCATTTCAGATGAAGGTAAGTGTTTAGTGTCCTTAAATCCAGAATGGGCCTGATTCCCCCGTCCTTTCTCGGGACGGCGAAGTAACGGGAGTAAAACCCGTTTTTTAAGTCTCTTGTGGGGACTCTTTGAATGGCGTGCTTCTTTAGAAGAGACAGAACTTCTTCTTCTAGAGCAGGATCAAAGGATGTATGCTTGATCTGCTCTAGCGGAGGATATTCTATAAATTCCAGCTGGTAACCGAATTGTATAATTTTTAAGACCCAAGAATCTTTTGTGATGACCATCCAATTTTGTAGAAAGCATTGTAGTCTTGTTGTGAGATGCTGTCCAAATGGTGTGATGAGGGAGTCAAAGGTACTGTTTGGACTTTTTGGTAGGTGGCTTGTAAGACTGTCTATGCTGAGTCGACTAAGGACGGTAGTTGGAAGTTGAAGAAAAGGCTTGTGAAGATCTGCGTTGAGGTAAGTTCTTGAAGGACTTGTACTGTTGTGCAGATTGAGAATATTGAGAGTACAGTTTGCGCCACTGGTATTGTACTTAGCTGAGGTTGAATGGAGTAAGACTTGGCTGTTTTCTTCATTTTATGCAGCTCTTCCAGATTTCCATCGGTTTTTTCATTGAAGAGGCCCTTGGCGTCAAAAGGCACGTTTTCTACCCGTGTCTTAACATCTTCCATTATGTTAGCTGCCCTGAGCCATGCGTGTCTACGTAGGTTGACAGCTGACATAAGGACTTTGGATGCAGCTTCAGTCGCATGCCTGGTAGAGAACCTCTGGTGTTTTGATACGGTTTGGGCTTCTTCATATGTATTTAGGAAACCTTGTCTTATGTCCTCAGGAACCAATTTAAGTGCTGGTAAAATCTGAAGCCAAAGCTGTTTTTGGTAAGCCTCCAAGGCTGTTTGGTAATATGTGACACGGAGGAGGAATGAGATAAGTGAATAAATTTTCCTTCCGAGTACCTCTAATTTTCTGCCCTCCTTGTTTATTCAAGTTACATGGGATTTTCCAGTTGGTCTTGAGCAGCTAGTTTCAACTATCAGAGAGTTGGAGATAGGGTGTTTGAGAAGAAAATTGGTGTCATCCCCATGGACGCGGTACAAATTCTCTGTGCCTCTAGACATAGGGGCTGAAGTGGATGGCTGGTTCCAAGTGTCCTTAATGATGTCCATTAAGGCTGGTAAAAATGTTGGGCTAAGTGGTGGAGATCTTTCTTGGTTTATGTCCCCAAATATGAGGTCCTCTGTAGGTGGAACAGGTTGGTCAGTGTCTATTTTGAGGGGTTTTGCCAGTCTTGAAAGCATCTGGGCATATGATGAAAAGTCCTCAGAGGGAGAGGAAGCATGGTTGTCAGCAGCATCAGTTTCAACTACCTCTCCCTCTGGTAATTCTTCCACCAATGGCTCTTGAGGGACATCGTTCTCAGGAGCAGAGGAGTCAGCTGAAAACATGTTATCTTGATCTGAGGTCAAAGTATGATGGAGCCTCCTGTGTGAATATTTCTCAGCGTCGTGGGAAGAAGAAGCAGTCTGCTGAGAAGATCGCCCAACAGTCGACACCGAAAACAGAGGAGCTGACTCAGCTGGATGCTTTCTTGTATCCCTAGTGATGCCCTTTCTCTTGTCGACGTAGAGCTGCTTTCGACGTCGATGTCTGCATGGGGACGTTGATGGAGAAGAAGAGGTGGAAAAAGCGTATACATATTTCAACCTCTTCCTTCTTCTATGCCTCTCGCTCGACGTCAAGGAGGTGTCAGAAGAAGGGTAGTCTCCTCTGTGTCGACGGCGATGTTTCTTACACCTCGGCTCGTAATGGTCGGATCTCTATGTTGGCGTCAAGATGACCGAGGGAGTACCACCACCTCACGTTGAGGAGATCAATGCCAATCCGGAGAAATATGTTTGGTCTTGACTGGTCACTTTCGAGGTGGAGAGTTTGGTCTCGAAGCAACGGAATATACTGATGGAGCCAAAGATGCCTGCCCCGTTGACACAGGGCTGTGAGGGGCAGAAGCCAAACCTGCAGTAGCACATGCAAGCTGGCTCAGCGTCAGAGAGGAGATGCCTTCAGGTGGTAATGGCTCAGCCTGTCTAGGAGCGAGCGAAGGGGCTGCCTCCAAGAAGGACTCTCGGTCTATTGAGGAGTCTTCAAGAATAGGAGAAGGAAGCAACTCAGAGACCAGAGGCAACTGCTTATGATTGTCCTTGGCTTTAACTGCAGCCTTCATTTTTGTTTGTTTAACAGGCTTGGAAGAGGAAGCCATGGTCGCCTTCGATGCCAATTTCTTCACAGCAATGGACTTTTTCGTTGGTTTATCAGAGGCTTTACTGAGGGAAGATTGAGGTGAGCCATTTCAGGTCTCAGATCGAGGGGTTGCAGCAATTTCCATTTCTGATGGCTTAGATGAAGAGAGAGTGGTATCCCAAAGGTGATACTTAAGTCTCTGCTGTCTAGCTTTTAATGCAGCTTTAGTAAAACCTTTACAATGTATATAGGATTGGGTTTGGTAGGACTCCCCTAAGCAAAAAAGACAGCGATCATGCCCGTCATGAAAAGGAAGCTTCCTAGAACAAACAATGCACCGGCTAAAGGGTCTGGAGCGTGACATAAGCTGGTATAGAAAGGAATCTTCCTACCTTAAATGTTGCACAATGAGGTGAAGAGGAGGGAAAATCCGAAGCAACCAAGTTAGTGGAGAAAACGCAATAGGAGAGACCAGGCAAACAGTCCAAGGTCGGGGCAACTGAAGACAGAGTAGTCAGAGGAAATTCCAAGTTCGAGAGCCATAAAAATCAGTCGAAAAAACAGTAAAATAACAAGCTCGAAGTGAGAGGTTCCAAACCGCTCGGCGGAAAAATGGAACTGAGGCTTCAGCGGGTGGAGCATGCACAATACAGGCAACCTAAAACTTTGTTACTTTTCTATTAAAAGCTCAAGAAGATTCCGAGAGGTCCAGCGCAGGTGCTGATTTAACCCTTTTGTGTGCATTGACAGAGGCCACACTGAAGAATAACAGATTCCCTCTGAGTTAAGGAAAACTTCAGTACATTTTTCCTAGTTGTTTCAAGCTATCAAAACCCTGCCCTTTTCACCCAATTGTAATCCAAGTTAGCTAGCATCTAAAAACCAAACCCAAATTCTTCAAACTGATTCATAAATTGGTAGATGAAAAAACTGGGGAAAAGAAAGAGAGGAAGATGTAGAAGTTCAGTTTTGCTTTATTTGACTTGTTCGCTTCCTTGGTAGAAGCTGAGAAGGCAATGCTCCACAGTGAAAGTGTGAAGATTCTACAGGTACTGCCCTATTGGCAAATGTGCCGCTCCTTGGATATCTTCCTCCATCTGAGGCAAAACTCTTCAAACCTTCCACAAATTCTTGCTCCGGGTCACTGCTGCTCTGCCTAGGCAGATGATAGCTTACCCCATGGCTGAGAATCAATGAGCTTCAGTTGAATATTGGCTGCTGCTTCATGATTCTCCCCTATCTCGCGGCACATGCTGAAGCATAGTGCAATCATGTTGTGCTTCTCACTATCCCCTGGACGGCAACGTTTGATGTAGTCAAGCAGGGCTGTCTTGAGTGTCCCACTCTGCCAAACAAGAAAAGATGCATTCATTAGGGAATTTAGAACAAGGCCTGCCAACTACAACTCTCAGGCCAGTAGCTAAGAGAATTAAATAAATCTGATATTGTGCAAGTGAAATATAATTTATTAGGAGCAAGATTCAGAAACACTGAGGAGTGTGAAAGGTTTGAACAGGTTAGCAGGTCAGCACTGCTATTAAACAATTGAGTTAAAAAGGGTTTGAGATTTAAGATGTTGGGGTAGCATGGGCATTCCGGGGTGTAAATGCAAGGAGACTGGGATGGTTATTTTCTAACAGGGCAAGAGCAATTATGAGGAGGCTACAAATTAAGACTGAGACTTCATGGGAAGGATTTTCTGTTCTGTAAAACAACATCTTGCTGACACGGACAGTTTCAGAATCATCCTTCTAAAAATCCAGTTTGTTTTCCAACAATAATATCTGAATCCCAACTGCTGTCCTTTTCATCCCCAGAACTCTTGCTCTGGGGAAAAGTACACTGCACTCACCGTATCAAGCTTCTTTCTCATTAGCACCTCGAAGTAATGCTTCTCATGCAGCAAGTCAAAGATATATGTCATCTCATTATATCTGCCAATACCAGTGAGGAGTCGGACCTGTGGAAAGAACAGTCTCTGCATCAGGGCAGGCTTCAAACTTTGGGGTGGGGGTAGCAGTATCGTTGCAACAGACCTCTTTCACATGAGAGTGAATTGGGTTCTGTGGAGTGCTGCTGGTCAGTATTGCCTTGAATTCCAGCTGGGGTTCAAACAGACACTGATAGATCTCTCATTTGAGAGCAAGAGCACCACACAATAAGCAGAAACAAGTCTGCTTTGAAGAAGGGCCAAATGAAGAGGAGGTGTATGTGCGTGAGTATGGCCTGTGCCCCTTTGTCTGAAGAGCTGAGTGTGAACTTCAACCCACAGCTGCATCAGCTGTAATGTTAAAACAACAACCTTACTGCTTCCTGTCTCACCTAGGACAAATGTGTCCTATGAAATTCATCTTGCCAAGAATTTTACATCGAAGAGTAACCTCCTGGCAAACCCCATCTTGCCACGAATGTTTGGACTCTCGGTACTTGCTTTGAAGAAGTAGGATTTACTCACGAAAACTCACATATTGTATGATTTTATATTTTTTATCAGTGGCCTATAAAAAGGTATCACTTATTCTTGCATGACTGTTTAGTGTCACAGCCACCATGAAATCATGTGGACTTACAGAAATATCTACTGAACTAATACAATGCTCATAATTATAGCATGTAGAGGTGTTGGTTTTCCTGCTTGTTGAGTTTATAAATATTCTATATATTCTTTATAAACATTCTTATGTTGTGACATTGTTAGTTTGTTATATATTGTATATATCTTTTAAAATGAAATTGTATATATTTTTTAAATGAAATAAATAAAGATCTAAAAATGGAGGGAAAGAGTTGCATGAACTTGGAAACCAAGAAATGGAAAACATTAATCAATGGCCAGGAGAAAACAAAAGCAGGTGCCCTCTCAAGTACAGGGAAAGGTGCTCACGGCCACTTTTTTGCCAAATTAACCTGCATTTTGTGTGGCTGCTTCTTGTAGTAACAAAAGCTGCATGTAACATAATACTAAGAATAAGCAAACACCGTATCAGAGTAATATTTATGTCATGGAATACCTGCCTAGATCCCTTCAGCGTTGTGAGTAAGGTAGCGTTTTGGAATTAGTAGAACCCAGGCAGAAGGAGGGTGAAATTTGGGGCAACTACTTACCACAAGACCATATTCTCCACTGGGTGCCAAGTGTTCATCTGTGAGCAGCCGAGCAGCTTGGAGGACACGAGTAATCCCTTCCATGTGACAAGTCAAACTAAAACAGTTATGGGCTAATATCAGAAGCTCTGTAGCTAAGGATGGAGAAGAGACTACTATCAAAACACTTTGCTTATAGATCCTATAAAATGAAGCTAATAGTATGATGCAACATCCAGAGAGCTGGATTTTATATCTAGGATATCCAGGTTCTGTTCTTTCCTTTGCCATGGATGGTGTGGCAGTCAGTAAAT
Organism: Pogona vitticeps; assembly: GCF_051106095.1. Lineage (NCBI taxonomy): Eukaryota > Metazoa > Chordata > Lepidosauria > Squamata > Agamidae > Pogona > Pogona vitticeps. The sequence goes on along the minus strand of NC_135794.1, from coordinate 11,193,773 downwards.
GGGAACAGCAACAAGCAGTCTCACAGAAGCTGTGAGGGCAAATGCCTTGGGAGGAAAGAAAGTCCACACTTTCTCAGGGAGAAGCCTAATTGCCAGCATTGACCCACTTATGTAGAAAATACCTCTTTTCCTCCTGGAAATATTTACACATTATTAAAGTACTTTAGTGATAAACTCAAGCTGTTCCAAAGATGAATTTCCATAGAGAACTGCAAGTCCCCATGAACACACTTCCAGGTTCCTGGTCATGGTGACACAATTTCCACATAGGGACCACAAAAAGAAAACAAGCAGAAAGGCAGTAAGACATTCCTGCGGTCCAATCGTGTCCATATTTACTTGGGAAGGAAAGCGCCACAGATTCAGATGAGAATTGTGCTCTAGTGAATATAGTTTGGATGACAGCTTCCATCACTAAATCAAGGACTCATTGCTGACATTAATGAGTCGACGGTAATGGGTTCAATGAAAAACAATGACCTATAACAACCATTCACTTACTGCATGCAAGTTCCCCGTGTGGTATAGTTGAAATTTTATCCAATAACTTCATGCCAACCAGAGTGTGATCATGGCAGAGTTTGGCCAGCTGCAGAAACACATTTCTTTCTTCTGCTGGATTCAGGATATGCTTGTGCCCTGCACATACAAATAAACATAAACAAGTAAATGACATCCTACTCAAAGAATTGCTCCAAGCTAATTACAGAGGAAGGCAATGCAACATTTCCTCACATGTATCTCACCTATTCTAGGACCTTTCCCCGCATATTATCTGACGTCTGTTGCTTCCTTTCACAAGTTCTGTCAGTGAAAGGAAGCAATTTAAATTGCACACTCATTATACAGTAGTAGTAGTATTCAAAAGAACTTGGGCTGGCTGTCATAGTGGATTGAAGACTAAATATTAACTTTTTAAAAAGTGCTGCTTATACCACTCCACAGCACTTACAGTAAAGCACTCCTGGGTGGTTTACATTTTAATTATGCAGGCTACTTATTCCCCCCCCCTCCAGTGAGCTGGGTACTCAATTTACCAACTCAATTTACCAACCTCAGAAGGGTGGAAAGCTGAGTCAACCTGGAGCTGGCAACCTGAGCCCCTTGAGTTCAAACTCAAGTGATAAGCAGAGTCTTGACTGCAGAGTCAAATTACAAAGTCTAATACAGAGTCAAAAGAAGTATTTCTAGGCTGCATCAAAAACACAATGCAAGCAAACAAATATCTCTAAGTAATAAACTGTGTGGAGCTGAACAGACTCATAAAATGAAAGCAAGATTCCAAGATTCTTTCCTTGTAAAGGTGTCAACAGCTCTTGTGTGATTTCATCTGCCACAAGTTCTGCCACTATCTCTGGATCCAGTCCTTGAGTGTTGATGAAGGCCTGGGCCTTTTTGCACCTGTCTGGCTGCTGAGATGACAGGATCATCCGGAGCAACTGTTCAGAATCATGTGCAGAGATCTCACTGAAGGAACAGCCTATCTCCTGCAGAACATCACAAAAAAGGAGGATGCTTTCCATTGGTTACACAGGAAAGAAAGAAGCCTGTCACCTGTCAGAGCCTCCCCAGGCAGGGAAGATCCTTGATGAAGCTCCTCTGCCTTCATTATTCCGCCCTCATCCAGTATCAAACACATACATACCTTAGACAATTCATACAAGCACAGCATCTGTCGGCAATAGTTCCTCCCATGGACACATTCTGCTATCAGCGTCTGCAAGCTGCCCACAACTTCACTGTCACTGCAAAGATCCCCCACAGAGGAAAAATACTCCATACCAGAGCCTAAAAACAAAACCAGGACAGCAAGAAACAAAGATCCTGAGCAAACTAATCTATAAAAACCAGGCTGGAGAAGAGCCTGCCATTACAACAGCCATCCAGGAATTACACATTACCTACATAGAAAAGCAATGATAAACAGGATCAATGACATGGGTTTTCTTGAAGAGCGGGGGAATTGGTAGCTTTTCTGGATTTTTTTTCCCATGAAAGTGTTTCCAAAAAAGTCCAGAAATTTAGTGTGATATGATTCGACATATTTGATTTATATATACGAGTTTAAAAGTACTTGAACGGAAATATTTGACAAGAAAAAATAATTAAGGGTATTTAATGTAGTTTACATTATTTTCAAACATATTCCAAGTAGAGATGTGCATGAAGTACCTAAGTTGTTGGTGCCACAGGTGCCTCACCTTTCCTCCTCCCCCCCCCCCCCCGCTGAAAGAGGCAGAGAAGGGAGTCCATGCTCCTGCCAGGGCTGGAAGATGGCATGACAGGGAGAGAATGAGCAATGTCTGTCAGCTGGTAATTGAGGGGCTGGGGCTTCATGCCCATCCTAATTCTAAGTTTTATCTGGAAATTATTTTTACTAAGATATTTTGTCCTTAAATTTATATAACACATACTTGCTTTAAACCGTTCAGATTTAAAGAAATCACAAAAAACTAAAGACAAACATATATTAAGCAACCTCAGTGATGATTTGTGTTTTATGAGATGCTACAATGGGTTTTGTAGTCATAATATTGTCTTAACAGCATCCATCTTGATTTAAAGTCTGCTCTGTAGTAGGAAAGTTTTTCATGCTGTTTCAGAGAAGCTTCGGTCTCTGGTTATCTCGTTGCTAAGATGAGTAGAGAGCAGAGACTTTCGTAGTCAAAATAAACCTACCACAAAGTATGATAACAACTGAAGCTCTCATGAGAAAGTTAGGCGGGACAACAAGACCCAGGAGGGGGGTGTTCCTTATGAGGAATTCTGGGAAGAAGAAGTTGGAAAAAGATGGAGTTTGACTGAGAAAGGACAGACACGTGCTTTTTCCCAAAATAGATTATAACTTTTGGATTACGACTGGAATCTAACTTTTCCTGGTGGATCATGGACTATGGAATCACAGGAACGTAAGAATGACTATGCTTATGCATTATTCTAGTTTAGAATGCTTTCAATTATTTTATTTTTCCAGCTGGAGTGGTGGGGGTGATCTGTCTGCCTTGTTATGAAAATGTTCCTAACTGAATTACTTTGCAATAATCTGAATTCTTTTCTGAACCATCCTTTTTTAAATAAAACAGTAATGATTTAGAATCGCTTGCACTGGTTTCTTGAACAGACTAGTCTTTCTGATTTGGCCATGTGTATTTGCTACCTGATATAGAGCCCAGATTAGCCTGAGTCTAAACTCATGGATTTGTCTGTGTGTGTTGCTTTTCTTAATAAAGGAGGTGGATTTGAGGAAGAAGTGTTAGTCAGGGCCTAGCTGAGAGTCTTGGGCTCATCTTAGCTCCTAAAGGACTGACTAACCTTTGGAATCTCTCCATTCTGCGGCATCCCCGGTATCTCCTTGGAGATGGGGGATTGCTGACAGTGTCCACTTCGTGAATGAATACCTTAACGTGACGAGGGTTTTGAGCATCTCAAAGAAGCCAAGAGCAATGCCTTCAGGAGGCTAGATCCCCACTGCAAGTCTGGAGTCCTAGTAGGATCACCCAAGTTGGCTGCTGAGGCACCAGACAAAGATGGATTCACTCTCTTCACTCTCTTTCATATTAGCAGAAAAGAGCAGACAGTTCTGATGATGATGAATGCAGAGAAACTCCTGAAGAGCAGCTACAGGGAAGCAACAGTAGTTGAAGTTGACACTGGCAGAGAATCCTTCGTAGGCAATGGCAGTGATGCTCAAGCTAACTTTTGTCAGTACTGAGCAGAAGAAGACAATGGTAAGCCACTACTGAATATTTCTTACCCTGAAGGCCCTGTGATGAGACAGGCCAAAAATGAAAATAGATGCTGCTAGAATATGAGGCTCCCTGGTCAGAAGGCACTAAATCAGGTACTAGGGAAGGACAACTACGAACAGCACTCTTACTAATGACGCAACTTGATTACAGTCGAAAGGACATCTAGAGGCTGATGCGCACAGAGATGAAAGGAAAGTCTGATGTTGCACAATACATACAATTGGAACATGGAACATGAGAAGAATAAATCAAGGTAAATTGGAAACTGTAAAGCAAGTAATGGAACTTTTAAACACTGCAGTACTTGGTGTCATTAAAGTGGACTGAAATCTGACATTTTCAGTGAGACAACTATGAAGTATTTTACTCTGGAAATGATGAATTCAGAAGAAACAAAATGGCTTTAATGCCGAGGCAAGATGTAGAACAGGCAGTTAGGGGCTATAATACGAAGTTTGACCAAATAAGATCAGTTGGGTTTCTTGGAAAGTCTATTAACATACCTCGACTTAAGAACTTAATCCGTATTGGGACTGTGTTCTTAAGTTGAAACGTTCTTAAGTTGAAGCACCATTTCCCATAGGAATGCACTGAAAACCAAACAATGCTTTCCAAGGGAAGAAAAAAAGCAAAAAGGCAGGGGGAAAAAGCTGGAAATTCGAATTTCCAGCCCTTTCCCCCTGCCTTTTTGCCTTCGGAGGTCTCAAAGGGCTTCCTCCAATGTCAGGGAGACCTCCAAAGGTGCCAATTGCTCCATTCAGGAAAAATGGCATCGACTTACGAACGGAGCGTCGACCCCCGAAGGCAAAAAGGCAGGGGAAACACCCTTTTCCCATGCTGTTTTTGTTCGTAGGTTGAGGCTCTGTTCGCAAGTCAATGCCAATTTTTGCAAATGGAGCCTTTCGTAAGTTGATATGTTCGTAGTTAGGGATGTTTGTAAGTCGAGGTCCCACTGTAACTATAATTCAAGTCTATGCTCTAACTTTGCTGAAGAAATAATAAAAATGCAAGCATCCAGAAGGAAACTGAAGACGCACAGAAACAAAATATGTTAATCATAGGTGACTGAAATGCAAAAGCAGGAAACAAAGAACAAAATGTTGTTACTTTGACCTTACGGATCAGAAACAAAGCAGGAGAATAACTCATAGAATTCTGTGAATCCAACCAAACAGATGACTGTACATGTGACAGCTTCAGATGGTCAATAGACTATATAATTGTCTATATAATTAATTATATAATCAAATAGACTATATAATAGAGAATAGGAGATGGAGAAGTTGTATTCTCTCTGTCAAAACGCAAGGAACAAATTGTGGTACTGATAACGAACTGTAAATATCAAACTTAAGAGTAATTCCAAAAGAAGAATACAAAAAGAATCCTAGTGCCAAAATATAGTTCAAACAACATTTCTGAGGAATTTAAAGTGCACATGAAGAACAGATTTGCATTACTGAACTCAGATGAATATGAACTAAAAGAACCATGGATTGAAACCAGAGATATTATCAGAAAAGGATGCAAAAAGAATATTTGTGCACGAAAAAGAAAAGTCTACTAGGATGACTGAAAAAGCACTTGAACTTGTTAAGGACAGGTGAGAAGCAAAAGTAAAAGGTGACAAAAGTAGGGTCAGAATCCTGAATGCAACATTTTAGCAACTATTATGTAGACTCAAAAGAAAACTAATTCAACAGCCAATGCAAAGCAATAGAACAGAACAACAAAGGGGGGGGGGAGAGATCACTTCCAGAAGATTCAGAAAATTCCAAGGGAAATTTAAACCTAGATAAAGAACATTGAAAGACTAATAGAAAAAACAATATCTGACCAGGATTTAAAAAATGAGTGGAAGCAATATATTGAAGACCTACCCAAAAGAGATAAATGAACAACAGACTATTTTGATGATGAAGAACCTGTGATTTAAGAAGCAAAGTAAAAGCTATTTTGAAATGACCTGGAAGAAAGAAGTGTAGTTAGGATATCAATAGAACTATTTCAAGCTGCAGGGACTAAATCCATCATAACTCCACCCTGTTTCCCCGAAAATAAGACCTAACCTGAAAATAAGCCCTAGTATGATTTTTCAGGATCCTCTTATTCATTCATTCATTCATTCATTCATTCATTCATTCATTCATTCATTCATTCATTCATTCATTCATTCATTTACAGACTATCTGGCAGCGAAGGCCACTCTGGGCAGTTTACAACAAGTAACATAAAACAACAAATTAACAAAATAGCAACAACAACATCAATACTGTACATAGGGGCAAAAATCAAAAGTCATAAAGTGTGGTAAAGATAAAATTACAATACAATAAATACAATAAATCGTAAAAAAAATTAAGAACGTGGAGCATGGCAGTATGATAGAGTTATATTATTGTATGAGAGTGTAGTTTGTTCAGGGAAGGCCTGTTTAAACAGCCAGCTTTTTAGTAGCTTTTTGAATGTGCCCAGGGGAGGGGCCAGGTGGACTTCAGGTGGAAGAGAGTTCCATAATTATGGATCTACCGCTGAAAAGGCCCAATTTCTAGTCGTTGTTTTCCGGGTCTCTCTCGGGGTCAGAACTCTCAGCCATCCTGCCTGCAATGATCTTATAGGATGGGCAGACTTAACTGGAAGGAGGCGCTTGGCCAGATAGCGAGGTCCCAAACCATTTAGGGCCTTATAGGTTAATACCATCACCTTGAAACTGGTATGGAAGTGTCAGTGTAAGGAGGCCAGGGTGGGGGAAATGTGTTGGTATTTTCTAACCCCACTCAGCAATCTAGCCGCCGTGTTCTGAACCCGATGCAGTCTCTGTAGGAGTCCCAAGAGCAGCCCCACATAGAGGGCATTACACTAGTCTAATCTTGAGACTACCAGCGCATGGACCAGCGTGGTGAGGGACCATGTGTCAAGATAGGGACGTAGCTGGGCGATCCACTTTAGGTGGAAAGAAGTGGATGGGACTACAGACACTATTTGAGATGTCCCATAATTAGGGCTTGTAATATAAACCCTACCCCCAAAAAAGCCTGAGTTAAGTGAAATCCCCTCCTCCACCATTGTGCAGCATTGTGTAGCAACCAGAAGAAAATAATATGACTGCATGTGAATAAATGTAGATAGTTGTACATGGAAAAAAATAAAACTTCCCCTGAAAATAAGCCCTAATGCGTTTTTCAAAGCAAAATCCTGTCTTATTTTCGGGGAAACATGGTAGTAATTTAGAAAAGATGGAAGGGGCCTGTAAAGCCACTGAGCACAAATCTCTGCTCAGTGCAGGAATCCAATTAAAGTACAGTGGTGCCTCGCTTAGCGATGTTAATTGGTTAAAAAAAATCGCTATGGGAAAACATCGCTAAGCGAAACACTATTTCCCATAGGAATGCATTGAAAACTGGATAATCCGTTCCAATGGGAACGGATTACCGTCCTTAAGTGAAAACCGCCATAGGAAACATCGCTAAGCGAAATGCGGTTCCCCAATGGTTTTGACAGGTCCGTTTTCGCTATTTTTAAAGTGTCTTAAAATGTTCAAAAACTGTTTAAAATGCTTGGAATCGTTAGTGCACCCTGTAAAACCTTTGCAAACTTAATTTGGCTTTGTTCTGAGTCTTCGTTAATTTTTGGTGAATTCCCCCCCCCCATTGAAATGCATTGAACTGTAGGTTTGACAGCTGTTGTTTGTTCAAACAGCATCCCTATTTCTTCTCATTTCTGAAAAAAATGATGCCAACTTTGAAAGGTATGATTGTAAATATGGCGTATCAGACTTATTGTGAGAAAATAGATGTTTCTAAGAATTACTAACATCAAAAACAAGCTGTTCTTTCCAATCTCATCTACTCAGTAATATTGCCAGGGTTGATGGGCCCTGGACACACCATGCCCCGCCTCATACCTACTGAGCACTCCCCCTGCCTAATCCAACATGGGCTCCCCTTCTTTCTCTCCTCTAGCCTCAATGCTCATTCTGCTGCCCCCTTATCATGATCCAGGAGTCTAACTGTGCCTTTGGAACTGGAGGAACCTGTGGGTCTCTGGAGAAATGGATATTTCAGGTTTGATTTCAGCCGCTTCCACAAAGAGTGCAACCTCTTGTAGAAGTAATGGGAGTAAGTAAAATAAAAGCGCTGCTGCCTGGCTGAAAAGGGTGAACATGAGAACAATGACAGGGGAATTATTCTGAAAGTTCCTTGTATTTACACCTGCATGGGAACTGCATTTGATGAGGTGCTGAACCTTCCTGGACCTCTGGCCACAGTGGCACATTTCCACATATCTGTTCCAGAACAGCAGTGTTCTTTCTTAACAAAACGGCAGACAAAAAGGTACTCATTGCAAAGAAAGAATGCATGGATCTCTTAGATGCTGTCGTCAAAATCATGTGGTCCACAGTTTCAGATACTTACTGCTATGCGGTCGTTTCTTAGGTGCCTCTTCCCCATTCTTCTCTTTGTTTTCTTCTCTTTTTTGTGCTGCAATGAGAACTTGAATCTCTGGGTGAAACAAGCTTAGAGGGGTTTCCCCAGCAGCAAGTGCTCTGCAGTGCAAGACCAATGAGACATCTCTGCTGTAAAATTTAAAATATTGGCAAACACGGCTGGCCTCATGCACATTTCCTTCATCTAGAAGGCGTCCAATAAGAAAACTCAATGATTCTGTTTCAGCATCAGAAAGTGTGGTTTGCACTGCACCTTGGGAAGGCAAGCTCTCAAGCTCCAAGTACTTGTGCATGTTTAATGCAGCTATCTTGGAAAAGGAGAACTCCTTTACTAAGGAATCAAAGGATAGCTCGCCACTCACAGCAGTATGGTTGGCCTGCCCTGTGCTGTGGCTCAAAGTCTGTTGTATGATGCGGCAAAGCCAGATCTCTTTCTCTATTTGTTCAAGATCATTTAGTGGGACAGGGTGAGCTCTGGCTAGCCAGTGACCAGCCAAGGTAAGGAGAAGCTGTCTCTCCAGAATGCTTGATGTTCTGTTGTCATCCAATGACTCAGATACAAAGTCTGCCTGAGCTGAAAAAAAATTGGAGGCAGCTTGGTTTGAGATTCCATTTCTCACATAGTTCTCATGGCACTTTTTCCAGAACTCAATCCTTGTCCGCTTTTGAGACCAGTGGTCAATCTGCTTCAACAGGTGTATATTTTGAAGTACCTGCAAAATGTACAGAAATTTATTTATTTATTTGTTTATTTATTAAATTTATACCCCGCCCCTCTAGACCACATCTACTCAGGGCGGCTTACAGCATAAAATAGATCAATATAAAAAATGTAAAAATACAATTACAATATTAATTAAGGCAATTAGTTTAAGAAAGGAGTACCAAGATGGGATAGAATAAGAAAAGAGGAGGAGAAAAAAAGAAAGACTTAGCTGACTGGAGTGAAGGCCTGCTTAAATAGCCAAGTTTTTAACTGGCTTTTAAAAACACCCAGCGAGGGTGCCAGCCGAATTTTTGTTGGGAGGGCATTCCACAGCTGAGGGGCCACCGCCGAGAAGGCCCGGTTTCTAGTTTTTTCCTTCCGAGCCTCTCTCGGCGTCAGACCCCTCAGCCGTCCCTGCTGGCAATGACGGGTGATTCGGGTAGATCTGGGTGGAAGAAGACGATCTGCCAAATATTGAGGTCCCAAACCGTTTAGGGCTTTATAATTGATCATTAGCACTTTGAAGTCAACGCGGAAATGGATGGGCAACCAGTGCAGAGCAGCCAGAGTGGGGGAGATATGTTGGTGTTTTCTCACCCCACTAAGGAGCCTGGCTGCCGCATTCTGGACCATCTGAGGTTTCCGCGTCAGCCTCGAAGGCAGCCCCACGTAGAGTGCATTACAATGGTCTAATCTCGAGATTATGAGCACATGTACTAGAGTAGTGAGGGCCCTCCGATCAAGATATGGCCGCAGCTGGGCAATCCGCCATAGATGAAAATAGGCGGAGCGGACCAAGGATGCCACCTGGGTTTCCATGGTTAGCGCCGGGTCCAGATGTACCCCCAAGCTGCGGACCTCACTCTTTGCGGCAAGGGTCGTCCCCCCGAAAGAAAGGGAGTTACCTATACCGCTGACGGAAGAACCACCCACCCTCAAGACCTCCATCTTGTCCGGGTTCAGCCTCAACCCATTTGACTGCATCCATTTCAGTACAGTCTCCAGGCAGGGCTGAAGGGACAGAACGGCATCCACTGAGGTAGATGAGGAGATGTAGAGCTGTGTGTCATCCATATACTGGTGACACGAGGCTCCACACCCCCTGATGACCCCCCCAGTGGCCTCATGTAGATGTTAAACAGCATTGGAGAGATGATCGACCCCCGTGGGACCCCACAATTGAGGCTCCACAGGGCCGAGACCCTCTCTCCAAGCTGTACTCTCTGGGGCCGGTCCTCCAAGAAGGAACGGAGCCAAGCAAGCGCTGTCACCTATTCCTAACTCAGAGAGCCTCCCCAGGAGGATACCGTGGTCAAAGGTATCAAATGCCACTGAGATGTCAAGGAGGACCAACAAGGACATATTGCCCCCATCGGCCTCCCTCAACAGGTCATCCATCAGTGCGACCAGTGCCGTTTCAGTACCATAGCGCGGCCTGAAACCCGACTGGAATGGGTCCAGAGCGTTGGTTTCGTCCAAAAGCGCCTGGAGCTGATCTGCCACCACTTTCTCAATCACCTTGCTGAGGAAAGAAACATTGGTGACGGGCCTATAATTTCCAATGTTGTCCGTCGCCAAATTTGGTTTCTTCTTAATGGGCCTAATGAGTGTCTCCTTGAGGGCAAGGGGAACCTTGCCCTCCTGGAGATACCCATTAATTATTGCAGTGGCCCATTCTGTTGTTACAGGCCTGGCTGCTTTGATTAGCCAGGCCGGGCAAGGGTCGAGAGAAGAGGTGGAGGACCGACAGCGATCAAGCGCCTTGTCCACCAAATCTGGCGTCACAGGCTGAAAGGAATCGAGAACAACCGGGCAAGGCGGAGCGCTGGACATCTCGGCTCGATCCATTGTATTTAAAAAAGGAGAAAGGTCACGGCGGATGGCCTCCACTTTAGATTTAAAAAACGCTGCTAATTGGTCAGGTGAGATGCTAGCAGGAGGCCCTTCACCCAGACCAATTCCGGATAGATCACGAACTATACGGAAGAGTTCCGCCTGCTGATTAGAAGCATCGCTTATCCGGTCAGCGATGTAAGATCTTCTAGCAGCCTTTACCTTGGCCAGATAACGGTTAGTTGCGATCCTGACAGCTATCTTATTATAATCTGTCGGTTTCCTTCTCCAAATGCACTCTAGCTGTCTCCTTATTCACTTCATTGCTCGTAGATCCTGGGTATACCAGGGTCCTGGCCAAGCTCTGCTCCTGAGAGGACGTTTGGGTGCGATCGTGTCAACAGCCCTAGTAGCGGCGGAGAACCAGCCATCCACCAGAGCTTCGACAGGAACGCCAGACAGTGCTGCTGGAATCCCTCTCATGGTATTCTGGAATCTCATGGGATCCAGTAACCTTCGAGGGCGAACCATTAAAATAGGTCCCTGCTCCCTGCAGGGAGGGAGCTCCATTGTGAGGTTACATTTTATCAGGTGATGGTCTGACCATGACAAGGGGACTGACACGAGGTCAGTCACCATCAGACCACGCTCACTACACTCAGTAGAGAATACCAGGTCAAGCATATGGCCGCCCATGTTTGTGGGACCGTTAACATGTTGGGACAAGTTCAAGAAAGCCATGGTTTCCGAGAACTCAAGAGCTGGACCAGATACCTCCGCCTCCGCATGGATGTTGAAGTCTCCCAGGACCAAAAGTCTTGGGGACTCCAACAGTGCCGCGGAGACGAAGTCCGCCAGCTCCGGTAGGGAGGTGGCTGGATTGCGGGGAGCGCGGTAACCCAGCAAGATCCCAATACCGTCCCTGGCCCCAATTCGTACATGAAGGGCCTCCAAACCTGGCTTCACAACCGAGGAGTGCCTTGTAACCTCTAAAGATTTTCTATAAACAATGGCGAGTCCCCCCCCCCCGCCCCTCCAGTCTGCCCTGGATTTGCAGTTTCTTCTCAATGACAATTAGAACTGAAAGATAAGATATCTACTCATGAATGGATGACAGTGTTTGCATATAGAAAGGAGGAAATATCTTTAGCTTATACCTCAAGAGGAGGTTTGCAAATTTATATGGGACCTCTGACCTTACTAGTCCCTTTCTTTTTCCACTCCTCACTGCCCCCACAAGATGGCTGCCGCCACTCACTTTCTGGTCACCAGTTTCCCTTACAATATGCATACATTCATTTGTGTACATAAATTTTAGCTGAAGACTGGAACTGATCTAGGACTGTGGTAGTTGGTGGACATGCCACTATTCACAGACTACCACAATGAGGAGATGGAACACAACAAAAATGTAAGTTAAAAAACTAAAGACATCCAAATGGCTACATCGCACCTCTTGGATAACAACATTGTCCACAGGTAGCTCTGCCAGCTCTGCCACAGCCCTGGCCATGGAAAAAGAGCATCTTTCCTGTAGTTGCTTCAGAATTCTCCTGCACTCTGTCTGGAAATTCTCATGAGTATAATTTCTTAGAAGAGCAGGATCAATTGAAATAGAGGAGTCCTTCAAGATGCAACTGAGGGCACTCATCTTCTTCATATTTGGTCCTACATGCAAAAGCAGTACAATTAAAAAGCAACGATCACCTCTTAAAATTGTAAATAGTACTATAAAGATGAGAATTTTTTTAAGAGGCAGATACATAGATACATGTTATTAACCTGTCTTGCTCTGCTGAGGCCCTTTCAAAACACCAAGATTGCCCACAGTTAAATTGGTGGAATCAAGGGAGAGAGCATTTTTCAGCTGTGGCACCTTGATAAGGTGAGGTTTACCTTATGACATGGACAGGTTACTGATCGGTAACTGTCATTCCTTTAGTGGCCATCTGTGAATCTCATATATTAGTGTTTCTGCACCTGAGCAAAACTCATCTGACCATTCTATGGTTTAAATACAGAACTATCAAGAATACAGTTTTATAACTAAGTAGCTTAAGGTGTGTTGCAGCCAATGGTTTGAAGGGTGGCTTCATCGGCTGGTAGAGACTTCTTTAAATATTGGGATGCGCTAGAACTAGGGGGTTGTCTGACCACTTAAGGTGTAGTAGGAAGCTCAGCACCGTATGATCTTCAGGTTTTCCTATTGAAGAGGTGAAGGGAAAGAATCTTCACCATTTGTATTCTTAAGTCAGTCTAGTAGAAGGTTTCCTGGATTCATTCATTATCCTCAAAAACACTGGAGAATTCTCCATGCCGTCAACCTCAGTGTGACTAAATCTGGATGACAAACAGAACCCTTGTTCTGCAAAAGCAAGTGGGGGATCAAGTGCAGGACATGCAACAATGGGCTCGAGGTAAAGGAAGCCAGATTTCAGTTGAATATCAGGAAAAACTTCCTGTTAGAGGAGTATGACAGTGGAACCAGTTACCTCAGGAGCTGGTGAGTGCTCCAACCCTGGAGCCATTCAAGAAAAACTTGGATAATCACCTGGCAGACATGCTTTGATTGTATTTCTGCATTAAGCAGGGGGTTGGACTTGATGGCCTTGTAGGCTTCTTCCAACTTCAGTTTTCATAGAATCATTGGCAGCTGGAGAATGTCTCGTGCCATTAGTTTTAATGTTGCAAACCAGACTTGACATGGGCACCACAGAGCTATTAGAATGGGGTTTGACCTCTCTTGTCAAAGACTTACTGCTATCTTGTATAGCAAGGGTACTGGTGGAAAGAGGTAGGAAAAATCTTTTAGCCTTCAAGACATTAACTCAGCTCCTAGTGAAGCAAGACTTCGACTAGTTTGAGAACAATATCTCTGGCACTTCTTGTTGTTCTTCATAGGAAAGAGGTTGATAACTGGATGACCCCATCAGCTGCACATTTTGTTGAAAATGTCTGGGGCTAGTTCCCATTCATGATCTTGAACTACCTGTTTGTTTAGATTGCATGCTAGTTGATTGTGTTCTCCCACCACATGGATAGCTATTGGAAAGATGTGGTGCACCAGACACCATTCCCAGAGGTGGACTATGAGAAGCAGGCAAGACATAGAGTCTGTTCTGCTCTGCTTGTTTATATAATATATGGTGGTAAGGTGCTGGTGGCCACTTGTACTACTTTGCCAGAAATCAATATCTTTTAAGCCTTGAAAGCTTTTAGAACTGCTGGGAGCTTTAATTTGCTTATGTGCATTTTGCCTCTCTTTCCTGGATCAAAGAGTATGGACCTGGAGATTCATGCCGTGAACGAACCAGCTTCCAAGGCTTGCACTGGTTGTTACATGTTAAAAGTCTGAAAGGCCTTAAGTTGGGAATTGTAGCCCACCATTGGTGCTGTGGTCCTAACTCAGGAGTCACAGTCAAGATCTTTGAGGAGCTCTCTATTAGTATATCGAAGGATGCCAAATACCAAGCCTGAAGGGATCTCATCTTCAACTACACGTGTGGGAGAATATATGTTGTTGATGCCAATACTCTCAGGAGCCTCTGGACCATATATACTGTTATCTTTGCATGTGCCTTACATTTTTAATTAAAGCCATTTGTTTCTCTTTCTTTTCCTGAGGCAAGTAAGCCTCTGCAATTCTGAAACTGATAAAAGTACTGATGTAATTGATTTTGGTGGTTTTAAAATTGATTTTTCTAGGTTAACTCTCATACCAAGATCCTCTAGAACAGTGGTTCTTAACCTTTTTGAAAGCAACGCCCCCTTGAGCCATTGAGGAAGTTATCATTGCCCCCCTCCCCGCAGTGATATCTTATTTATTTATTTATTTATTTATTTATTTATTTATTTATTTATTTATTTATTTATTTATTTATTTATTTATTTATTTATTTATTTATTTATAGACACTTAAATCCAATGACCCCTGAAAACAAAATTGAATTCCAAGAAAATGAAATGCCCCCCAAAAGTAACATTTAATGATTTAGTTGCAAGCGAATTTTAAGACACAAAAAGAAATATAAAAAGGGCATAAAAACAAACCGCAATGCAGGAACTAAAAATTTTAAAATGAAAACTCTGAAACTAAATTAAGATTGGAGGAAAATATATATTCATGCACATTGTAAAAAGGCTGCAGCCATCTTCACAGGTTTGGCTTGCTCCAGCGCCCCCCTACCGCCCCCCTTCTACTCCAGCGCCCCCACACCGCCCCTTTTCGTTCTACCGCCCCCCTGAAAAATGAAATTGCCCCCTGGGGGGCATTATCGCCCACGTTAAGAACCACTGCTCTAGAAGACACAAAATGAACAAGACATCTTGTTCTGCCTTGACTCTGGAACTGGCTACAATCAACTAATCATCTATATATAGGAACACCATTATACTGCGAGGTCTCAGGTAAGCAGCGAAAACAGGGTGCAAAAATAAATAAATAAATAAATAAATAAATAAATAAATAAATAAATAAATAAATAAATACATACATACATACATACATACATACATACATACATACATACATACATACATACATACATACATACATACATAAAAAGGAACAGCACAATTTTCCTTACCATGTGGAAGAACAATGTCTGTATCAGCAAAAAGCCGAAGGAGTTTTCCCAGTTCATATTGTGTTCTGCATTGCTGTAACATCTGTTCAATAAGAAATGAAGCCTGCAACTCCAGCCAGGGCACAGATAAGATGGATTGTGGCACTTCATGTGAGGCTTCAAGCTGTGGAGAGACCATCTACAATAAGCCACACTCCAGAGTGCCCACCTTCACCACTTCCTCCTTCGCTTGTCCAAATTAAGACAACTATGGTAGTAGCAGCAGAAATTTGAGAAACTGAAAACTTTATACACAAAAAAAGGAGTACTACGTCACCTGGTAGCATGAAATTTTAGATTTCCAAAGACAAAGGGAACACAACTATAGCAGAAGTCTATAACAATGTCTTCTATCGTTATATGTCTTTCTAGCAGACACCTTGAACAAGAACTCCACTCAGAGCTTTCTGTCAAAATATTTATCAAGTGTCATCCTAAATACATAGGATGAAATTTCCTCATATCTTGAGTCTGTCTGTCAGGAACAGAGGTCCAATTTATTTATTTACAATATATTTTAGCAGCACCATTACCAATGGTCTCTGAGCGGTGTATAACAATATTAAAACAATTTACCTACCCATCTAGACTGTTGACAAGGGTTAATATTTCCTATAGGCCAGAGGAAATGTTATTTGGTTACTCCAAAGCAACAAACATTTCCTATGATTGGTTGATTCTCTCTTAAGTTATTCCATGCAGGCTGACTTAAGGCTATTAGGAAGGACCTACCTATAGGAGGATGGGGATACTCTGTTTGTGGGGAAAACTAATAGCTTCACATCAGTAATTGCATTCAGAGTCCATAGGAACTTACAGTATAACCAAGACCTCACAACTAGGGTGAATACATAGGGATGTTATGCATGGGGAAATTTGAGGATGAAGTTTACATTGGATGAGAGACTTGGAAACTGAAGCAGCTGGAGTGACCTGCTATACCTGTGCCATGTTTGTCTTCCTGCCTGAAGCAGCTCTTCTTGCAGCAAGTGCAAGTGAAACTATAGCAGCTTAAAGCCAATCTTCTCCAGGTCAGTGAATGACAAACAACCAGCATCCAGGACTTGATCCTGGACCTGGCCTATATTACAAGGGACCTCACTGGATAATCTCTTCAGCTCTGCCAACCTGGATTCTCTCCGCAGCAGTAGGCAAAACCTGGAAAGTAGGCAGTACTGTACAGGGATTCTGTTGTATACCGTCCACCCTGCTGCACAATAGTTTCCATGCCTAAGCTAATGAAGCTAATCTTGGGGGTGATACTGTTGTGTTGGGGCACTTCAATGTCTATTCTGAGACAGTCTTATCAGGAGAGCTCAGGATTTCATGTCCTCATGACAGCCATGGGTTTGTACTAAGGTTCCCTCTAAGTCAGGCACACGCCACTCCGCCTCACTCCACATAGCTCTCTTCCTTCTCTGTGCAGCAATCATGTTCAACCCCTTTGGTTCCAGTTGTGACAGAACCCTGCATGGGGAGCGGAGTCATGCATGCACACAGGGGTGAAGTTATGAGCAAGAGAGGCAAAGCCCCACTCAGCGGGGCTGAAAATCTGGGGGCATGTTGGTCTGTACCAAATGAAATACTGACTCATTCATGCAGCAGGTCACACCCTGTGAAAAATTCTCTCAACCCTTTGCAAATAAAATCAATCATATCTTCTTTGACTTGGTTGCTGTAGTTGACAAACATCCTGCAAATGTAAATTCAGCCTCTGCTTCTCCTATGATAATATATACGTTACCGTTTGAGCAGTGCAAGGATGTGGGGCAGGGTTTTTGCACTGGTGACAGCCACCCCATGCATACTGGGTCCTTGCCTTTCCTGGAACTGGCATAATGGATGAGGGGAGTAGTGACTGCCTCACTAGGAGAAGACAATGGTCTAGCCTGCTTAAAAGAGGCAGCTTAATAAGCACTATTGGGGGGAAAAGCCAATCCTGTACTAGATAACTATCAGTTAGTCTTAAATAGTCTTTGGCAAAATTCTAGAGCATGTGGTGAGTTTATGGCTGTAGGGTTTTTTTTATAATATGGATTATCTTGATCTCTTTCAACCAGGCTTCAGGCCTGTTTATGGAACAGACACTGCTTTGGTAATCTTGGTGGATCTACAGAATGTCAGGATCTAGACAAGGGAAGTATGTCCCTGTTGGTTCTGCTGGACCTTTTAGTGGCTTTTGATACCATTAACTATGGAATCTTTTTGGAATCTTTCTCTGGGATGGGACTTGTTATTCCTAACTGCTGTGGTCAATGTGCCTTGGTGTACTTTATGCAACCCCCCACCTTTTGCTCCAGAGAATGAATATGCATTTTGAAGGGGAAGGGTTCATGATGATGGAGATCTGTGATATTGTGTATCACAGATCATATTTTGCAGTGTAAGGTCCACTGAGACATCATCAATTACCTGCAGCCCATCCCTCTCCCAGGTTTTGGGGGACTGGCCTGTTCTTACCTACAGACAACCCCCAATATTAAACTACTACTGACACACAACAAGGCAACACAATATGGAGACAGAGAAAGGAACAAGACCCTGCCACAAATAGAGAGGTTACTTACCTGTAATTCTGGTTCTTCGAGTGGTCATCTCTGAATTCACACTAATGGGTTAATGTGCGCCTGCGCAGAGATCTCCGGAATATTCTAGAGCTCAAACACACGTTCACCAGGACAGCCCCCCCTAACACACGTGGTCCGCCCATCCTGGTGATTGCCTCAGTTGCCGAACAGCCCTCTGCTGTATAAAATAAACAGATGTGACAGACAGAGGGGAGGACGGGCGGGAAGTGTGAATTCATAGATGACCACTCAAAGAACCAGAGTTACAGTTAAGTAACCTCTCTTTCCTCTTCATGGTCTCTGTGAATGCACACTAATGGGTGACTAGCAAGCTTACCTGACAGGAGGAGGGATGTCATAGAAGAACAGAAACCAATACTGCTCATCTGAAGGCAGCATCCAACTGGGCCCATACATCCAATCAATAGTGGGATGCAAATGTTGACGGAATAGACCAAGCAGTGGCCTTGCATATGTCAGGAACAGGTATGCCTTTCAGAAAGCCAGTAGAACAGACCTGGGCAAAATGTGGCCCCTGGGCCACACATGGCCTGCGAGCCGCTCCTGTCCGGTCTGCCGGTTGTCGCTCCAGTCTGGCCCGCTGGTCACCACTCCTGTCCGGCCTGCCTGTCGCCACTGAGCGAGCCGGAGCTTCAGCCACCCAGCACAGCAGTAAGCAAAACTCGTGAGATCCAACGCTGGGATCTTGCGTGCTTTGACTGTTACTCTTGAGCCGCAAGCTGCGGAGCCTACAGCTCAAGAGGCCAGAAGCAATCCTTGCGCAAGTGATATGATGACGCATCACGTTGCCTGCGCGGGATAGAAGACAGTCAGAAAGGAAAGCCGCAGGGGAACGGAGGACAGGTGAGTTAGCTCAGTGTCAGGGTTTTTCTTCTCCTCCCCCTGCGGTGAACAAATTACAACACTCACATAATTAACTCCCTAAAAAGTTTACCGAGTTAACTATGTCAGCCTCCTAGTTTGTTCACTGCAGGGCCTCACCCAATGGGGGCCTATTACTACCCACAAATTGGGGGCCTGTTACCACCCACCTAATGGGGGCCTATTGTTAAGTAAAGTTGGTTCAGCCCCCGAACACAGTTCAGATTTTTCATGTGGCCCCCTATAGAAATTAATTGCCCACCCCTGCAGTAGAAGTAGCCACTTCTCTGGTGGAGTGTGCCTTAATGTCAGGAGGTAGCGGTTTCTTTGCAAGTTCATAAGCAAGACATATGGTGTGGACAATCCAATGTGAGATAGTTTCGGGGGAAATCTGAGTTCCTCTATGTGGCAGATGCATGGAAACAAACAGTCTCTTAGACTTGCGGAAAGGCACCTTTCTTTTCACATAAAATGCTAGGGCTCTCCTGACATCCAAGAGATGGAAGGATCGCTGTGGGAAGAAGGTAGGTAAGATGATAGACTGGTGGACATGGAAATCAGAAACAACTTTAGACAGGAAGGAAATATCAGGGTAGAGCGTGACTGGGTGAAATTACAAGAATGGGAGATCCACTCACAGAGCTGCGAGTTCGGATGCTGTACGTGCCGATGTGATAGCTACCAAGAATAAAACTTTAAAACTAGAGAAGCCGTTTAGATGAGGTTGCGAGAGGTTTGAAGGGTGGTAGCGTTAAGCACTGGAGAATGGTATGCAAAGACCATTGTGGTGGTGAAACATACCTGGTTGGTCGCAAGTTAGCCACACCTCGTAGAAATTGTTTTAAGGTTGGATGTTTGAATAACGAGGCAGCATCAGAGTCCCTGGGCTGCTGTGCTACAATTGCTGATAGGTAAACCTTCAGCACAGATAATGAAAGGTGACATTCAAAAAGATGAGAAAGGAAAGCCAGTACTGTTGAAAGAGTAGTTGGGTTTGTAGGAAGGTTCTTCTGATGTGCAAATTTAACAAATGCAGACTATTTATACTCATAAAGCTGTTGAGCAGAAGGTTTCCTCCCATGAGCCAGAATAGTGTTTAGGGAGGGTAAGGCTCCAGGCTGTCAGGTGGAGTGATTGGAGGTCAGGATAGTAAGTCTGTCCCTGGTGTTGAGTGAGAAGGCAGGGTATGAGCAGGAGACAGTGTTGGATGCCATCGAACCACGGCTGTCTTGGCTACCACGGGCTATGAGCATGGCATTGGTGCAATCCTGCTGCAGCTTGATGATGGTTCGTAAGAGAAGAGGAACTGGAGGTAAAGGAGGTGCGAGGTCTACCTTGCCATGAGAGCATCGCCAAGAGAGTCCAGTCCTATGCCTGCCCAAGAGAAATATTGGACACATTTGGTGTTGTGTGCCGTGGTGAAGACATCTATTTCGGGAAGACGCCATCTGTCGCAGAGCTAGAGGAATATGGAATCGTTGAGAGACCATTTGTGCATCTGCGAATGAAGTCTGCTGAGAGTATCTGTGAGTTGGTTGTGTTGGGAAGGAATGTGGATCGCTATGGGAAAAACATGGCGGGCTAGGCATCATTCCCAAAACTGAACGGCAAGGTACAGGAGCTGTAGTGAGTGTGTTCCTCCCTGCTTGTTGATATAGTAAAGTGCTGTGGTATTGTCTGTAGTCACCTGTACGGCGTTGCCAGTAATGAGAGGCTCGAAGGTGCAGAACGCTTTGTAGATTGCCAGTAATCCCAGATTGTAGATATGAAGAGTTTTCTCATAAGTGGCATGAATGTGTAGGCTTAGTTGTCAATTGGAGGGGTGCAAAGGGTCTGCTGAGAAAGAGGTTGGTTGGAGTAATCAACTATATCGAGTTGCGAGTTCGGGAGTGACCTGTAGGATCTTGGTAGGCGCGTCGGAGAGAGGGTTGAAAAGGGAAAGATACCACACCTGTAAGGAGTGCATCTTTAATCGGGTGTGCTGTATGACTGACGTGGTGGAGGCAATGAGGCCTAGAAGGCGTTGAGCCTGAGGAGCAGTTAGGAATGTGTAAAGCTGAAAATATTGGACAAGAGAGTGCATCTTCAGTGTTCTTTCTTGAGGGAAGAACACCCATGCGACCCGAGAATCTAGGATGGTGCCTACATAGGTGACTCTCTGTGAGGGAGTTAGGACAGATTTGTCCATGTTGACACTGAGGACCAGATCTGCTAAGAGAGAAAGAGTGAGAGTGATGTCGCGTTGAGCTTTAGAGCGTGATGGGGATACTAACAACCAATCATCGATGTATGGGAACATTGAGATTCCCAGAGTGCAGAAATGGGCTGCCACAGGGGCCATGCACTTTGTAAATACCAGGTTGCTGCCTAGCTTCCTTCCCCAATCATCCGATGGAGATCAAGGGCTGGTATCGGCCACATCCGAATCAGGTGTTGGGAGATTGGGAGGTGATTCTTGCGGTACCATTGAATCTGAAGGTGCTGGGGGTGGTTGTGAGGCTTGTACATCATCCATAGTAGCTGGTGGACGTAGGGATTGCTCCCACAAAAAAGACTTAAGTTGCTGCTGATGAAGTTTGATGGCTTGTTTAGTGAATTTTTTTTACAAAAAGAGCAAGTAATCAGTTGGTGAGATTCCCTCAAGCAAAACAAACAAGAATTGTGACCGTCTGTGAGAGGCAGTTTGTTGGGGCAAGAAATGCATCTCTTAAACAGTTCTGCGAGGGCCACAAAGGGTGGGAAGGGGGGGAAGGGTTGGGGGGCGGTAGGAAAAATGGGATCAAGTCTTTTAGAAATGAAAATGGGATCAAGTCTCTTACAAATCTGACAGATTAAAAGTCTATTTTTCTATAGAATCAATTTGTTTGTCGTTTATTTCTCTAGAGAAAAGAACCAAGAAGTATGAACGGAGAGCTTGTGAAGAGATGAGACCTCAGCAGTGGCAAAAAGGAACTGAGGCAATTGCCAGGATGGGCAGACCTCGTGTGTTAGGGGGGTGATCCTGACGAACACATGTTTGAGCTCTAGAATATTCCGGAGATCTCTGTGCAGGTGCAGATTAACCCATTAGTGTGCATTCACAGAGACCACGAAGAAGAACTAGATATCAGCTGTGCCCCCATATCTATTGCTGCAGAAGAAGAAGAGGAGGAAGAGGAAGAGGAGGAAAGAAGAAAGAAGAAGAGGAGGAGGAGGAGGAGGAAGAAAACTCTATTATAGTTCCTGAAGGAGAAAAACAGGATTACAAAGGGAGACTTCCACAGGAGGTCAGCAGAAAATAACTATATAAAGCACATCCAGTGCATCACAAAGGACCTAAACAGATATCAGGGTTTCTCAGCACATTACATGTATCAGCAACAAGCGTTCTACTATCTACAAGATATACAATATTTGTCTTCTTTGACAGTCTCCGCCTTCTGTCCCAGAAACCATCCCTAGAATTTCTCTGACAGTCAGGTCTATCTGGCCAGGGCTTGTGACTTCCATCAACTAATAGTTGACAGCCCCATTCCTGTATTAACGAACCTCTGTTACTTTCTCTGTTACCTCTATCCTTACTTGGACAATGACACCTACCACCATGGGAACATTTACGAATTTAGGAGGATATAGTATTTGCACCCCCTGCATCTGAAAAAGTGGATTTTGACACAGGAAAAGCTCATATGGAAATAAATCTGTTAGTCTTTAAAGTGCTACAATATTTCTCCCCTCTTTCCCCCTCAAATCCTGCCATTACACAAGTCAGAGATAACAGAATCTGCCTCAGGAACGAAAGATCTGTGGATTTCCCCATCCCACCCCACCAAACACAATTTCATAAAATACATCAAGTTTTTGCTCACTCTTGAAAGACTGGCTTGGAAGGCGAGGAGCTTGGTCTGGGCTTCACTGTAATTTTTGTAGGTCATGCATAACTCATACACTTCCAACATCATCTTCAATGGTGAATCCTTAACAGAGTGACACAAAGAAAAAAACACACATTTTCATGTCAGATGTTTTACCCAAAATAAGCTGCATGATTCTTTAAAGAGATACATTACTATTGAAAATCCCACCCCATCTCATTCCAGTATTAACTCTAAAAGCATAATCACAACACACAATGGGCTGGGGGTACTGTCTCTTTGTTGGCAGGTAGATCATTTTGGAAGGTCTGAGTTCAGCCTCCATTTCCGCTGGAGTTTTTGAACTGAAGACATCTTCCTTATACCTCTTGGGAGCATTGGTTATTTACTGCAATTGGCTCTTTGAGTGCTTATTCACATATAGGTGGGTGACCGAACAAAAATGTCACTGGAGAACCCTGCAAAGCTTATCAAGCACACAGAAAACTCTCCTCTCTCTGTGTGTGTGTGCATATCTCTACAATACATTACTGAATGGAAAATATGACTGCATAACCAAAGGAAGCATCCTTTCTGGACCAATACAGTGGGGTCTCGACTTACGAACGGTTCTACATATGAACTTTTCGACTTATGAACCCGCCTGATAGGAAATTACATACTCAACATACGAACTTCCCTCGAGTTACGAACAGGAAAAAGTGCCCCCTCCCTCCCCTTAGAGGCTTCTGGAGGGGGAAAAAAGGTCAGAAACTTAAAACTAAATAAAAGAAAGTCACGTACCAGGCCTTGGTAGCCCCTGAACTGCAGGAAAAAGAGCAGCAAAGAGATAAAAACCGACACCCAGAAGGGAGCCTGGCAGCTATTTTGTGCTTTTCTCTGCTCCTGCCCCCTCCTCTCCCCACCTAACAGCTGATCAGCTGGCTCTGAAGAGGCTTGGGGAGGCTTGCTCAGCATCTAAAAAGCCTGCCTGTGTGTCTTTGTGCTGAAAAAATCAGCACAACATGCTTTAAAACATGCTTCAAAATTGGCTTCGTTGGAAAAAAAAGATTTCAAAAGTGCTTTTAAAACTGTGCCCTGCCTCCTCCCCTCCTTTCCTGAACTTTTCTTGACCTAAGAAAAAAAGAAAAAATCTCCCTCTAGTGGCAGAAGGTGGAATAGCAGCTTCCCATTAGTTTCCCATTACAGTGGTGCCTCGCTTAACGAGCGCACCGTTTAACGATGAATCCGCATAGCGACGCATTTTTGCGATCGCTAATGCGATCGCATTGCGATGTTTTAGGTGGCAAAACATCGCATTGCATTGTTTAGAAAACAGCTGATTGGCGATACCAAAATGGCCACCGGGTGCAGAAAATGGCCGCCCGCAGCGTTTTCGCACCCTGCCCTCACTTACCGAGGCGGCAAAAATGGCGGCCGGATGGGGAATCTTTGCTTACCGGTGAGTTTTCCCCCCATAGGAACGCATTAAACAGAGTTTAATGCGTTCCTATGGGGTTTTACGTTCCGTATAGCAATGTTTCCGGATAGCGACGATAATCCTGGAACGGATTAACGTCGCTATGTGGGGCACCACTGTAGTTTCTATGGACGGAAAAGAGCAGATACGGATTAAATGGTTTTCAATGCATTCCTATGGGAAATGCAGATTCGACCTACGAACCGCCTTCCAATACAGATTAAGTTCGTAAGTCGAGACCCCACTGTATCTCCTTGTGATGAGTGATGAAACTGGTGAGATGAATTGGTGGGACACATTTCAATCAGAAACTAAAACAGACATGACAAAGTAACTGATGTGAAAAGTGTGAGAGTGAAATAGACTTGGGCAATACCTAGGGTTTGATACTTTCAATCTTACAACAAATTTCTGTAAGTTGCCACTATATGCTGTGTCAGTAAATTCCACAATGTTACAGTGTGCCCTTTGACTATCTTACCACCCAGCTTCAGTTGATAAACCTTGGATCTATGGAGATGAACAAGAAAGTGGTCATGGCTATCCATCAGCTGTGATTATCATATTCAGGTCATTTGTTCACACCACAACTTGATATATCTTAATAGCAAATACAGTTGTGCCCTGCTTTACGATTGCTCCGCATTACGACAAAACCGCATTACGATGATGTTTCTGCGATCGCTTTTGCGATTGCAAAACGATCATCTCAATAGGGTTTTTTCGCTTTGCAATGATCGGTTCCCTGCTTCAGGAACCGATTCTTCACAAAACGACGATTTTTGGACAGCTGATCGGTGGTTTCAAAATGGCCACCGGGTAAATAAAATGGCTCCCTGCTGTTTTCTGGCACGGATTCCTCGCTGCACAGGCACCGAAAATGGCCGCCCTATGGAGGATCTTTGCTGGACGGTGAGTTTCCAGCCCATTGGAACACATTGAAGGGGTTTCAATGTGTTTCAATGGGCTTTTTATTTTTGCATTACGAAGTTTTTGTTCTACAGTGATTTCGCTGGAACAAATTAATGGTGTAATGCGAGGCACCACCGTATCACATACAATGAAAATAAACTGCTGGTTTTGGGAAGAGACATAAAGACATATTTCCATCCAAGGGAACTAACAATTGGTTTGACAGAAGACAAATAAGTAGCTGTAGATGTGGTTCTTTGAGTGGTCATTCACAAACTCATATCAACTGGCTATTTTGCGCATGCCCAGATAATCTCAAAACCTTCTACAGATGAGATGAAGTGTTTTGGTTGGGGCCCTGCTCATATAGAAAGTACACCCATTCTATCCCATTATCCTCAATTTCAGTCTACCCTTTGAGAAGGAAGCCAAGCAGGATGTATGAGTTCACAGATGACCACTCAAAGAACCACAGTTACAGGTAAGCAACCTCCTCTTCATCATCATATCTGTGAATGCACACAAATGGGTTATTACAGAGCTTATTTCTTAAAGGATGGCAGATGTCACTCGCCAAGATTTCATATCCAGGGAATACTGCCAAGTGTTTGTCTGGGTCCATGTGGCCTTGCAGATGACAGGGAGCAGCACTATCCTCAGGAACACTATCCATGTGGCAGTGGACCACTGTGCATCCTAACGGTTTTTGTCAGAGGAGTACAGGCCAGCTGGTAGCAAAGTATGATTGTGTCCACAGCCCATTTGGTAAAATGTTGCAGTGCAACAGCTGGGAGCACTGTAGAAAGAATAGCTCTCCCAAATCTGATGTTCTTTCTTTTGCAAAGATCACGACCATAATTCTTGATAAAGATGGATGATTGTGCCCACATTGCCAATATCCTCCAGCAGGACACATTAAAGAGCCACTGCCAAATAAGTGACAGGTCTGGTAGAATCACATAGAGGCACTTGTGTAAGTTCATACACCAGTAAAATAAACCCAGTGACCCCGTGGGGAGAGGGAAGTATTGCAATGAGATAGGCAAATCCTTCCTCAAACCACCAAAATAGACAAAGTGCAGAAAAGTGCAATTCTTGATGTACAGAAAGCAAGAACCACCTCACATCCAGAGTGAAGAACACGCGTCGCACAACTTCCTGATTATGGTGGAAAGAGGAAACCACCTTTGGTAAAAGGGAAATATTTGACAAAGAACTACCTTGTCTGCATGGAAGGTTAAGTACAGCAAGTCAGATCTGAAACAGCAGGTTCTTCAAGCAGTCATCCATGAATTCACACATAAAGGTTGCTTTTGTGCCTGCATGAAGTTGCTCTCGGAACATTCTAGTACTTAGTAAAGTAGGCCATTAGAAACCCCCCCTCATGGTGCACATGGAAGGTGAGTATGATTGAAGGGAGGAGGGTGGGTTGTGTGAATTCATGGATAACAACTCAAAGAACCAGTTACTGGTAAGCAACATGTTCTTCTTCTTTGCAGTCTCCATGATTCACACATACAAGTGAGTAGCAAGCTCACTGACCAGATGGTGGGAAATCACAGAAGAACTGAAGAGAGCACAGTTCTGCCCAAAGAAGGACACATCTTGTCTCTCATGTATAGCCGATAATGCCTGATGAATGTCAAAAGCTGAGCCCAGGTAGCAGCATTGCAAATGTCTTGAAGGCTGATGTCCTTAAAAACATAGCTGAGGACACAGCTCTTGCTGAGTGAACTTTGACATATTTAGGAAAGGGCATCTTAGTGAGCTGATAACAATGTGTAATGGTATTGACCAGGCATTTAACTAACAATAGGAAGTGCCCTGAACTGGAAAACTGAATGCCTTAGAGCAAAATGGAGGTCCAGTCAGACTGAGATATGAAAAATAGGAATCCTTTAGGTCTATCATGGCAAGCCAGACCCCTCTTTGTAAAAGGAGGTATAGGGTCACCATCCAAAACTTTTTAGTGTGAATGAAGTGATTGACTGCTCTGAGATCCAAAATGGGGCAAAGGCCTCCACATTTCTTGGGCACTGTGAAATCGTGGGAAAAGAATCCATCATGACTGAGCTGAGGGTGAGCACATTTGACAGCGTTATTTTCCAGGAGAGCCAGGTTCTCCTCTTTTAGGAACTGAGAAGGGGCATAGATGCCCATCAGTGGCAGACAGAGGAACTCAATCACATGCCCATTTTTAATGATAGCTAGCACCCATTTGTTGGTGGAGATCTGGTGGTGCCAGAGATGGACATAAGGTGTCAAAAATGATATTGCTGCTTCTATAGCATGGGTGCAGAATGTTCTGCTGAGGTGTATCTGCACAATGCTGAGGGAAAGATAGTGTACCAATGACACCAAAACCAAAAGCAGAGTCAGGTAGAGCAGAACAGATGACGTGTGCTACCCTGTATATAATGAATGGCAGTCATGTTGTGTGCTGCTGCTTGGACCCTTCTTCCTCTTAGAATTAAGTGCAGGAGTTCTTAAAGCACTGAAGTGATACCTGCATTCCCAGGGGGACCAGCAAACTTGAATCCCCACAATAAGTGTCTGATGCATTTATGGTGACAATAGATGTGGGCAATGAAAAGACAGGCCCTGTCTAACATTGGGAGTAGACCTCCACCAAAGTAGACTGTATCAAAATTCTGACAGCAAGATCAGGAGGTGAATGTTGTGATGTAATGGAGGACTGAGTCTTCAGAGGAACCTCCTCAGAGGTATGCATGTGCAATCATCCAGAAGGGGGTCACTGCAGCAATATAGGCCATAAAGCCTCGGTGTCTTTGAATTATGAGTACTGAAGACATTGTGTGTTGTGCCACCTTGGCTGCTAGATGTGTGGCTTTGTTGGTGGGAAGGATGGCTTTTTTGAAGCAAGCATCCAATATGACACCAATATACAGAATAAGCTGGGATGGAGATAGACATGGTTTTCTCTCATTGACCCACAGCCCAAGACTGCAAAGAAGCAATAGAGTAAACTAGATATGAGGAAGAAAATGTGGAATTTACAAACAAAAATTAAGAACTCCAGCTTTACTATCTGGAAGAACTGAATCGTTGAACACCAAGAGTCACAGAAAGCCTAGAATTAACACATGGAATTAGCTGACAATTGAGCTAGAGATCTAAGCCATCTAACCACGGGCTCCAGACCTCTCATTTCACTTTCTGATGTAGATAACATATCCGAACCTTTTCTATGCCAGCATGTCCACAGCATAACAAATCATTACTCAAATGAGGAAAGGGCTGCTGTCATGAAGGTATTAAGATGTAGTGGTGGAGCTATTGGAGGTTCTTCTTCTTTGGTTCCAACATAGGTGTCTTTGATATCTTCGTAGATTTCAGATCAATCAAGCATCCTGATATAGGATTTAGAAATAAGCCTAGAAAACAGTACTGAAGATGTCTATACCGAAGATACGATGGATGTCAAGACTAACTGAAGCAGGGGTGGGTGGGTGCAAAAAGACAGCAGGGACAGTTAGCCCCCAATGTAAGGAAGCTGATGGAGCATCACTGGATTGTCCACCAGTTAGATGGGCCGTGGAGGATGGGAGACATGTATCTGATGGCAGTGGAACATATGGAAAAAAAAAAGAGTCATTCACTGATGAATTTGATGCCTTACATGTCTACAGATGAAAGGTTTAATTGTGCCCAACCTCCTTTGTAGAAGCCTTTTACAAATTTGTAGGTTTTACAAATTTAAGTGTACAGTACCTTGCCCTAGATGCAAAGGGGATGGTTGTCCAGAGGAAACAGCTTACAACCAAATCCAAATCAAATAAACAAGAAGGAAAAATGAAAGCAGATTAATTCTGCACAGATTAATTCTGTGCAGATTAATTCTGCACAGAAAAACAGATAGCATCCATGGTGATATCATCATGACAGTCAAAAACGAAGTGAGTGGAAATATGTCTTAGGAATATGCACAGTTGGGGAGAGGAGGGATTTACACCTGATTTAGTGCCAGAAAGGACCCAGACAAGATGTTTGTGCAGGCACAAAATCCATGTGCTTGATACACAGAAACTACATTGGATAATACTCAGTTTCACTTCAAAGGAATTTTAGAATAATACAAAGAAACACAAAAAAAGGCCTACTGAAATATATAGGATCTACATTCAGGAAAAGTTTCCAATGCACCATCAACAGCCAGCTAACTGAGTTTAAATTCAAATAGGATACAATTACCTTCAGAAACAACTGAAAGCCGTAAAGAAGTGTTCTGTTTTTCTGCCTCCTTAGAAGCATCTGCCAGAAGGTCGCCAAATCCTGAAGATTCCACTCGTGGGTTTCAAGTGAGTCTTCAATGTGGTTTGTCACTTCAGCAGTGGTGAAGCTATCCAAGGAAGTTATTATCCAAACACAGAGACAATGGATAATGTGTGCATCCTGCCAAATGCATGAGTATAGACACAGAGGAAGGATGACAGAAAAAAATGAGGATTTTTTTTTTCAAATAAAGCTTGTGACAGCTCAATCATATGATAAAGGTATAGCTCACCCTTATCTTCAGACAGTGACTGCACAGCCTTTTTAATGTTATAGAATGTGTACCTGAAAGCATGCAGCCAGAATACTCAGAACTGGAGCATGGTGCTTGACTGTTTCACCCAGAAGGTAACGCCAAGGATGTGGGTGATGCTGACACTGAAGCAGAATATGGAACAAATTATTCATGCTCTGCCTATGCTCACATCCCAGCAGGTGAGGGCTGCTACACTGGTCTTCCAAACGAGTGTCTGGAGCCTGGAAAATTTGAAAAGCCAGCCTCAAGTGATCCTGCAAAGGATGAGGGAAGTCTTGGAAGATGAGGTTGATCTGAAATAAGTGAAAAAAACCGCAAAGTAAGTATTCTCATACACACATACTCAACAGTTCCACAGAACTCTTCACCCACAAATCGTCAATGATCCTGGTGAGGTTGAGGGAGAAAGTATAACATGCCAAACAAAAAAAAGAAACACAACTGACAAAACCAAGCAACCTAATAATTAAAAAAACAATAACAGAGCTTATATCTATGTGTGTATAACTAGACTACCTCAAAGAGACCTCCCTATTCCTTCATGTCCAAAGAAGTTCTTCCAGCCTTTTGAAAATCCAACACATGGCACAAAGAACTCACCAGAAAAGGTTGAGCTATAGCAGAGAGAGAAGGGCAGAGGAACTTTCTACAAAACAAGCCCTTTCTGTAGAAGGAAAATGTGGACCCAGCCCATGACTTTTACTTTAAGGAATGACAGCATGAGCAACCTGGTGCTGCTCCTCTTTACCAAATTAATCCATATAGATTTGTTTCAATCTTTTTGCAGCATGAGTGAATATACTTATATTCATTACTATTGATCTCTCCCCCCCCCAAAAAAAATATTAAGGAACTATTGTTCAAATACATACTATTTTCTGTGAAAAGGAATACCTTCTACAGACAGCAGAAAATAAATAAAAATGAAAACCTATATTTATCACCTCTGCCATCTTACCTCAGCTGGCTGGTAGCTGTACATTTCAGCTACAGTGATAAATTGCAGCCATTCATTGGCTCTAGCACACATTTTCAGATATGACATGCTCAGCTTTATGTTGTGAAGCCTGCAAAAGTGAACTACCAAAGACCACTGCTTTCTTGCATCACTTGATGACCTATGAAGAAAGGTCATTCATATAAACATTTCATACACAACTAGCAAACTTTTCCAGCAGAAGCAACAATACACATACAAAAAATTGCCATACCCCCCCCTTTCTGCCTTGGGGAGCATCTTTATCCTCTCTTCTGACATAACTGAATGTAGGGGAAAAGAAGCCAGACAAGTGATGCTGAAAAAACATTTGCCTGAAGAGGTACCCAAACATAAAATCTTTGCAAAAAGAAGATGGCAGGGATTTTTTAGACTAAAAACAAAAGAGACCACGCTTTGGGAAGCCTTGAGAAATAACTTCAATTCTAATGTCTTAAACAATCAACCTGAACTGAAGGTGAAGAAGAAAAATGGAATTAATCCCTTTCAGCTGTAACAGTATATTGAGAGAGAGAGAGAGAGAGAGAGAGAGAGAGAATTGGGATCCAGGAAGTTGAAGGTCTTTGAAGAGCCAAGATGCAGAAATCACAGAAGCTAGCAAAAACTGCTTGATTAAGAATGGTCTTTACCTTTTTCTATAAACAAGCTACATGTGCATACAGAGATGAATAGTTATAAAAAAATTTACAATCCGTGATGCTTTGAAAAACTTACACACTGTTCTTTTTCATTCTGCATATGCCTGTAGTAATTATTTTAAATAAAAAACCTGATCTAAAACTTTATCTGGAGATACGTATCTTCCACAATTTGATGTCACAAACAGTTTCAAGAACACAGTTCTGTACAGCAGCTCACTCTCCAGTGGAATATTCCTTCAGTGCAATCTGAGAGAGCTTTAACATTAACATCTGCCTTCCCTCAAGAGTGACTTTCTACCATGGAACTACAAATTCCCAAATCATGGATCAATCTTTCAGTTTGCTATAGCAGGTAGTTCCTGTATTTGGTAGGTGTGTCCCTGTGTGTCTGTAGGCCTGTCTTTGAGGTACTGTATCACTAGCTATGCCAAAGGACCTTTGAGTCCATTCACAAAAAGCACATGTAGTCCCATTTAAACCAAGACAAAAAAACCAAGGTTGTTCTGTGTTCTGAAAACTGTCTTTTAGGAGAAAACTGCTATGAGCAGGCAGAATCTGAATGCAAAGGCTTGGTGGATGAAGTGTTGTTTATCTGATCTGCAGTATTTGTTAAAAAATTAATTCAGTGTTGAGGACCCTACTCTTTGGTGCCTTCCTCTGTATTTCCCTAGACCTCACAGGGACATGTGCAGAGAATCATTGAAATTTACCTGTGTTTCTGAATGAAAGATGTACAAACTGACTCAGGTGGACATGCTCACATTGTAATATTAATCATATAAGTACCAGTGCCAAGCCTTCTATTTGGTTCTTAAAGCACTTAAAGCACTGAAGTGCTTTTCTGTTTGGTAAAGCGATGCAACAGATACTGGGGGCAGGGAGCAAGAGAACGATGACCCTAAGTATGTGTACAATGTGACCTGCCTTATACTCCAAGGCAGCCTGTCGCCCTCAATGTATGATGGAAGATACGGTCTCAACACCAGGACTGAAAAAGATTTAACTGCTAGTCTGGTCACCATCTATATGTAAAAAAGGAAAAGAACACCATCTTTTCCTGTGTCTCAGATACCAAAATATGTTGGTAAGTACCATTTCCCATGATGGCTGAAATCTAAGTAGATATATTTCATTACTAACTTCATGCAGAAAGCTCTTTTTTGTGAGATGCACAAATTCAGGGACAATATACTGGACAACATATTTACTGAGACAACAGCTCCTTTATGATTCAAGGAAGGCAAAGAGATATTCAACCACAACACAAGGTCTAAGCCATGTTTTTATAGCCATCATGTCAGAAAAATGTGAAACAACTTCACCTTTCCAGAAGAAGACGAATACGAAAGAAGCTGCATCTTGCCAAATGACACCAGTGAAATAAAGGATAATGCCTTGCACAATTAAGAAATTACTTTAGTACCAAACATATCCTTATAACATCTTAAATAGTATGTTCTCGGCTTAAAAGGACTGGCCATGCTCCTGATACCTTAACATTACTTTATCATAAAAATAGTTCATCTACTTAGAGAAAAGAGATTTCAAGAAGGGGCACTAGATTTTATTAGCATGAATCTCAATAAGCCAGCTTCGGCATTCTAATAAATTTAACTGAGCATATTGCTGTTCAGTTAGAGCTCTATTACTATGCCACACTGTGTAAGCAATTGTTACGGCTGAATGTACTAAGTTAACTGACTAAACCCAGGAAAAAGAGGAAATATTCAATCTACAGCAGGGGTGGGCAATTAATTTCTATGGGGGGGGCCACATGAAAAATCTGAACTATGTTCGGGGAGCCGAACCAACTTTACTTAAAATAAATTGAAACAGTGATGTTATCTTTTTATTTTAAACTTGTTAATCTTCACAAATACTAAAGAGGTTTTTTGCAGTATGTTAAAGATAACCAACTGACCAACTTTAGACAAAAAGCTATAAATGTTTTTGATGTTCAAAACTGTCCGCGGGCCGTATGTGGCCCTCAGGCTGCACTTTGCCCAGGTCTGATCTACAGGATATGACTTCGATCACCCCAGAGTGAAGGACATGTAATAATGGGCTCAAGCCAGATTTAGGCTAAATATCAGGAAAAAATTTCTTAACTATTAGAGCAGTATGGCTATTATCTCAGGAGGTGGTGAGCGCTCCAATGCTGGAGGCATTCAAGATAAAATTGGACAACCATCTGTCAGATCTGTTTTGATTTGGATTCCTGCATGAAGAAAGAGGTTGGAGTTGATGGCCTTATAGGCCCCTTTCAATTCAATTATTCTATGATTCTGTAATTTAAGACTTTACCTTTCTGGTGATCAGACAGAGCAAACTCAAATTGTTAACTTACTTCTTTATCCCTTGATGCTCAATTTTCTCCCAAACTGCTTCCTCCAAGCACACAAGAAGCTCTGCTGCCGCTGTCTTTTCTCCATTAGCTAGTTCTGTTAACTTATCAACTGAAAAGAAAACAGACAAGGGGGCATTGTTCTATTGCAATAGCTTCACGTTGATAAGCAACACTGTTAAAAGTTTGACACAGAAAGATGATTACACATAGCTTTATGACATCACTGTGGATCTTCTGCAAAGGTTTCATATAACAATAAGAACAGAATTTCTTATGCACCAACCCTTCCAATAATAGGTGAAACCCTCCCAATATAAAAACAAGATACACAACTATAAAAAACAAGTAGAAAGAATAACTACCCAACGACTGCCTGATGGAGTTATGCTGAGGCTCATCTCTTCTAGACATGAAGCTCAAAATTATATTTGCTGCTTTGATATCCACCCGGAGCTTCAGACTATCAAAGCCCAGCAATTCCAAAAAGCAGACACAGGCTGCCGCAATAGAAGGCACGTAAAAGAAAGAGAGAGCCAAAAAATAGGCTCCATTGCCTGCTTGCTGAATCCTAAAATAGAAAGAAGCAGCAATTAGCCTAAAGCATTTCACATAATAGAGATTGGGGTTTAAGAATTCAGTAAGTATCTGATATCAAAATCAATGTAATCACATGGATACAAAGAAAAAATCTGGGCCCAAATCATTCTTCTCTCAGTCTTCGCTTATGGTACTTCATTTTTTTCTTTTCTTTTTAAAAATATTGATATCAGCCATTTAGGATAACTCCTTAAAAACCACCTAACAAATTGTTCAAACAATGAACAGTATCTTACTATAACACAAGAAATATTTGTCTGAAAAAAACAGTCATGTTTATTTTGTGACTTCACAACAATTATGCTTGTGTCATTGGAATCATTGGTAAGTTCCCCAAATCTCTGCTTGTTTTAAATACTCACAACTGCTTTGGATTTTTGCTCTTTGCTAGCTGGTGGACTAAAAAAGTCCCAAAGGCAAATGAGGGTCGCTGGTGATGCAAGTAGTAGTAGAAGTCAAGATGCTGTATTTCTGCATATTTGTTGACAACACTGGAGTGTGAAAAGTGAGGAAGATCACTGAAAACATCTAGACAGAAAAGAGAAGAGCAACATTGTGATTAAACTGAAAAGCAGCAGGCTCAATAGGCTTCCAGGGGACAGTTCTCTGTCTTGTTCTTTCATTTTCACATTTGGCCACTGATACTTTTTCTGAATCAGCTCCATGGAAAGAACAACATGACAACTTTGAGCTTTTGTGTAAGCTCCATCCAATTTCAGTGTATCTATTCATTTGACTCTTTTAGCACTGTATATTCATTGTTAGTTTAAATACTGTCTTTTAATTCTTGTAAGCCGCCTTGGGTCCTTTTTAAGGAGAAAGGTGGGATACAAATATTTTAAATATAAGTAGTAAATTTCATTCTGTTGCTTTCAGCCCAATGCTCAAGCCTACCAAGATCATCTTGAATTTTATTTTTGTCTTCCAAGGTATTAGCTAGTCCACCTAATTTTGACTCATCTGTAAATTAGATAAGCATTCCCTGCACCTCATTCAAATAACTAATAGAAACACTGAAGAGCATCAGGCCCAGGACTTAATGTTGTGGTACCCTGTTTGTTACCTTCTTCCAGTGTGAGAAGAAACAAGTGATAAACACTTTCTAAGTATAATTCTGTAACCAACTACTGACCATCCTGACATTTCTGCTATCCAGCCCACACCTAGTTAGCTTGCTAATCAGAATATCATGGTGCACCCTATCAAAAGCTTTGCTAAAGTTACAATATATCACATCTACACCACTCCCACCACCTACCAGGAAGGTTACCCAGTCATAAAATGGAACAAGATTAGCTTAGTAGGATTTGTTCCTGATAAATCCATGTTGGCTTATCATTGTGTTACATACTGGCCCCTTTATAATTTTCTCCAGAATTTTGTCTCAGATAGATGTCAGACTAATTGGTCTCTAGTCTCCCACGTTCCTCCTTTTTGCCCTTTCTGAAGATAGGGACAATATCAGCTATTCTCTAATCCTCTGGCATTTCATCCATCTTCCATGATTTTAAGAAATTAATAATGGAAGTTCTGAAGAATGCTTTTCTATTGTTTTTAGCATCTCTTGATAACCTCAATGCATTCTCAGCATCTACTTTTCTAATGCCATCCCTGCAATGCTCTGCAGTCTGTACCCATCCTTTTTGTTTTTAGGTTCTCTCTGAGCTTTTTGTGAAGACACACTGGTCTATTTTTCTTGTTAGAACTGTTTGTAATTGCACCTTTGGAATTTTGATTTTAAAAAATTCCCATCCTTCTTGGACTCTTTTTCTTGTTATGATCTGCCATGCAACTTTGTTATTTATTGTTCTGAGCTTATTAAAACTGGCTTTCTTAAAATCCAATGTGCAATGCTTTTGCTGCCTTTGAAACATGGTCAATATCTCTCAGTTCCCCTTATTTATGAGCCTTGCATGAATGTTTTACCATGTAGTTTCTGTATTCTTTTATCTGTGCCCAAGTGCACATATTCCACAAAAGCTTATATTAAAACACAGCAATTATCAATGTTCCCTCTAAACTGTGCAGTGCTGTATTGGTGCCATGTATTCTCAATTAGTTGCCACTCATTTGGTTCTGCTTGCAGCCAGAACTTTGTGCATGTAAGGTATGGCTTTTGCTTAGTGCTGGTGGAAAATTAGAAGAAACATTGGCAGTCTTTAAGGTGCAACAATGTCCTTTTTTGCTTTTGTTTTCTTTTGCATTTCTTGTTGAAATTCATCCACTAAGTAATTCCTATTGGTTAGAACTCAGGAACAGAAGAACCAAGTGCTTCATCCTCCCCTTTTGAAGAGCATAGGGTATAAGGAAGTGTTCTGATAGCAGTCAGTCAGATAGAACCTTTATTCTCTCTCTCTCTCTCTCTCTCTCTCTCTCTCTCTCTCTCTCTCTCTCTCTCTCTCTCACACACACACACACACACACACACACACACACACACACACACACACACACACACACACACACACACACACACACACACACACACACACACACACACACACACAAAAGATAACAAACTATTAACTGGATCTGCAATTGGACAGTGCTCTGTGAAGATTGTTTATATTACAAAACCAAAATATGGCCAGTTATTTTGGAACACTGATAAGAGAAGGCAGAAGTAACTCATTCATTTTTGTGCCAGCTTTCATGAAGAAAAAAGTAAACAATATAATGCTTACTTTATGTGAACAAAGACAGAGAAAAAATTAGAATGCTGCACTTTATTTTGCTGCTTGAGTTATGTCTACCTAAAATACTAATTAACAAAGTAATACCACAAAACAGATGTCAGAACCTGTATTAAACAAATGAGAATAGTCCTATATTGTACAGAAAAACATTTTATAAACAGTGTAAAAGGAGAAAAAGATGAATGCTCCTTGATAAGCAAGTAGAAAAGAAATAGTGCTGTTTGTTTTATATGGCTTTAGCCTCATAATATATAATATATAATTAATAATGCCCTAATTCAGTGTGGTAATAATGAGGAGTATGCATCATAGTATTCTGTAGTATTTATGAATGAAACATGTAAATTGTACTATACAGTGGTGCCTCGCACAACAAGTGACTCACACAATGATAAATTCACACAACAATGGCTTTTCCTGAAAAATTTGCCGCCTCACACAACAATGTTTCCTATGGGGAATTTTTGCACAACGATGTCCCTTTTTGCTCCTGTAAAAGTGCCTTAAACTGTTTGAAAAGTGTTTTAAATGCTTGCAATCGTTAGCCCACCTCCTGAAACCTATGCAAACTTAATTTGCTGTTGTTCTGAGTCTTTGTTAATTTTTGGTGATTTTTTCTTTTCTCCATTGAAAGCCACTGTCCGTCCAATGCATTTCAATGAGAGAAAAAACAAAAAAATCACCAAAAATTAACAAAAACTCAGAACAACACCAAATGAAGTCTGCATAGGTTTCAGGAGGTGGGCTAACAATGCCAAGCATTTAAAACACTTTTCAAACAGTTTAAGGCACTTTTACAGGAGCGAAAATGGACTTTGCAAACCCATTCAAATGCATTGAGTCGGCTTCAATGCATTTCAATTGGGGAACCGCGTTTCCCTCAACGATGTTTCCTATGGGGATTTTTGCTTAAGGACGGCAATCAGTTCCAATTGGAACGGATTAACCGGTTTTCAATGCATTCCTATGGGAAATGGTGTTTCACAGAACGGTGTTTTTTTGGAACCAATTAACATCGTTGTGCGAGGCACCACTGTATTTAAAACCCAACTAAAAACATGGTTATTTATCCAGGCCTTCCCTCCAGCCAATTCTTGATTTCTCTCTTACTTTTCCTTCCTTATTATACTGCTGTTGCTGTTTGATTATTATGTATTTGTCTATGTTTTTATTATCTGATTTTAAATTGGAAGCCGCCTAGAGTGGTCTGGTGGGCCAGATAGGCGGGGTATGAATCAAATAAATAAATAAATAAATAAATAAATAAATAAATAAATAAATAAATAAATAAATAAATAAATTGTACCATCCAAATATGGTATCAGGAGATGATATCTGGCCAATTGTACTCCAATGCAGGGGGCTACCACAGCGCCCAGCTAATTTAGCTGATTGTTACCCCAGTTCATCATTTACATAGTAGATCATTACATCAGGGCATCGCTTACCCATAGGAAAGCTAAAGTCCCATGTCATAATGTTTTTACTAAATAAAATTAAAACTAAATAAATTAAAAGGTATATAAACAAGAGATTTCTTTTTACAGAAGTAAAATCTCAAAGGATACAGAAAGGAATGAGATGGAGAATGGGACTCATGACTGGCATATGGACTAAACATGGCAAAGAGGTTACGCTGCATCAGATTATGAAGTTACCTCCTTAGACTTTGGCTGGGAAGGCTGGTGAATTTTTCTATTTTAGAGAAAATATTTTTATGTGTGTCAATAACATTCTTAGAGCTATGTAATGCTTTTAATTTTGTATATGTTTACTTTTAAAAATTTAAATACTTTTTCGTGCCTGTCACTGAAAACTATAAGGCTTTTTGCTTTTTATAATTTTATTCTTAAGAACTTCGAAGTATTCTAGAGATTTATTTTCTGCTTTTATACGCAATTAGCTCCTGTGTTTTAATGTTTTGGTATTTTTGATTCAAGCATGACAAAAATTATTGTCTGGATTTTGCACAGATACAAATTTACAACTGAGATGTATTTTCTGACTTTAGTATTTGTTCAAAACTTAAGTTCAGTTTTTATGCATTTTGAAGTATTTTATGCCTATTATTTTTGCACATCTGCATGACTCTTGGATTTAAGCATATGTGCCTACAGATTTTTCTTCATAGCTCTATGACTGTCTTTGATAATTTTAGGATTTGCTACTTTTAACTATGGAACATAGAAATGATGTAAATAAATGGAATTTGTATAGAATTAACAAGTTATGGAGTGGCCTGAAATTACTGCAACAATGAAAATACTTATAAAGAGATACCTAGAGGAGTTTTACAAACAGCTTGTCACTGATTATTTGGTTTCATTCTGGTATTAACCCTTTACTGTGATAATGTCAGCTATGATGAACCATAGAATCTGTCCTCTCTACTTGGAAGGTCTGTAAATTTGTGTGGGTCTCCTGGGATGATCAGTTATCCAAATCAGGGTATGACAGTTGAAAAACTAGTGGAGGCAAGAACCATCTTGTATGCCTCTCTTAATTGCTGTTAATATAACTTCTACTGTCAGCTCTCTCTATGCCAAGATCCCCTGGATGACAGCAAGGCTATGGACACACCTAAGCCATCCTCATCTGGCTCTGCTATTTCATCCAGTTGGTTGCAGGGGGAAGGATGAAGGAGTGAAGGAAAAGAGGTTTTTTTTGTCTTGTTTTAAAGACAGAGAACTGCAACAAGCAAAGCTACCAGATGAGCATGACCTATGGAAAGTGGAGAGCTTTGCCTTCCTACATGAGTGAGTAGTAGGGAACAACCACACATATCTTTCTCTAAAGTATGAAAAGCTTACATTTTCTCAGTACCTTATTTCTTTTTTTCTAATAAAATTACTTGACTTTTTAAACACTAGGAAAAAATTCCATTGTTTTTAGTAAGAGAGGAATTTCACTAGTTTTTTAGAAGGCAATTCAACTTATACATATTAACTAGTATTACTATGTTCCTTAGGAATGGAATATCTTGTCTTACATTGAGCACAACCTTACAGTGTGAAATCTCATGAGAGAACATTCCAAAAATGAGCAAACTGAAACTAGAACTGGCCTAGCTAAATGTACCTTCCTTTTCTCTGGTGCCCCACAATAAATACAATGTTATTTCCCAGTACCAAATGCCATAACAGATTACAGGGTCAAGGAACAGAGGCTGTGGGAACAAATACTGCTTTAAAAGACTAACCTATTAGACCCATTAAACACAAAAAATGGACTGCTCATCCAAAATTGTCAACAACTTAAATTCTGACCAGAGTATAGGTTGCTGTCCTCTGAAGATGCCGGCTACAGAGACTGGCGAAACATCAGGAAGAACAACCTTCAGAACACGGCCAAAGAGCCCAAAAAACCCAGAACAACCAACTTAAATTCACTTCCACAGAAAATATAATGATACTGTATAACATACACAGAAATTCTAGCATTATTCAGACTGTACTTACCAGGAAAAGCAAGTGTATTTGTTGAATGCCAGCCAAACAATTTAGTGGGATCAAATGGAGCTAATGACTGAAAAATTAGAAAGCAATTAGAATTTGTTTAAAACACAACAAAATATTAAACAGAATCAAGATGTCATAGGGCTTCCTAGACAGGTACAGTTGTAAATATAGGTAAAGGTAAAGGTTCCCCTTCACATTTAGTCCAGTCGTGTCTAACTCTAGGACACAGTGCTTTTCCCCGTCTCCAAGCCGTAGAGCCAGCGTTTGTCCGTAGACAGTTTCCGTGGTCACGTGGCCAGTGCGACTAGACTGTAAATATACAATGTGTGGCTGTAAACATACATTGGCCCAAATATTCTGGGATCAAGCATCCTTCCCACAAAATTCTAATCTAAATTCATATGCATCAAATCCACAGAGCAGTCAGAGAAACATAAGAAGGGGAAATAGTATGTGCTTTCAAAACTGGCCAGAATGGCCAATTGCTGCCCCACCCTTCTGTTTCTGGAGACAAAACTTATAATTTTCATACAATCATAGAATCTCGACGTTGGAAG
The DNA here is from genome assembly GCF_051106095.1 of Pogona vitticeps. Taxonomy (NCBI): domain Eukaryota; kingdom Metazoa; phylum Chordata; class Lepidosauria; order Squamata; family Agamidae; genus Pogona; species Pogona vitticeps. The sequence goes on along the minus strand of NC_135794.1, from coordinate 11,152,897 downwards.
GGGCCTATAAGGTCATCGAATCCAACCCCCTGCTCAGTGAAGGAACAGAAAACAAAAGATATCTGCTAGGTGGTTGTCTAAACTTCTCTAGAATGTCTCATGTGTTGGAGCACTCACCACCTCTTGAGGTAATTGATTCCATTGCTGCTGCTGTAACAGGAAGTGTTTCCAGATATTCAGCTGATTCTAGTAACTTGAGCCCATTGTTGCATTTACTGCACTCTGGGATTATTGAGGTCTTGCCTCTCCCCTGTATGACAGCTTTTCATGTATTTGAAAAGTGCTCACTTATCTCCCCTCAGTCTTCTTTTCTCAAGGCTAAACATGCCCAGTCCTTTCAGTCTTTCCTCATAAGGCTTGTTTTCCAGCCCCCTGATCATCCTTGTTGCCCTCCTCTGAACTTGTTCCAATTTGTTGGCATCCCTCCTGAAGGGCAGTGTCCAGAACTGGGCACAGTACTCAATATAAAGCCTAATGTAGTGCTGAATAGAGGGGGACTAGCACCTCACAGAATTTGGAGACCATACTTAAGTTGATGCAGCCTAAAATAGCATTTGCCTTTTTTGTAGCCACATCATGCTGTTGGCTCATATTCAGCTTGTGATCTACAATGATTCCAAGATTCTGCTCACCTGTAGTACTGCTGACGCAGGTATCTCCTATCTTGTAACAGTGTTTTTAGTTTCTTTTTCATAGGTGCAGTAGTGTGCATTTATCCCTGTTAAATTTCATTCTGTTGTTTTCAGCCTAGGGCTCAAGCCTATCTAGATCATTTTGAATTTTGTTTCTGTTAGCTATACCACCCAATGTTGGGTAATCCGCAAATTTGATTAGCATTCCCTATATCCCCTGGTCCAGGTCATTAAAAATATATTGGAGAGCACTGGGCTCAGGACTGAGCCCTGCGATGCCCCACTCGTTACCTCCTCCCAGTTAGAGAAGGACTCATTAACAATCACTCTCTGAGCACAATTCTGTAGCAAACTGTGTATCCACCTGACAGTTGTTCTATTCAGCCTACACTTGCTAATCAGAATATCATGGGGCACTTTATCAAAAGCTTTGCTAAAGTCAAGATATACAATGTCTTTAGCATTCCTTCTGTCTATGAGGGAGGTTAACCATTAATTAAAAAAAGATCAGATTAATTTGGCAGTTATTTGCTCTGGACAAATATATGTTGGCTTCTAGTTATTACTGATTTGTTTTCTAGGTGTTTGCATACTGACTGCTTTATATTCTGTTCCAGAATTTTCCCTGCAATATTTTTATTTTCAAGTTTTTAATTAATTTTCCCTAATGATAGGGGTTGAGGTACAAATAGGGGGGCAATGTAAAAGAGTGTGAAAGGGTAAAATTCCAGAGAGTGAAGGAGTATTCTCACATCCACTTCTATAGTTACATTAAAAAGGGAAATCATACAAAGAGGAAAACAATACAGTGATTTTCCAGAATATCTATAGTTACTAATCTTCCATTTCCTTGGACCATCTCTTTATTTTTATCTTAAAGCTTACTAATTTTGTAAGTTTGATATTTATTTATTTATTTTATTTATATCCGCCTATCTGGTCGTGTGAGGACCACTCTGTTATTCTGCCACTGCTCTAAATCAATGTAATAACCGATATTTTGTACCCATATTCTCATATAATCTTTCCCCACAAGCAGTTACTGTCTTTTTACAGGTATTATCTGGGTCTCTTTCCAGCAAGTGGTAAACACAAGGGCAGTTTGTGTCTTGAGGCGAATAACATTTACAATTCACTTTCTCTCCAGCAATGGGGTGATTAGCAATAAGTTAGCATGGGAAAGGGTTTTTCCTCCTTTTCAAATATTTTCCCAAGACTGTTTCTGGCTGCTTCACAGATTTAAATCCATCAAATTTATAATTCAGTAGTTTATGGTTATATTGTCCTGCCAAAGCAAGAGTTATTACAGCAATACAAATCAAGTCATTTCTCCCCCACTTTCTTTTCTTTTTTCCTTCTTTCCCTTTTCTCCCTCAAATGGAGGGGGGGGGGGAGTGCTCACCTGTCTCATCAAATATAGACCTAGTCACTTTCTGTGACAGATTACATCCACTCTCTTCATTATTTAGGTCCTTAACAGTTCTATATGTAAAACAAACATCTTAACTTACTTCAAGTTCTGGTCAAAAATATTTTCCAAAATCCATCTGTACTTCTCCACACCCTGCAAGGGATCTTCATACCTTTGTGCCAAAATGGCTCCCTTTCAGTCTCTGCACTCAGATGAGACTTCAAAGAGAAGAAAAACCAGGCTTCCACCAGTACTTCTCCCTTCTCAGTCGATTCTGCTGCTCCAGGCTTTTCCTTTTCCTAGTGAAAGTCCTTGCCCCCCCCCCCCGGTTTTGGGGGGTTGAAACCAAGTGGTCTCGGTCAGTTTCAGGAGCCCTCCTGAAACCTGACCAGTCTCACTGGAACCTAATTTTCCCTAGAATTGATGTCAGGCTGACTGGTCTATAGTTCCCAGGTTCATCTTTTTTTGCCCTTTTTGTAGTCAAGGACAACATTAGCCCTTCTCTAGTCATCATTCTTCATTAGCCAACATGCTAATGAAGAAGGCACAGAAGAGGCTGTATTTCCTGAGAATGCTCGGCAAGTTAAATTTATCTCAGCATTCACTTCTGTCATATTATCGTAGCACCATTGAGAGTGTCCTAACCTATGGCATTCTGGCATGGTTTGGGAGTAGCTCTGTAGCAGACAAAAAAGCTCTACAGAGAACCATTAAAATTGCCCAGAATATCATCGAGCTCCAGCTACCAACCCTGGATGACATCTTCACATCCCGCTGTCTAAGGAAGTCACACAGCCTCCTGAGAGACTCTTCCCATCCTGCTTATAAGTTTTTTGAACTGTTGCCGTCTGGCAGAAGATATAGAACAATTAAGACTCGGACCACACGTTTTCTCAATAGTTTTTATCCCAGAGCTATAATTGCAATTAATAATGAGCTTAAAGACCACCAGTAGTGAATAATTAGTTGGACTGTGTTACTTGGCCTGCGGTGTAGATGTTTGTATTTTTAGTGGGGGATTTTTAGTGGGTGGGGAGTGTTTGGGGAATTTTGTGTGTGTGCATGTGTCTGTTCTCTGGGTGTCTGAATTTCGTTGTATGTGTATATACTTACAATGACAATAAATTATTATTATTATTATTATTATTATTATTATTATTATTATTATTATTATTATTATTATTATTATTATTATTATTATTATCTGGCACCTCACCCCCTTCCCATGATTTCAAGAAAATAATGGACAGTGGTTTTGAGAGTTCTTCAGTCAGTTCTTTCAATACTCTTGGATGCAGGTCATCCAGTCCTGAAGATCTGAACTCATTAAAAGTAATAAGGTATTCCTTGATTATGTTTATCAATTTTGTCCCTTCCACCTGCTAATCACATTTGTTTGGAGGTTCACAGCCTGGCCTTTGGGAAAACACTGAGCTAAAATAGGAATTGAGCACTTCTGCCTTTTCTTTGTCTTCTCTTATCATTTTTCCATTTCCATTGGGTAGGCAAGACACTGTTTCTTTTCTTTGTTTATTGCTTCATGCTTTTTTTGTTGCTTTTAATGTCTCTAGCTAGCCTCAGATGGCAGAAAGTGAAGAGGAATTAAAGAACCTTTTAGTGAAGGTGAAAAAGGAGAGTGCAAAAAATGGTCTGAAGCTCAACATAAAAAAAATAAGATCATGGCCACTGGTCCCATCACCTCCTGGCAAATATAAGGGGAAGATATGGAGCCAGTGACAGATTTTACTTTCTTGGTGTCATTGATCACTGCAGATGGCGACAGCAGATGCAAAATTAAAAGATGCCCGCTTCTTGGGAGGAAAGCGAAGACAAACCTAGACAGCATCTTAAAAAACAGAGACATCACCCTGCCGACAAATGTCCGCATAGCTATGGTTTTTCCAGTAGTTTTGTATGAAAGTGAGAGCTGGACCATAAAGAAGGCTGACCACCAAAAAATTGATGCTTTTGAATTGTGGTGCCGGAGGAGGCTCTTGAGAGTCCCCTGGACTGCAAGGAGAACAAACCAGTCCGCTCTGAAGGAAATCACTGGAAGGACAGATCCTGAAGCTGAGGCTTCAATACTTTGGCCATCTCATGAGAAGTGAAATCTCCCTGGAAAAGACCCTGATATTGGGAAAGTGTGAATGCAAGAGGAGAGGGGGACGACAGAGGATGAGATGGTTGGACAGTGTCATCGAAGCTACTAATATGAATTTGACCAAACTCCAGGTGGCAGTGGAAGACAGGAGGGCCTGGTGTGCTCAGGTCCATGGGGTCACGAAGAGCTGGACATGACTAAACAACTAAACAACAAGCTAGCCTCAGTTCATTCTCAGCTTTTGCCCTCCTAATGCCATCCCTGGAATTCCTTGCTACTTGCCTGTACTCTTCCTTCGTACTGACTTTCCTTCCTATGTGTCCTTTTTCGTTTTTAGCTCCTCTTGCGATTTTTGTGAGGCCACACTGGCCTTTTTTTGCTGTCTCCCACCTTTTTTTTCTTGTTGGAATTATTTGTAATTGTGCCTTTAGAATTTCCTTTGTTAGAAGCTCCCATTCTTCTTGGACCCCTTTTCTTGTTAGGATCTCTTTTCATGGGACCTTACTTATCCTTGTTCTGAGTTCATTAAAATTGGCTTTTTAAAAATCCAGCATATATGTGTTGCTACACTCTGCAAGAATTCTAGTAGAACATGGTCACTCAAACCCAGAGATCCCCTTAATGCCACTTCCTCCACCATCTCTATTGGTTAGAATCAAGTCAAGAATGACAAGTCTTCAAGTTTCTTTCTCTACTTTTTAAGGAGAAAATTATCAGCCACACAAGCCAGAAATTTATTGAAAGGGCCATACTAGGCAGAATTTGCCTGCCAACATATATCTAGATAACTGAAATCTCCCATGACTACACTGTGTCTCTTTGAAATCTAGGGAGTCCAGCCATGGCTGAGGTAGCCGCCATGGGTCAGATCCAAGCCGCGGGGGGGAGGGAAAAAACCGGATAATCCGTTCCAGTTGGAACGGATTAACCGGTTTTCAGTGCATTCCTATGGGAAATGGTGCTTCCCATAACGATGTTTTCACATGACGTTTTTTTTTCTGGAACCAATTAACATCGTTATGCGAGGCACCACTGTACACTGATGAGTTAAAGAAAACTATGCTCTACTACGAACGAATCAGCTTCCTTTGTTTATATGGCCTCTACCTACTAACTTCTCACTCAGATGTCTTTACTAAAGGGCTTCCAATCAGAAGTGAGGCAGTGGGCTCTTTGGTCACAACACTCCTTGAGGGCTGAGCATTTGTATCTCACCTACAACCTTGCTACTAGACTGACAGATCAGTTAGAATGGCACAGTACCAAGATCAAGCTATATTTGCTGTGATAAATCAAGCATTCATGGTAATCAAACCCATGTCTTCCATTCTGCTACGACCTTCCTTCCTATTACACTGATGTAAGTTGCAGCATGATAGCAGCAGTCTTGACTAGATAATAGATATTGCAACAGATCCTTTTCACCTACTTCAGTGGATGCTGTTCCGTCCCTTCAGTGCTGCCTGGAGACGGTACTAAAATGGATGCAGTTGAATGGGTTGAGGCTGAACCCGGGCAAGACGGAGGACTTGAGGGTGGGTGGCCCCTCCATTAGCAGTTTGGGTGACTCCCTTTTTTGGGGGGGAACGACCCTCACCGCAAAGAGCGAGGTTCACAGCTTGAGGATACATCTGGACCCGGCGCTTACCATGGAAACCCAGGTGGTGTCCATGGGCCGTTCCGCCTATTTTCATCTATGGCGGATTGCCCAGCTGCAACCATATCTTGATGGGGGGGGCTCATTACTCTTGTCCACATGCTCGTAATCTCAAGGTTAGATCACTGTAGCCCTCTACATGGGGCTGCGTTTGAGATTGATGCAGAAACTTCAAATGGTGCAAAGTGCGGCAGCCAGGCTTCTTAGTGGGGTGAGAAAATATCAGCGTATCTCCCCCACCCTGGCTGCTCTGCATTGGTTTCCGCATTGATTTCAAAGTATTAATGATAACGTATAAAGCCCTAAACGGTTTGGGACCTCGATACCTGGCAGATCCCCCTCTCCCACCCAGGTCTACCCGAATCACTCGACAAAGCCAGCAGGGATGGCTGAGGGGCCTAACGCTGAGAGAGGCCCGGAAGGAAAGAACAAGAAAACGGGCCTTCTTGGCAGTGGCCCCTCGGCTTAGGAATAGCCCCCCAATGGAAATCCATCTGGCTCCCTCACTGGGCGGTTTCAAAAGCCATTTAAAAACCTGGCTCTTTAGGCAGGCCTTCCCTCCAGTCAATTAACTGATTTTCTGTTTCTTTAATTATTCCATCTCGACAATGTATATAGAAATAAGTTTTTGGGTTTTTATTATGTATGTTATAACATTGTGTTTTAATATTCATGTAAGCTGACCCAAATAAACTTTGTCTAAGGGGGCGGGGTATAAGTCCAATAAAAGTAAAGTAAAATAGTTATTCCAGTGACTACCGTACCTGAACAAGATGGTAGAGAGAGACGTCAAAAGGTAAGATGCCATAAGAAGCATATTGGGGAAAGAGGGCTGCTTTGAGCTTGGGGTAAGGAACAAGAGCCATTCTGTAGAGCTGGGCATCCACTTTCTTTCCTCCATTTCCATTATTAACAACCTGCAATGAATAAGTAATTAGGCATACTAGCAAGGAGATGGGAACAGAACAGGTCACAAGTACATATCACTGCACCTAGGACAAGGCTTTATTTGCACCTAAAGAAAAGAGAACATTTTCTGAAACCAATCTCTTGAATATCTCACAAAAGGTCTTTGCTCTAATCAGTTATGTTTTCAAAATCATTTAAATATTTTTGCTAGTTTAAAAATGAAAAAATACACTCTTCAACAGCTTCCAAATATTTTTCAGCATACCTGGTCAATACCTCCAGGGGTAAACATAGTCGTGGCAAGAGCAAGAAGTGTTCGTCCCTCCAAGAGCATCGTACTCACGCTTGCCTGGTTGCTAGGAATTAATACTTGGGCATTTGCTAGGCTAGCCTGAAAAATCCTCTTTATGTCTGAAATGGAAAGGGGAGGAGAGAAAACAAGCATAATGTAAACAAGAGAAACTGTCAGTCAACAAACTTAATTCAGAAAAATCTATAAAGGCGTACCACAAGATGATTAAAATATTTATCAAAGTACTATGCAGAATCCAATTTTCAATGGGTGCGTCTGCAGTTGTCTCTGCTTATTAACAAGATGCTGGATGCATTCCTGGACACACACCTGCTCACAAAATCAGATGTGTGCCCAGGAACATAAACAGCTCCAAATGGGTAGCCATTTGCTACCAAAACTCGCACAGTTTATCCTGCAAGTATAAACTACCCTGTTTCCCCTAAAATAAGCCCTAACCTCAGAATAAGCCCCAATATGATTTTTCAGGATGCTCATAATATAAGCCCTACCCCAAAAATAAGCCCTAGTTAAGTGAAACCCCACCCTCCACCACTGTGTAACAACCAGAATAAGATGGCATGACTGTATTTGAATAAATATAGATTGTTGTACAGGAAAAAAAAACATCCCAGGAAAATAAGCCGTAATGCGTTTTTGGAGCAAAAATTAATATAAGACCCTGTCTTATATTTGGGGAAACAGGGTAGCAACAGTGCCAGCATGCCTCAAAAGAAAATTCAACCTATAAGCACATTCTCTTCACACAAATGATTCTCTTTATTTGTCTGTGGAAGGAGAGGAGAAAGATGTCTTACAAGCCTGCCTGTGAAGAGAGGTGCCACTGATGACAAGACCCTGTGACTGCTATTCACCTCACTCCTAAGGTGAGTACAGCCAGAATGGGACTTTTGGGAATAACCTGTATAGTAAAGACACACACAAATGTGTGTCTTTACACATCCCAATTCCCAACCAATTCAGGCTTCAAGGGATCCTGTTGTGGAAAACTATGTTCATAAAGTCAATTACACACAGAGTTTTCATTTTTTTACTGCGAGCTCTACACTGCATGACCAAATGTCCATAGTATCATCATTTGCACAATTGCCCTTATGGGATACTTGCTGCCTCAAACCTCCTAGTCTCTGCCAGACACCCCCTGCCACATTTGTTTAATTTTGGGGGGTATTTTATTTATTTTGCTCAGTAAGTCCCCCCTTGTGCCTTTTACAGGGCATCAGGAAATATTTTGACATGTTTTGAGGGGCTGCCAGGGACCCAGGACTCTCAATATCACTTTCAAAGATTTAATTTAAAAAATGGGCCACTAGAGGATATCATGGGGCTTTTCCAGTTAAAAGAATGTTTAGAACAGGGGTGTCAAACTCAAATTCATCGGGGGCCGCATCAGCAGTTTGGTCCCCATCAAAGGGCCGGTTGTATCTGTACTGATGGCCTTGCAAGGACCCCATCCGGCTTGGTGGGAAAAGGAAGGAAGAGAAAGAGTGTGTGTGTGTGTGTGTGTGTGTGTGTGTGTGTGTGTGTGTGTGTGTGTGTGTGTGTGCGCGCGCGCACGCGCGTGTGTGTGCGTGTGCGCGCGCGTGCGTGTGCGTGTGTGTGCGCGTGTGCGCGTGTGTGTGAAAAGGAAGAGAAAGTGCCGGGGTCTCTGTGTGTGTGTGTGTGTTTCTGTGTGTGAGAGAGATACAGGAAGGAAGAGAATGTGTGTGTGTGTGTGTGTGTGTGTGTGTGTATGTGTGTGTGTGTGTGTGTGTGTGTGTGTGTGTGTAGGAAGAGAAAGTGCCGGGTTCTGTGTGTGTGTGAGTGTGTGTGTGAAAGAGAGAGAGAGAGACAGAGAGAGTTTCAGGAAGGAAGAGAACGCGTATGTGTGTGTGAAGGAAGGGAAAGTGCCGGGCTCTCTCTCTCTCTCTCTCTCTCTGTGTGTGTGTGTGTGTGTGTGTGTGAGAGAGAGAGAGAGAGAGAGACATTCCCACCCCACTCCCCTTCAACCTCCCTGCGGGGGCGGAAAAGCTGCTGCCAAGGAATGTCGCCCGCTGGCCCCTCACAGAAATCAGGCCTTTTTCGAGCAACAGAGAGAACGGAACAGCCGGGAAGGGAAGGGAAGAGAAGCTGGGTCCCAGGCGGCGGCCCTTACCTACCTAAGCCCTGGTTGGGCAATGTCGGAGGCGGCCGTTCATCGAACGGCCGCATCCGATGTTGCCCAACTGGGCCATTGTGCTGCAGGGCCGGCGCATTGCTCCGCGTTCCCTCTTCTCTCCCTCTCCTCAGGGCCGCGCTGGCCGCTGCCTCCCGCATCCCCCCAGCATCGCCTCCCTCCGCCTCGGAGCCCGGCCAGGAACTCCCACCGCTCCCCTTCCCTTCCCTTCCCCTCGGGGGCGACAGAGGCGGCGCGGAGCCCCCTCCTCGCGCGGCCTTGGGAACGGCTCTCGCCTCAGGCCGAGAGCGAGCGAGGAACAGGCACGGGAGGGAGGGGGAGCGGGGGGCGGAGGGAGAGGAAAGGAGTGACAGCGCCACAGCCAATCGGAAGGAGGATGTAGCCTTGTTAACTTGAGCCATTTTTTCAATGAATTTACTTCGTGCAGGCACGGAGTAAATTCATTGGAAAAAAAAAAGGGGGGAGGCTGCAAGGCTGGCGGTGGCTCCGCGGGCCATCAGACGAGGTCTGGCGGGCCGGATTTGGCCCGCGAGCCTTGTGTTTGACACCTGTGGTTTAGAAGTTAAACCTGCTCTTCACGTAATAGAAATCTACTGTATCAAACTCTCAGGCTTTGCCTCTCCCTCTTTAGCACCGCCAGGAAATCTGAAAAATGGCCATCAGCTCTGCTGACATTGTTTTCTTCTGATGTAACTCAACAGGATTTTGGATGTTATGTTCAGCTCAAAACTCAACATTTAAGCACAAGGAAGAGTTATTCTCTGTGATGACAGCATGCTACATTCTAGACTGGTTGTAATATTCAAACACATTTCAGAGACAGACCAATGACAGTGTGGTACAAATTCTGCTGTTGCTGGGCACTGGCCAAATGAGGTGGCTGTCCAGCCTGGTGCTGCACAGGGCTGGGGGCAGCATGTTGCGCTTGCTGTTGGTTGCCCGTGGGTGTGGTAGCTGGCTGAGGCTGATGTGGATGCAGCTGTGTGGCATGGTGAGGATACGTCTGATGCACTGTGGCATAAAGAGGCTGGGGTGCAGGTTGCTCTGCTGGCGGATACTGGGGAGTAGAGGAGGAGACAATGGCCTGGGGATGGCTGCCAGACGCCATCATACGTGGATTGCTCTGCAACATGGGGGCAAAGACGGGCTGCGAGGGATAGTGTGCCATGGGCTGCATCATGGTGGGCTGCCCTGTAAACTGCTGAGGGTTGTAGGAGATGTATGAGGAGTATGGAGTGGCAGCCACCAAAGGGGGGCCAGCAGCTGCCGCCGCCTGCATAATAGGAGGGGCTGAGGTTGGCTGGTGCTGGTCTGAACGCTGCGGTGGCAGGGTCCCTTTAGCTCCTCGATATTTGCCCTGCTGTCCAGGCACAGAATTAGAAACAGGATAGGGGTACATCTGGGGAGCCTGCACAGCTGGGCTCATGTGTATCTGTGGGATATAAGAGATGTACTGTGCACTGTACATGCCACTCTGCCCTGGGGTAATAACAGGGATGGAGGGCGTTGAATGGGTACGTGGTCCTGGTGATGTGGGCGTACTTGTTGACTTATTCACAGACAGGAGAGTCTTTGAAGGGTTGAACTCCTTTGCGTTAGGGTTCAGTGTTGACTTCTTCACCTGCTCAGAGACAGGGCCATCCTCCTTGTCATCTGTGTCACTTTTGCCCAGAGGGCTTGCTGTCTGGGTCTGGCGCTCCATTCCTTCACAGGGCCCTTTCTCTTCCTTGCCGCTAACTTCAGACAGCTCCATGCTAGGTTTAGAAGACTCATCAGGCACCTCACATACACTTCCTGACCCAACTAATGTCTCTGGAGGCTTGTCCTTCACTTTTCCTTCAAGGGGCTCCTTGGGCCTGAAAGGGTTGCGCTCCATCCCAATCCAACAACCTCCTTGACCCACTTACTGAATCTGATTGACTGGTCAACCCCCTTTCATACTCCTCCTCCACTTCACCTATCAAGCTAATCTCTTGGAACCTCTCAGGATGGAGGAGCAAGTCCAAGGACAAAGACTTCCTGAATTACCTTCGATCCTTCGATGTCGTGCTCCTCCAAGAAACCTGGGCTTTAACGCAAATTAACGTCGAAGGCTTCAACTCTTATTGTTCTCCAGCCCTAAAAACTAACAACAGAGGCCGTCCTCAAGCCGGTCTAGCAAGCCTGGTGGTCTCGCATCTAACCTCTGAAGCTGTCAATTTATTGTCGGACTTTCCTCGTTCAATTCAAGCCATAAAACTTACCTTTGCTAAAATAACTCTAATCATACTTAATATATATATTCCTCCATTCCCCAATTCTGCCTCTCTACATTACTATTGGTCTCACTTAACCTCTCTTATGGAGGACCTGGAAAGAAAATTTCCCTCCTCAGAAATTATTCTGGCAGGAGATTTTAATGCAAGGGTTGGTAACGATGCCTTGTTGTTTCACAAGGCTCTTGATATTGACCACGACACCTTTTTACCACCTCCTTACTCTCAAAGCCGACATTCAAAAGACAAACTACTAAACCGTGCTGGTATTTGTTTAACAAAATTCTGTTTCCAGTTTAACAGAATATGGCTTAATGGGTCAACGAACTTTGCCAACTCCGGTGATTTTACTTTCCTGTCACCCAGAGGCTGCAGCGTAATTGACTATATAGTGATCTCTTCTTCTTTTCTGCCATACGTTTCTGATTTTGCAGTGGGCGACCACACAGATAGTGACCACGTTCCTCTAACATTGATAATTAAGCTTCACTACCAGCCAAGCTCTCTTTTAGTCAAACAATTCCCTGCTGAATCTACTGAGGCCCTATGCAAAATCCATTGGAACGAGGCCTCAATTCAAATATTTTCTAACTTAATCAAATCCCACACCATGTTAGAACTCCGACTACACTGTACTTCATTTGACGACGCCCCCGAATTTATTAAAAGATACGAGGCTATACTTTCCCACATAGTTGATTCCTTGATCCAGAGCCCAAGATCTCAAAGGAACTTAAGAACGCCTTATAGTCTTCTCTGGGCAGACAAGGGGTGCTGTGAACTGAAACGTCTCATTCGTGATACTTACCGCCAATTCCGGGACTCTAATGACCGATCTCTACTTCTAAGATACTTTGACCTTAAAAAACAACTCCAACAACTTATCCAGAAAAAGAATGAAGACCTTTCATTTTCCCAGTGGGAACAGCTATATCAAGCCACAATCCATAATAAATCTAAACTCTTCTGGTCTATAGTATCGGGGTCCTCTCACAAAGCTGATCCAGAGGCTTCCACAGTTTCATCACTGGAGTGGCTTCGACACTTCTCAGCTCTGTTCTATGAAAGTCAAACTGATGTTCCAAACTTTTTAGATCCCCCATTGACCGCCTTACCCAATTGGCCCTTGACCACACCCGACGAAGTCCGTGAGTTAATTTCTCAACTCAAAAATGGAAAAGCCCCTGGCCCCGATGTCATCTCAGCTGAAATGCTAAAGCATGACTCGGACTTTTGGGCCCCCCTTCTTGCTTCCACCTTTTCAATGGCTGACCAAACTGGCTTAATGCCGGAAGCATGGACGAATGCCATTATAACTCCCATCTTCAAGAAGGGAGACCGTTCACTTCCCTCCAACTATAGGCCAATCAGTCTCTTGTCCATCATCGGGAAACTCTATGCAAAGCATCTAATGGCCAAACTTGCCTCCTGGATGGCACAGTCCAAAATCCCCGGGCCTGAACAAATCGGGTTCACCAAAGGGAAGTCAACTACAGACCACTGTCTGGTTCTCTATCATTTGGCCAACAAATATTCACAGAAGCCCAACTGCAAACTCTACACTGCTTTCCTGGATCTGAAGGGAGCTTTTGATTCTATTGACAGAGATCTTCTCTGGACTAAACTAAACAAACTGAACATTGATCCAAGGCTGCTCTTCCTCATCAAAAGACTGCATACTTCTACAACATGCCAAGTCAAGTGCTCCCCCACTGGAACACTAACATTAAAGATCCCGGTCAATAAAGGCGTCAAACAGGGCTGCATCCTAGCGCCCGCTTTATTTAATCTGTTCCTCAATGATATGGCTCCTTTCTTGGCTGAAATAGATGCTCACTCTCCTAAAATCGGCTCCCTACAAGTCCCTCTGCTCCTTTACGCGGATGATGCCGTTCTAATTTCCCGCACCCGTGTGGGTTTGAAATGCCTACTTTCCAGGTGCCTCGAATATCTCAACCAAAACAAGCTACTACTAAACTGCGAAAAATCAAAAATTCTTGTTTTCTCCAAATCCTGGCGACCCTTAAAATGGGTAATCAATGGAAACATAATAGAACAGGTTAAGCATTACAAATACCTTGGTATCAACTTTCAATATAACCTATTTTGGACACAACACCGTAATTCTGTTACAAATCTAGCCTCTTCCAGCGCCTTTGCAGTCTCCCGGTTTTTCTACAATACTGGCAACCAATTCATCCCTGCAGCCATAAAGGTCTTTAACGCTAAAGTTCAGGCCCAAATTTTATATGGTTGCCCTATATGGATTAGCTCATTCGACCATTCTATTGAGTGTATCCAGTCAAAATTTCTTCGCAAAATATTAGGGCTGCCAAATTGCGTTCCTTACGCTGCTCTTTGCCTGGAAACTGGACAGACTTCAATTGAATCTAGAGCCTGGCTGATTACCTTCAAATACTGGCTGAGACTTCATAACGACCCTGATCCAAATAGTCTCATTTTCCAATTACTTCAAGATTTGTCCCCTTCCAACTGGCTTGCCATCATCGAGAAAAAAATTAGTGCTTTGGGTCTATGCTTGGACTCTTTTTATATTCTGTCTGCCTCTGAAACGTTTCAAATAATTAAACGAAGAGTCCTGGATATTGAGCAACAAAATCTCTATAATGCAGCTAACAAGACTTGTTCACCAACGAAATTGTCTCTTCCTTGCAAATTTGGACATTTAGCTTCATATCTTTCTGCACTAAGCAATCCCCAGCACCGGAGGGCGTTTTAATTGGCCCGGTTTAATGTGATGCCATCTGCAGTCCTGACTGGCAGATTTTTAAGGACCCCCTACGCTGATAGGCTCTGCTCATGCAAACAAAACTGTATCGATTCAATTTCCCATATCCTACTAGGGTGTCCCAAGTATACTGCCCCTCGTACCCAACTTTTAGAACCAATTTTAAAAAACAAATCAGGCCTCTCCGAAGCTGATAAAGTTTATTTTATGTTGAGTGACTCTCTACAGGATGTATCTGCGAACGTAGCATCCTTTTTACACTATGTTACAATCCTGTGTAACAAAGACCAGCAAACTGCACTCTTCTTTTAATCTTCCTTTTATACGTTGTCTTGTCTATGCCAATAAAGTTCTGATTGATTGACAGACCAATGAAAAGCACACTGCACAAATCCATTTAGGAGATTAATAATACAATTAATAGTGGCTGTCTCCCTACTTCCCTGAAAGAGATGCCAGAATGCCAGGTATCATATACAGTGGTGCCCCGTATAGCGACGATAATCCGTTCCGAAAAAATTGTCGCTATACGGATTCATCGCTATGCGGAACAAAAAAAGCCCATAGGAACGCATTAAAACACGTTTAATGTGTTCCTATGGGCAAAAAACTCACCGTTCTGCGAAAATCCTCCATGCAGCCGCCATTTTCGCTGCCCGGTAAGCAAGGAAAGGGCACGAAAACACAGCGGGCGGCCATTTTCTTTACCCGGCAGCCATTTTGGAACCGCCGATCAGCTGTTGGAAAAACATCGTTATGCGATAATCAGTAAGCGAAACTCTTACCAATCATCGCAAAGCGATGTTTTACCATTTAAAAAAAACACATCACTATGCGGATTCGTCGTTAAAGAATCGCTTGTTATGTGGGGCACCACGGTACACTGCTTCCCACAAGTAATATCTGAGCATCCAGAAGCAAGATCATGTCCTGAAAGCATGACCCTTAAGAGAGAATCCAAATTTGTTTGGAATTGTTACAGCTTACTATCTTTTCTTTCAGGCACATGAATTTTTTTTCTAGAAGAGAGGAATGAGCAGAGTCTCCTACCTCCAGGATACCCAGCAATGTTTCGACATTGCACTAAAAATTCAAACCAAGGATGAGCTTCATGCAAAGCTTTGTTGTTCAAAACGGGGCTATCTGAAGAATACAAACTGAAAAAGGAAGAGCAAAATATCAATTTCCTGAAATATATTTTAAAAAGCAATACTCTCACACTCCAGTCAACAAATTATGGGCTGTTGCTTGGGGACAGTGTTAGATCTAGCAGTCAGTTGTATTATGACAGATACATATGCTTTTCCCCCAAGTTTGGTATGACAGAAGTAAGAGACTAGAGGTGGTGGTATGCTCCTAACTGGGGACTACTTTCTCCATGGAGCTTACTCTCTCATTTTTACTCCTTTATGCTAGAGAGTTAGACAGCTACAGAATCCAGACCTAAATGATCTTCTGTCTTGAAGGGAAAGTCTAGGATAAAATGCTGCTGGGGGAAGGTGAGAGTCAGAGGAAAAGCCAAAAATACATGAATGTGCAGAATCCAAAGAAACCTTAGAGCTAGAGTATTTTTTAAATCCATCAGCAATGTCAAAATTAGTTTTGAGTTCAATATGCAAGTTCCCGGATGTAAAAAGACACTCTTTGGGATATACTTCACAAATCTTGCTTTCCTGGTTTGCTACAATTTTTATTTTCTATACACTTCCACAAAAACAAATCTTAGATACATATCCTACCTATAGTAGTCTAAATACATGTAGAGAAGATAGTCTAGGCCATGTTCTACACAGTAAAGGATAAAGCAGTGGTGCATATCTAAGTCCCCAATGGACTGTGGTTTTGGAAGAGGCTGTGGATTCTGCATTACTCCTCCAATGAAAGTCAATCTCTGGAGAAGACATTCAATTTGTTCCAGTTCTGCTGGCATGAAAATTCCTTTCCTATCAAGAAAAACACAACAAAAATTGGACACAGAACAGTCTTTTCAAGGTTACTAAGGAGATGAATGCTAGGAAAGTTTCACAGAAGTTGATAATCAATATTGAGAAGGCACACACCTAGCCAAGTTATCCAGTATTTCATTCTGCATATAACGGCTACACAATATAGTTTCATAAATGGCTTCTAAAGTCAGTTGTGGCCAATTTGTGCTTCTTCCCTGAGGCTGACATTCCGCAATCCATGAACTAATATTTCCCCAGTCGTGCCAAGATGACAGATACATCCAAACAACCAATGGATTATGTGACTTGAATTCTGTATTTTAAAAAAAAACATATAGTTAGTATGGATGCTCAGAGCTATTCAGATATGTACAGCATCACTTTGTTAATCCTTGCTATCTGCATAAAATCAATATTTCATATTCGGAATCAAGTATGAAGAGTATAAGAGAGAACTGAAAAGGTATACAGGCACATTTCAGAGTTCCTGTGGCTATTTTTTAAAACCCTAATGGCCTGTATCCAGGACCATATTCATTTCATCCATATTAGTCTGTTCACACCTTAAATATCTGTTATAAAGGCTGCTCTTCATGGTGGCCACAATTAATTAGGATGAAGAAAAACAACTCTGCAGTGTCTAGTCTCATTTTCTTCACTATTTTATCCTGTCAAATTTGTTTGGCTCTGACTCTTATTTATTTATGTATGCATTTAACTTATATGCTGCCCACACTACCCAAAGGTCTCTGGGCGGCTTGCAACATTTAAAATACAATAAAAAGGCAAAATAATTAAAATGCAATTAAATTTTAGTGATTAGATACTCTTTTATTGAAGAACGATGGAACATAAAGCCCCAAATATATGGAAATAGAAAAGATTACACTGGTGTTAGACAATTCCTAGCTTGCTTTTCAACAGAGGATCTCTCTCATTGTTGGCTACTTTTTTCTCCTAAGTAATTATAATTTCCCTCCTCTGGCTGATATTTGTTCTTCCAGGCAAGTGACGTTTTATTTAGGGACTCTCATTTTTAGAATAGATTTTTTTGCTAAACCTGTTCAGTTTTTATTTTTCTTACGGGCCTGTTTTATTTCATTTGATTCCAACATTTTAATTGTTACAGGGTAATCTGAGCAGTGCAAATGCCCTGGAAGAGGAGGGAGTACTTTTTAACATACATAGATCTCTACAACAGAACTACAAGTTCCCTAGAAAACAGTAAGCAAGAGTGCTTCTCTGAAGCATCTCAAAATCTTTTTCCTAGTCCAAAACTTATCAGTCTTTATCTTGTAAAACACAATGAAATACAGTGGACCCTCGACTTACAGACGGCTCGACTTACAGACTTTTCGAGTTACAGACTTCTCTGGCTGCAAAATTTAGATTCGACTTGCAGCCGGAGAATCGACCTACAGACCAGAAAAAAACCCAAAATGGAACAAAAATAGAATAAAAACTGCCAGTTATGGGATTAATCAGTTTTCAATGCATTGTAGGTCAATGGAGATTCGACCTACAGACTTTTCGACTTGCAGCCACCGTTCCAATACGGATTAATTCTGTAAATAGAGGGTCCACTGTATTGAAAACTCTTTCCTGAAATTCCTTCCTCAGCACATGGTTCATTGTCTATTATTATTCAGAATCTTAAGACATAAACCACATGGCATCAACACATTCGTACAAGAATATATTTGCCACCTTGAGGGTGTTGTCTCGGGAGGAGAATCATCTCTCGGGTAACTTGGTCCCATTGATGAGCCCAGTTTAACATAATTCTATGTTTCCTTTCATGAATCCTGTCTTCCTCACAATTAAAAAGGGTATCCAAAGCAGCATTGTGGATAGAAGTATCTTGTTCTCTTTGCCAGGACCTGCCAATGAGAGTAGAACTTCTCTATGAAGCATATTTAATTTACTCTTTCCAAATGAATCTTAATTTGTAAGTCAATTTGTAGGAAAATCATTTCTAAGTTTAAAAACACCTCTCTCTCTTGCATGCATGTGTGCACACACACACACACACACACATGCGTGCACACGAAAGGGAGAGAAAAGAACACAGAGCAGATCCTCTGCAGCTTACAATTGAGATGGGTTTGACAGTTACATAGAAATGAATTAATCAATTAACCAGAATTAGTTATCAATAACGAATAGCCAGACAACTTGTTTAATCTCTTCTACAGCATTAAACCTTGCATCTGTAGAAAATAAGGAATTTTTATTGTAAGGCTGAGAATTCATCGTCCCAAAACACTGTTCCCAGAAATTGACATTATCAAATACGAATGCAAATACTTTATTGTTTCATAGCCAATGAGGCTGCCTACATGAGCAGAGATTAAAGCAGACTTTAAAAATAGTATTTGCCATCTAACGTTAAGTACATATAAACAATTTGAAAGGCATTAAAATAAAATCAGCATTTTCAAATGAGGATAAAGTAATGAAATTATCTTGAAGAGCTTGTGAAGCAGGCAATGAGTTCGGTCTTTCCACAGCTTGTTTAATGAATTCAGTGGTCCTGTACGATATAGAGTAGGCTGTGTGGTCATCATCAATATTATCAGTTTTAAAACATGGCTAAACATACATTACCTGGATTGAGCTGTACTCTTTTCCTCCTCCTGAAATGTTTGTGAATAAACATTTTCCACCTGGTGCACAAAGTCTATCATTTCCTTCTCCATTTCAGAAAAGTAGTTTTTCTCTTGAAGCATGTTCACCTTCACAATCAAACAAACAAACAAACAAACTGTCTCATCAAGCCATGGAACTGCAAGTTTTCAAGAGCAGCTTATTAAGAAATCACAAATGTGACTATAAATAAAGGTAAAGGACCAGAAGCAATCTAGAATAACATATTAAATGCCAACTCTTCTCCACATAGCACTATAGCTGACAAGGATATCATCAAAACAGGATTTTCACTTCAGCTAGTAATACTACAGAGAAAACACAAAAATATCTGGCAATTAGGTGAATACTGGCACAATTTGTAGATGGCAGTTGCTGACAGTGGAAAGCAGCAAGAGAGGAATCCTGCATCCAAAGGTAGGGCATATAAAACCAGTGGCAACAAGAATCAATATACACACAGAGACAGGTTATTGCCATACTCACCAAAATATCACAGAGGTGTTTGTCAGTTACATAAAAACATATTCGGTGCAGTTGCTCCATCACACTGAAACCCTAAACAAAAATTAAACAATTGTCTACTATAAAAATGGTTTTTAATGTTTGCACACATACAAAAAAGCAGGGGTTAGCAACTTCTAAGGCCACATTGGCACCTACCTGAACCCCACAAGAGGAAGCACACCCCTCCACGCTACTATTGCTACTGCATTTGCTAAGTGACTGGGATTTACCTCTCCTCACCCATTTACACAACAGACCAGGTCAATAACAGGATCATCACTACCTCCCCTCATTTTCACAGCTATGGTTGTGTCCTAGAAAACCATAAAAGGGTCACAGAGGTGGGATCAGAGGAAGAAACTATGGGCAGAGGCAGGACCAGAGGAAGGAAGGAAAGGGGTGTGTGGGTTGGAAGGCTACTCACATTACAAGAAGTATGAACAGTGATCTCACTAAGTCTGCAGCCCCTATGTGAGAACTGATTGCAATTTCAGACATGATACAGGCTGCAATCAAATTGCAGCAAAGCCGAATTGTTCAGCTCTCCAATGTAGTCACACCCTCTGTCTCTTGTTAAACCTGTCATCACTGCAGATCACTGTGTAGCTTGCACTGAGAAAAATAAGGGTTTTTGAACAACTGAGAGGCCTTGGAACCAGGATGCTGCCTTGCCACTATAGCTGATAGACAGACCTTTAGGGAGGAGAGTGACAAACCATTCTTTTTCAGGTGCAAGAGAAAATGGAGTATCATGTGTAGTGAGGGTGGAAAGCTAGATTCTCCTATTGACTGTACAAGAGTTGAACCTCTATCATTTGTATCTGTACCTACATCTGGTGGATGGCTTTTTAGATGCATGGATAAATCCTCTTCTGTATTAGAGAATTCTCCATGCTGTTTGTCTCAGCCTGGTTATGTCTGGGTGGCAAACTGCCCCTCTCTTATGGGATTGTAAGTGTGGGATCACTGGAAGCTGGCAAGTGTCTGCTGCCAATTTTAATATTACAGACCACTTATGGTGTGGTCACCATAGAGCTATCAAAATTGTGCTGGATTTTTCTTTACAAAGTTTCAGTATTACTTTCTGAAATAGGCAAACTGGTGGGAAGAGATAGAGGAGTTTCCTCGACCTGCAGGTCATGAAAGCCTCTCTTAGAGGCCTGCCCAGAAGCAGTACTTTTGACACATCCCATTTTCCACGGTGCTGAACTGATCTCTCTCTGGCTACCCCAGCAGGCACAAACCTCAAACACACTTGTGGCTAGTTCCCACTTGTCGTTGTGAGCCATTTGCCTGCTTAGGCTGTCAACTATTTGGCCGTCTTCTCCTGCCACATGGATGGCCACTGGGAAGATGTGATGAAAGATACACTGTTCCCAGAACTGAATAGTCAGGTACAATAGAGATATGGACTGCATTCTGCCCCATTTATTTAGGTAGTAGAATGTAGGTGGCCACTTGCACTACTTGTCCAATATCACCGTCTCAGATGCTTTCTTTTAAGGCCTTTGTTACTATTAGCAACTCTGTCCATCCACCCATCCATGCAATTTCTGTACTGTCCCTCTGAGGACCACTACTTTGGGCAGTTTACAGATTAAAACTTAAAAATTGCATATGACCCTATATGACAATACATTCAACAACATAGTGATTCAAAGAAAATTCATACAAAAAGAAAAAAAAGGAAAGGAAAGAAAAAAATTAAAAATTAATACTATCAGCATCTGGTTATCCATTATTGAAGGCAGATTTGTATAATTTTCAGGAGGGCAGGGGTCTGATGTATCTCAGTAGGTAGCTTGTTCTAACTCTAGCCCATTTATATGGAGATCTCTTTCTTTCTCGGCTCAGAGGGCATGGATCTGATTCTGGCAGTGTGCCCCCCAACCTATCAAACTTGTACCAGTTGTTACTTGAATTCTGGGCCTGGGGTGTTTGAACTGCCTTCTCATGGTTAGACTGCTAGTGTGCTGCAGTAGGTGCAAGTGCTACTTCACAGGCCATGGTTTATTTTCTGGAAATGCTCTTTGTTAATTTATCAAAATAAGCTAGTTACCAAGCTTGAAGGGATCTCATTTTCAAGTGGGCAAGTGAAATTACAGCTGTTGTTTATGCCATAAGGCCTAGTAGTATTTGGGCCATATAGCCACTCAGACTAATTTGAATTTTTTTCTCAAGCTTGGAAGCTTGTCTAGTCTGTCTTGAGGTAAATAGTCTCTTAAAATTCTGGCATCTACTGCTGATCTGAGGTATTGAATCTTCTTGTACAGTGTCAAATTTGACCTTTCGAGATCTGTCAGCAGATGTGAGATGAAGGAGACATCTTTTTCTGCCTTGCCTTTGGAGCTGGAGACAATCAACCAGTCATCTATGTATGGAAACACCGTTACACCACAGACTCTGGTGCCCTATACTTTCTGAAGAATCTGGGTGCTATAAAAGACCACAAGGGAGTACCTTTAACTGTTAGATATTGTTGCCCGATACAAAATGTAGGAAACACTACAGATTTTTGCAAATAGTAATACAGAAATAGGTGCCCTGGAAGTCTATCACAGCAAACCATTCTCCCTTCTTGAGAAGTAGTAATACAGTTCCTCGCATCACCATTCTAAACTTTTTTGTCTATATATAGAATTTGCATATCTCAGGTACAAAATTGGTCTCACGCTTTTATCTTTTCTTGGGAACCATGGAATAACAGGAGCAGAAAAAGTGGGAAGCATTTCTGGATGAACAGGTTGTATGGCATATTTCTTTAAGAGCATAGCTGTTTCTTCCTCCAAAATGTATGATGGTGTTATAGGTCTGAAGAGTGCTATTGTAGGGAGAGATATAAATTATATGGTACAGTTATATCTGATAATTTTGACCAAACTCCAGGAGGCAGTGGAAGACAGGAGGGCTGGCATGTCTGGTCCATGGGGTCACGAAGAGTCGGACACAACTTAACAACTAAACAACAACAACATATCTGATAATTATTCATCATTGGTGACTGTGCTTAAGGTGCTAAAAATGGAATGGTGTCTTCTATATATCATGTTTTCCCGAAAATAAGACAGGTTCTTATATTAATTTTTGCTCCAAAAATGCATTAGGGCTTATTTTCAGGGGATGCTTTGTTTTACAGTCATGTCATCTTCTTCTGGTTGTGGCACAATGGTGGAGGGTGGGGTTTCACTTAACTGGGGCTTATTTTTGGGGTAGGGCTTATATTACAAGCTTCCTGAAAAATCACGTTAGGGCTCATTTTCAGGTTAGGTCTTATTTTCAGTGAGACAGGGTAAGAGGTAAGGAGCTGAAGATCTCAGTGTAGATGCAGTCAAAGATGCTGCATATACTTCTTCTCCTACTTTTTTGATGTGCTTGGTTGTTTGAAACATTGCCATTGAGACTGCTGCCTTGTAGTAGTGCAAGGATGAGGAAGGTGGAGGCTTTTATCATTCTGAAGAAAATTTGGTTGATGAATACGAGTATGGACATATCCAGTATGGTCAGCATTGCCTTTGTTGACATAGTGAATGAAACCCCATCCTCTTAGCAAGAAGGATCTTGGAATTGTTGTAAATCACAAGCCAAATTGGAGTCAACATGTGAAGAACTATCCAGCTCTTGAAATGGATGAAATCCTACAAAAGCCTAGCACTCTGGTCCCATGGAGAACTGGGTTACTTGGAAGTCAATTAATAGGCTACAGACTAGAGTTTGGGGAACCAAAGTGAATCTAAGAAAATGCAATTTCACACCAATGTCAGTGTACTCTATAGCCTTCAACATGTACCATGGAAGTCTTGATGTTAGCTCCCCCAAAATGCTCTTGAATTGCCCATTACTGGATGAAAATTATCTGATAAATTTATTAACTGCATTCTGGTGCTTTTAACACAAGGAATGAGAGATGAGAAAAGTAAAACCAATCTCTTATTATGCGTATACACAAGCAATGGTTTCAGATTGAACCTAATTTAGTATACATATTACTCACCAAGTTTCTTAAGAGTTTGGAGGCTTTTTCAATGTCATCTTTCAAAAGACTTTTGTAAACCAGGTCCAGTCCTATTTGGGTAAGTTCTTCAAGATTTGCACCAGGTTTGCAAGCTAGCCGGCAAAAGGTCTGAGCCTCTGGCAACTGGTTTTTTAAAATAGCTTCAGAAATAATTTGCTACAAGGGGAAAATATATTTACAATTCTGTTAGCTACTTCTGGAGAACACATGCAATTCAGTTGCCTTTTCTACAGGATCAGCAAAACTGGGGAGAATACTGAGGAAAGAGGGTGGCACAAGTTAAATGAATAAGGGCACAATACAATATACAGCACTTTTTAGTAATAAGAATATATGAGAAAGTGCTTATCTTCATCTAGTTCAACACTGTAGATAACCAACTGTCTCTGGAATTCTCCAGTAAGGCGTGTTTTTTTATTGCAAAATTTATTTTATTTATTTATTATAACATTTGCTTGCATGTTATGATATCTCCTCCAGCAGCAAATATTCAATGTCTTACCAACTCTAAACACATATTGTGGCCATCTATTATACTGGAGCAAATTGCAAAAAAAAAAAAAAAAAAGGATTATGTATTCTGTGGAAAAGCCCTTGTTTGTCTGAATTTCTGCCCACTGGTTTCAGTGGATGACTCCAAAGTTCTGATAATTATGAGAGACAAAATTTCTCTCTCCACTTTCTCTCCATATTCGAATGGTTTTCTTCTGAAACTTTTCAGTTCCAATAATATCCCTTAATGAAGTAAGGTAACCACAAGTGTGAAGAAAATTACAAATATGACCACATCATAGACATACAATACTACCAGTTTTATTTGAAATCCTTTCTTAATAATCCCTGACATAGAATTTGACATTTTCATGGTTCTTACACACCAATTTCACTGTACTATCCAGTTATTTTCAACCAAAGAGTAAGACAAGTGCTTAGTTCTTTTCCACTGCTGTTAAAAGTGCTTAGCTCTGGTTAGATTGTGCCGCAAATGTGGCTACAAAGTATCATTTCCATTTGTAATAATGCAATTTAGAAAGCTGACATGAGTAGTTGCACAGCTACATCTCAGAAAACTAATGTTCTTGTTTACCTCTACTTCAGACTTCTCCCACATCTGGCTTTGTTCTATTTGAGGCACATCTTCTTCAAGAACACAACATGAGCTTGTAACACTGGATGGCTTGAGAGGAAATTTTATCATAAACATCCTAAGTTTAGAGGTATAGCAGGTTAAAATATCAACACATCTGTCCAGATTTTCATCCAGCTCTGTGAAAAATAAAAGTAAAAAACAGTTGTCTGAAAGGATGACTAAAAGAGCTTCTAGGCAGACTAGCAAAACAAAGAAAAATCTGCAACTTCTTAATGCAGACAAGACAAAATACACTCCTTTGGTCTGCTTGCACTGAAACAACATTCCAACATTCACACTCTCTGTGTCAAAAGCACCAGAGTGCAGTTAATAAATTTATCAGATAATCAGATGGCAACAAAGGAAGTACAGGATAGGCAGTTAACCTTTGGGCCATAGAGACTTGGATTCTGATCCCTGCATAATCATATACAAGTCATGATCTACCAATTTACAGTGGTGCCTCGCATAACGATTTTAATTGGTTCCAAAAAAAACGTTATGTGAAACATCGTTATGTGAAACACCATTTCTCATAGGAATGCATTGGAAACCGGTTAATCCGTTCCAATAGGCACGGATTACCGTCCTTAAGTGAAAAAACTCATAGGAAACATCGTTAAACGATACAATGTTTCCTCCACTGGAATGTATTGAAGTTGACTCAATGCATTTCAATGGCTTTGCAAAGTCAATTTTTGCAAATTTAAGTGTGTCATAAAAGGGTCAAAAATGGTTTTAAATGCTTGGATTAGCTTCTGCAGCCTCTAAAACAGATGCAAAAGTTAATTTGGCTTTGATCTGACTTTTCGTTAATTTATGGTGAGTTTTTTCCCCCCAACTTTTGACAGCTGTCAAAATCTGACAGCTCCATTGGTTCCTATGGGGGAAGAAAAAATTCACAAAATATTAACGAAGACTCAGCAACGGTTCTAAATGCTTGGATTCGTTAGAGGACCCCCTAAGTCGTGTGCAAACCTGATTTGGCTTTGATCTGACTTTTCGTTAATTTATGGTGAATTTGTTTTCGGCCCATAGGAACCAATGGAGCTGTCAGATTTTGACAGCTCCATTGGTTCCTATGGGCCGAAAAAAAAATTCACCATAAATTAACGAAAAGTCAGATCAAAGCCAAATCAGGTATGCACACGACTTAGGGGGTCCTCTAACGAATCCACGCATTTAGAACCGTTTTTGACCCTTCTAAGACACTTTTTAAATTGAAAAAAGAAACATCGTTAAGTGAAGCAGGGGACCTAAAATCGCATTCGTTATGCGAAGCATGGTCCCAAACTTCGCTAAGCGAAAATCGCCCATAGGAAGCATCGTTATACGGTGCATATTATTTTCTAAAAAAACACATCGTTATGCGAATTCATCGCTAAACGAGGCACTCGTTAAGCGAGGCACCACTGTATCTCCCTTCTCAATACTGAAACAAAAAAGAGTGAGCAGGGAATAATGTACGTTTGTCCACACTTCCTCAAAGAAGGAGACCAATAAAAAAATCACAGAAGATGAATATTGCTAAAGAAAACATAAAGCACAAAGACTGAACAGACTACAAGGCATTGATTATTTTGCCTTAGTATGAATAGTAGTCCAGCCAGTTTGGAATAGTACCACTAAACATTATGAACTGACAAAATCATGGCTTTTAATACTAAAAAGTGAACATCTTAAATTCACTGAATAAACAGCATTAATTCAGAAGTTAAATTCTTTGTTCTGAAATAAACAGTGGGATTTACAAGGTTCCTCCACTGTTGCTCGTAATGGCACATTAGCTCCTTTGAAAGTGCTCTGTTTGTTCTTTAAAAATTGCCCAGCCTAATCAAGCAGGCTCTTTTACAAACACAAATCCCAAAATAGGGACGTGGTGGCGCTGCGGGCTAAACCGCAGAAGCCTATGCTGCAGGGTCAGAAGACCAAGCAGTCGTAAGATAGAATCCACGCAACGGAGTGAGCTCCCGTCGCTTGTCCCAGCTCCCGCCAACCTAGCGGTTCGATAGCATGCAAATGCAAGTAAATAGGGACCACTTCGGTGGGAAGGTAACAGTGTTCCGTGTCTAAGTCGCACTGGCCATGTGACCACGGAAGATTGTCTTCGGACAAACGCTGGCTCTATGGCTTGGAAACGGGGATGAGCACCGCCCCCTTGAGTCGAACACGACTGGACAAAAATTGTCAAGGGGAACCTTTACCTTTACCTAAATCCCAAAATACAAGTATTAAGCTGGGAATAAGTAATAGGATATAAAATGTGTGGAAACTAGGAATGGAAGAGGTTATAACACAGAACCCTATCTACAAAATCAGACAGAAAAAATAGGAACATACCGCCACAAATAGGGCTAACTATACACAAAATTAACAACCAACAAATCTTTACCTACTTTCACATAGACTTTCATAGTGTACTACCATAGAAACCAATACAGGAAATAGAGCGAACTAGCACTGCAATAAAAGTTCAGCTCTCTGTCTGCATGGCTGTTTCAGTTACAGCAAATAGCTTCCTAGTACATGTACTTTCTCTACGGGACAATAATCAAAGCTGACAACTATTTCTTCCAGTCTCCCTCAGATAACTGACATTCAAAATTCTGTTTGAAACTTGAAAAAATATTTTTGGAATTTGAAGCAATCTGAAAAAAAGTAGCCTCTGATCAAAAGTGGAAAAGGGTGCTTGGAGAATCTTCATGGCCCTTTTCACAAGCAGTTTTCTTGGAAGCACAGATGTGAATGGCTCCAGTTAGGAGAGGGGCCATGCATATCACCCCAGGTCCTTTTTCTTCTTTAAGTCTTTGCTTCTAATTGAATAACTCTGAGAGTCAATTAAGTAAAATTTCTGGAGGAATAGCAGTATCATTGTGTTACATTAAAACCAAGAAAGAATATTGTGGCATCTAAGTATTAATTAGTTCCATTTATCATATGGTTTGTACATTGCAGTCCTCTTTCTAGAGTGCATGGAGCACAGCATAAGCAAACAAACATCTACTCAGTTGGGATATGAAGTGTAATAGAAGTGCAATAAAAACAGTTATGAAATTGGCTTAATTCATGAACTGGTTTGCTGCTATGTGTTGTCAAGGCACTTCTGATTTATGACAATCCTAGAAGGATTTTTGAAGCAGGCATACATAGTTTTTCACCACTTATGCTTCCAATGAATTTTTGTGGCCAAGTGGGGATTTGAGCCTGCAGAGTTTCCTAATCCACTACATGACACAAGTATATGAATACTCACTTAACTCAACTGTGAATCGCAGCTTTACAATATATACAGCAAATGCATGTTTACTTAAGAGGCCCCGGTGGGCTTACTCCCAAGAAAATACACACATGATCCTAGCATTAGATATCAGAGATATGATTGGATGGATTGAGACTTGCATGCAGATCTCTCTTGTCTTTGCTCATCAAATATTATTATAGATGACTCTTAGGACCACATAGTTTATAAATGAATATTAATTTAAAATAATTTAAAAAACAAGAAAAGATTCATTGTTTGTTATGCGTGCAAAACTTAATACTAACTAACACTGCCTTACCTTCAATGTGGATAAAAAGTTCACAAAGCTGTTTATTGAGAAAAGACAGAGTGAGATTCAGCAGTTGTTCAGAGAAGTGTTTGGTCTGCACTTCCAAATCATTTTCTTGGATTGCCATGTACAGTAAGTCCAAGGCTGGCCTCAATTCTTCAACACCTGTGAGACAACATTTAAAAGAAGAAAATATTGTGTTAAAAGTATGGATTTGCAACAGTGCAAATTTCCTACATATTTAATATGGAGCCATACTTAAACTATTCCCATTATGAGTTCTGATAAGAAAGGACACAATCCTGGTAGACTCTTCTCAACAAGTTTCACTGATCTATACCTTCAGAAATCTTATGTACTTTTCAATGTGGCATTTATAGCATTAACTTTAAGCTTGTTCTTTCCCAATCATAGAATGACAGAATAACTGAACTGGAAGGGGCCTCTATGGCCACTGAGTCCAACTCACTGATCAATAAAGGAATCCAAGTCAAAGCACATCTGACAGATGGTTGTCCAATTTTCTCTTGAATAATTCCAGCATTGGAGCACTCACGCTTGTACCAAGCCCATACCTAGTTAATTTGCTAATCAGAATATCATGGGGTGCTTTGTCAAAGGCTTTCCTGCAGTCAAGATATATTATGTCGACAGCATTCACACCATCTACTAACCTGATCCCAAGGTAATTGGTTTCATTGTCATACTACTCTCTGACAGTTATACAGTTTTTCCTGATATTCAGCCTAATCTAGCTTCCAGTAGCTTGAGCTCATTGTTACATGTCCTGCAATCTGGGATTACCAAGAACAGATCCTGCCTTTCCTCTGTATGACTATTTGAAAAGTGCTATCAGATCTCCCGTCAGTCTTCTCTTCTCAAGGCTAAACATGCCCAGTTCTTTCAGTTTTTCCTCACAGGGCTCGGTTTCCAGTTCTGATCATCCTTGTTGCCCTCATGTGAACTTGCTCCAGTTTGTTGGCATCCTTCTTAATGTGTTGCCACATTAACACATGTACTGTGTTCAGTTCCAGAACTGAACACAGTACTCTAGATGAGGCCTAACTAATGCTAAATAGAGGAGTAACTTGCAGTATTTAGAGATTATAGTTCTGTTAAAGCATCCTAAATTATCATTTGCCTTTTTTGCAGCCACATCACACTGCAGGCTCATATTCAGCTTGTGATCTACAACAATTCCAAGATCCTGCTCATGTATAGTATTTTTGAACCAAGTATCTCCCTTCTTGTAATTGTGCATTTGTTTTTTTTCCCCCCCTAGGTGAAGAACTTCACACTTCTCCCTGCTGAATTTCATTCAGTTGTTTTTAGCCCAGTGCTCCAGCCTATCAAGATCATTTTGAATTTTATTAACTATTCCATCCAATTTTGTGTCATCTGCAAATTTGATATGCATTCTCTGTACTCCCTCATCCAAGCCATTGATAAACATGTTGAAGAACACTAGGCCTAGGACTGAATCTTATGGTATACTACCTGTTGTCCCTTCCTCCCAGTTTGCAAAGGAGCCATTGATAAGCAGTTTCTGAGTACGATTCTGTAACCAACTGTGTATTCACCTGATACTTGTATCCAGCTTGCTAATCTGAATATCATGGGGCACTTTATCAAGGGCTTTCCTGCAGTCAAGATATATTATGTCTACAGAATTCACACCATCTACCAAGGAGATTACCTGATCAAAGAATGACATAAGATTAGTCTGGCAGGATTTGTTCTTGACAAATCCATGTTGGCTTCTAGTTATTACTGCATTGTTTTCAATGTGCTTGCAGAGGGACTGCTTTATAATCTGCTCCAGAATTCTCCCTGGGATTGATGTCAGGCTGACTGGTTTGCAATTCCCTGGTTCCTCCTTGTTGCCTTTTTTGAAGACTGGGACAACATCAATCTTCCAGTCATTAGGTATTTCACCCATCCTCCATGATTTCAAGAAAATAATAGACAGCAATCCTGCAATCTTTTCAGCCAGTTCCTTCATTCACTGTTTTCAAAAAGGTTTGTATTATAGACATGCCCATTTGAGCATTCAAATAGATTTACTTACTCTTCAAATAAAAATTGGATACAATGCTTGCAGGTTGCTCTTGTAACGTGCAAACCGAGAGGCTAAAAAGATTTTCTTTGTTCTTTAAAAAGAAATCCACAGTGTCCAACTGATGATTTTCTAAACCAGCCTAAAGAAAAATGAAATTATTGCTAAAGGAGTCACTTTGAAACAGATATTTTTAGCTAAATAACTTTTTTCTTTCTCTCTCTCTCTCTCTCTCTCTCTCTCGCACACACACACACACACACACAGACACACACACAAATTTTGTGTTGGACTAGATCCTTTTTTTCAGGACTAGTATCTCTAAAACATTCTTTTTAAAAAAGTTTAAAAACATTTTGGCTTAATAAGTCTTTTTGTGCCTCCAGGCAGGGATCAGGGCAATTTTGCTTTTAAAAAGTTGGCCAACAGGGGGCTGAGTAAAACAACTCATTTCTATGAGGAAAAAAAAATATTTGGGAGTAAAGCTCATGGGAACAGGTAGGCTTTTATAAAGCCCAAGAAAATACCTATGTACCCCTAGGTGTCTGAAGATGGCCCACCCTGTATTAGTGGAAGAAAAATATTAATACATAGATATAGCAACAATATGGTACATATAAGAGCAAAATATTTATTTATTAGATTTATATCCTATCCCTGGGACGTAAATGAATCCAAAGATTCTTAGATAAAATATTTCAATTGTATAAACTTAAGGCATAAAAACACAATTTCAATTCACACAATTATCATATCTACTACTGTGGACAAGAATCCCATAGAAGAAATGGAGTAGCCCTCATAGTCAACAAAAGAGTGGGAAAAGCTGTACAGTACTGGGATACAATCTCAGAAATGACAGAATGATTTCAATACGAATCCAAGGCAGACCTTTAAACATCACAGTAATCCAAGTTTATGCACCAACCACTGATGCAGAAGAGGCTGAAATTGACCAATTCTATGAAGACTTACAACACCTTCTAGAACTGACACCAAAGAAAGACGTTCTTCTCATTATAGGGGACTGGAATGCTAAAGTAGGGAGTCAAGAGATAAAAGAAACAACAGATGTTTGGCCTTGGAGTTCAAAACGAAGCAGTGCAAAGGCATTAGCCTTTTGTCAAAAGAACAACCTGGTCATCACAAACACTCTTTTCCAACAACACAAGAGGTGCCTCTATACATGGACATCACCAGATGGGCAATATCGAAATCAGATTGATTATGTTCTCTGCAGCCAAAGATGGAGAAGCTCTATACAGTCAGCAAAAACAAGACCTGGAGCTGATTGTGGCTCTGATCATCAGCTTCCGATAGCAAAATTCAAGCTTAAACTGAAGAAAGTAAGAAAAACCACTGGGCTAGTCAGGTATACAGTAATCTAAATCAAATCCCTTATGAATACACAGTGGAGGTGAAGAACAGATTTAAGGAACTAGATTTGGTGGACAGAGTGCCTGAAGAACTATGGGTGGAGGCTCGTAACATTGTACAGGAGGCAGGAACAAAAACCATCCCAAAGAAAAGGAAATGCAAGAAAGCAAAGTAGCTGTTCAACGTGGCCTTACAAATAGCAGAGAAGAGAAGGGAAACAAAATGCAAGGGAGATAGGGAAATTTACAGGAAATTGAATGCAGACTTCCAAAGAATAGCAAGGAGAGACAAGAGGGCCTTCTTAAATGAACAGTGCAAAGAAATAAAGGAAAATAATAGAAAGGGAAAAACCAGAGATCTGTTCAAGAAAACTAGAGATATTAAAGAAACATTTTGCACAAAGATGGACATGATAAAGGAAAAAAATGGTAGGGACCTAACAGAAGCAGAAGACATCAAGAAGAGGTGGCAAGAATACACAGAGGAATTATACCAGAAAGATCTCGATGTCCTAGACAACCCAGATAGTGTGGCTGCTGACCTAGAGCCAGATATCCTGGAGAGTGAAGTCAAGTGGGCCTTAGAAAGCATGGCTAACAGCAAGGCCAGTGGAGGTGATGGCATTCCAATTGAACTATTTAAAATCTTAAAAAATGACACTGTTAAGGTGCTACATTCAATATGCCAGCATGTTTAGAAAACTCAGCAGTGGCCAGAGGATTGGAAAAGATCAGTCTACATCCCAATCCCAAAGAAGGGCAGTGCCAAAGAATGCTCCAACTACTATACAATTGCACTCATTTCACACACTAGCAAGGTTATGGTCAAAATCCTACAAGGTAGGCTTCAGCAGTATGTGGACTGAGAACTCCCAGAAGTACAATCTGGATTTCGAAGGGGCAGAGGAACTAGAGACCAAATAAAGAGCCTCGTGGCGCAGTGGTTAAAACGCTGTACTGCAGCTAAAACTGTGCTCACGACCTGGGGTTCAAATCCCAGGTAGCCGGCTCAAGGTTGACTCAGCCTTCCATCCTTCCGAGGTTGGTAAAATGAGTACCCAGCTTGCTGGGGGGGCAATGTGTAGCCTGTATAATTAAAAAAAATTGTAAAGCGCCCGGAGAGTGCTTGTAGCACTATGGGGCGGTATATAAGTCCAATAAATAAATAAATAAATAAATAAATTGCTAATATACGCAGGATCATGGAGAAAGCGAGAGAGTTCCAGAGAAACATCTGCTTCATTGAGTACACAAAAGCCTTTGACTGTGTGGACCTCAACAAACCATGGCAAGTCCTTAAAGAAATGGGAATGTCTGACCACCTTATATATCTCCTGAGAAATCTATATATGGGACAGGAAGAAACAGTTAGAACTGGATATGGAACAACTGATTGGTTCAAAATTGGGAAAGGAGTATGACAAGGCTGTATATTGTCTCCCTGCTTATTTAACTTATATGCAGAATTCATCATGCGAAAGGCAGGACTTGATGAATCCCAAGCCGGAATTAAGATTGCCGGAGGAAATATCAACAACCTCCGATATGCAGATGACACCACTCTGATGGCAGAAAGTGAGGAGGAATTAAAGAACCTCTTAATGGTCTGAAGCTCAACAAAAAAACTAAGATCATGGCCACTGGTCTCATCACCTCCTGGCAAATAGAAGGGGAAGATATGGAGGCAATGAGAGATTTTACTTTCTTGGTCTCCATGATCACTGCAGATGGTTACAGCAGCCATGAAATTAAAAGACACCCACTTCTTGTGTGGAAAGCGAAGACAAACCTAGAGAGCATCTTAAAAAACAGAAACATCACCCTGCCAACAAATGTCCGCATAATGAAAGTTATGGTTTTCCCAGCAGTGTTGTATGAAAGTGAGAGCTGGACCATAAAGAAGGCTGACTGCCGAAGAATCGATGCTTTTGAATTGTCATGCTGGAGGAGGCTCTTGAGAGTCCCTTGGACTCCAAAGAGAACAAACGTATCCATTCTGAAGGAAATCAACCCCGAGTGCTCACTGGAAGGACAGATCCTGAAGCTGAGGCTCCAATACTTTGGCCATCTCATGAGAAGAGAAGACTCCCTGGAAAAGACCCTGATGTTAGGAAACTGTGAAGGCAAGAGGAGAAGGGGACGACAGAGGACGAGACGGTAGGTTAGTGTCATCGAAGCTACCAACATGAATTTGACCAAACTCCAGGAGGCAGTGGAAGACAGGAGGGCCTGGCGTGCTCTGATCCATGAAGAGTCGGACATGACTTAACAACAACAAGATCTATATCTGCCTTGTTTGGATTAAGCTCCAGTTTGTACGCCCTCATTCAAGTCTATTACTGACATAATAATCTGATTTAAAACTAAAACAACTTCCTTAGATTTACTATGAAAGAAAAGAAAGATCTGATGTTATCAGCATACTAGCGATACTGTTCAAGAGCTTAAAAGATGTGGAATACAGAATTTAAAGGCAATAGGCAACCTAAACAATAAAAAATTGCGTTAGAATCTATATAGGATTTCTCCTTAGATTTTAAATTGAGATTGACCCAACAAAAATAGTATTTAGAATATATCAGACTCTACAATGGTTGTTTAGGAAGGGACAGTCAGACTCTTGACAGGCGAGATGTAACACAGGGAATATATCCTTAAGACATACAATGTGGGCTTGTCTTGCAATTTATTTATTTTGGAATGAAGTAATTGTTTGCATTAATGCTATACTGGAGAAATTTCTGATATTTGCAGATGTTCATATTCTTTAGAAGAATAAACATTTACCATCCACTACACAATGGTCAGAAGATCTACTAAAATTAGCTACATTTTAACATATATTATATAGGCACCAATTCCATGCACCTGGAAGGCCTACACTAATTTATGTGCTTAAATTGTGATATACACAGTGATGGTTACAACCCTATTCATATAGCAAAAATTACAATGGTGGTTTATAATCAGCACTAATATTACTGTATTTATTCTTAATGTTTTTTCCATTCTGTTTCACATTTTATTTCTTTTTTAGTTCAAATTATTTTTGTTATCTTTTTAAAAAACAAAATCTGCAAAAATTAAAAAGTACCAAAAAAAGCAAAAACATACATGTAAACTTTATATGGCACAGGGAACTGAAAAGCAGAGACAAGAGAAAATGCTGAGGTACATGAAAGACCAATGATCACAGATAAATTCCATTCTCTTCTCATGGACCAGAGTATAAGAGGTTTTTGATCTCTGGATAATTCTGTGCAGATGCAACGAGAGTAGAGAGGAATATATTTTTTACTACAAGGAAGGCTCTTCAAAAGAGCTCTAGTTGGTGTTCAGCTCATTCATTCCGTGTTCTATCAATTCTGCTAAAAGGCTATGTGATGATTTAGTGCAGTGGCTCTTAACGTGGGCGATAATGCCCCCCAGGGGGCGATTTCATTTTTCAGGGGGGTGGTAGAACGAAAAGGGGCGGTGTGGGGGCGCTGGAGCAGAAGGGGGGTGGTAGGGGGGCGCTGGAGCAAGCCAAATCTGTTAAGATGGCTGCAGCCTTTTTACAGTGTGCATGAATATATATTTTCCTCCAATCTTAATTTAGTTTCAGAGTTTTCATCTTGAAATTTTTAGTTCCTGCATTGTGGTTTGTTTTTATGCCCTTTTTATATTTCTTTTTGCATCTTAAAATTCGCTTGCAACTAAATCATTAAATGTTACTTTTTTGGGGCATTTCATTTTCTTGGAATTGAATTTTGTTTTCAGGGGTCATTGGATTTAAGTGTCATAAATAAATAAATAAACAAACAAACAAACAAACAAACAATAATAAATAAATAAATAAATAAATAAATAAATAAATAAATAAATAAATAAATAAATAAATAAGAAAGATATCATCACCGTGGGGAGGGGGGGCGATGATAACTTCCTCAATGGCTCAAGGGGGCGTTTCTTTCAAAAGGGTTAAGAACCACTGATTTAGTGCTTCCTGCTAGAACCAAGGAGAACTGATTAAGAGACAGTTGCAATATGGATAAAACAAACTAAAGATAAGCCACCATGATTTTCTGAAAATCCTGGAGGCCAAGGGGAGGGCAAAAAGATGGGCTTTGAACTGAAATTTCCTACAGCATACTGGAAATGGTAATGAGAAGTACAAGTTGGAAGTTTAATATATGCTTCTGTGATACCCGTGGAAGAAAAAAAATCATCTCTGTTCAGGCTTGTAAGACTATGAAGGTGGGTTCTAAGCAATCAACACACAGTGGGCTCCAATGGGCTTTGTCCAGAGGCAGGGAAGACACCTTTTATTTCCAAGGTTAACTAATCCATGATAAATGAAAGGACCAAAGCAAAGAGAAAAGAGAAAAACAGAAGGAAGAAACTGTTTTCAAACAGAAGAATTCCCGGATGTGCCCATGAACAGGGATAGATTCCTCTTTGCATCCAGGTTTCCAGTTATGTCTGGTGCTTGGATGAATCCACAGAGTGAAAATTTGCAGTGCCATTCCCAAAGACAGATAGACCAGGGATGCACTAAGAAGACAAGAGGGCACCATGTCACCCCTTCCACTAAAAACAGCCCAGCTCCTTTGTATTCATCTGTTTTACTGTCTATTTAATTTGTTCACAGAAGCCACTTTACAACTCTCACAAAGGAGTTTACAACTCTCACAAAGCAAGCTTCATTGACAAAAGAGCAAAATTGTCCTAATTCATTCTATGATCAGAACAATCAGAGGCTATTTCTTTTCCTTTGCAGCCTGTTCCAGTTCCTCTACCATCAGTTCCCATAGCAGAAGGTAAAATGAAAAGATGATTGATCCACGCAGAATAAAACTCACCAGTTACTCCAAAAGATATATTGTTTTGTTAAACAAAGGATAGAAAGGAAAACAACAACCTATAATCAAATAAAATAAAAAACAAAGACTATAGCTGTACATCAAAGACTAAATGCTATATTCCATTGTGACCTTTTTTGCAGACAAATCCAGTTCATCAAACATACGCGAATGATGAGAAGCTACAGGTGTATATTGGATAGGCACAGAAAGGTGACAATGGCATTTCTGACAATACAGTTATTGCTACATTTTTTATTATTGTCACCTTCTTGTGTCCATCTGGTATATATCTTTGGCTTCTCTTCATTCGAACACATCTGATGACGTTGATTTGTCCACAAAAGCTCACACTGGAATACATCAGTTAGTGTTTAAGGTGCCACTATTTTTAAAATAGTGCAAGGAGATCAAATCTATCTGTTCTGAAGGAAATCAACCCTGAGTTCTCACTGGAAGGACAGATCCTGAAGCTGAGGCTCTCCAATACTTTGGCAATCTCGTGAGAAGAGAAGACTCCCTGGAAAAGACCCTGATGTTGGGAAACTGTGAAGGCAAGAGGAGAAGTGGACGACCGAGGACGAGATGGTTGGACAGCGTCACCGAAGCTACCAACATACTTTGACCCAACTCCGGGAGGCAGTGGAAGACAGGAGGGCCTGGCATGCTCTGGTTTACGGGGTCATGAAGAGTCGGACACAACTTAACGACTAAACAAGACCAATTATCAAAAGCTTATTTATTCTGTTTTTATCTGGCTATACTTGTACAAACTAACACAGCTACTTCTCTTTTCAAATTTGTTACAGGCCCCATCTGTAATTAAATATTATGACTTTTGCACTTTACTAGAAAATAGGAACTGTTGTGGGGCAGTAAACTGGGGGACAGTAAACATTCGTTTACTGTCTCCTTAAGCTGTCCAGCTCTATTTTCCAAAATAGGACAAAAGTAAATCCTCTTGTTATTGGATTAGAAAGGATACCACCCGATTTGGAGACAAAAGTGGCATAGAAGGGCTGGTCAGGTCCCCATAGGATCCAGGGAAACATCTGGGACAGTAACAAAATGTAGGCAGGTACAAAATGTCAAGACCCATTGTTTTCTTTACCTCCAAAGCATGTACTGGAATAGAGCACCTTCCCCATCCATTGAGCCGACAAAGAGAATCAACTGTTCCAGCACTTCCATGGATTATTAATCTATTCAAGAATTCTTCTTGGGTCAAGCGAAACAGAAGCAAGGAAATACCACGTTCTAAGGGTTATCATAAGAAAGAGAAATTACAGACATAGGATATCAAGAATTGTCAGCCTGCACAACTTCCTTGAATTACTTCTAAAGCTGTTTTCAATTATAATTAATGATGCTCACCTGAAAATATGCCACATAATTGCTCCTCCCTACTGCATTCCAAAAAAGAGGAGTTTTTGCCTACACAAGAACATATTATATCTTGAGTCTCCAAGTCCCACAGAACAATAACCAGTCCTTTGCTCTCACTTAATATAGTGAATAAAGCACTAAAACCTGTCACAGATTTACACTCAAATTCCACACAGTCTTTTAGGAACTCTAAATGTATGGTTTTCCACTGTCTGTCTCCTTTGATTTTATTTCCTTTCTCTCTTGAGCTTGAAAGACCATAAGCAGAATCTTGAAGAAAGAAGCTATTAAAAGCTTCACGAGTCTTGCAATCATGATGCTCTAGATGTAGAACATATTGATACCAAGGGAAGTAAACATCAGGTATCAAATTTGAAGAATAACATCCCTTTGTTGTATTATGCAAAGCAGACAAATATTTCTTCCAGGACCTGGGGAAAAGAAGAAAATCATGTCAATGTTTTGATCACGTAACCTATAGCTATCCATGAAAAACAACGGCTACAATTACATCACAGAGTTCATAAGACAATCATGACATAATCTAAATATTCTACAAACTAGCAGTATTGCCACTGAAAGTTGCTGGACATAAGCCCTATTATGGTGTGCCTTCCTGTCTTGAGAAAACATACAAGGAGCTAGATCAGCTAGTCCTGTCTCCTGTATCATCATTTCCATCGCTCTTTTGTTTAACACAAAGACTCCACTTCCATAGTTATATACGTGAGAGCAAGGAGTTAAGACAGTGCTAACAAAAATTTTGAACCAGTGAGATCCCCTTCTAGTTAACACTATGGATGGCATAGTCAATCTTGGAATAAACCCCTCTATGCTACAGACGTCAAAGACAAATGCACAATTAAATGAATTAATGCCAAACAAACCTTACATACATTTTAATTAATTTAAAATTATCAATTAAAATTAATCAAGACAGGTAATAAAACAAAATAATGACTAGATGAATGCCCCTTAAATTCCCTTTACAAAGGTACTATTAGGTTTCTGGTGTTTTTGCTTCATAGTCTGGAAGGAACTGCTCACATGTATTTTTATTATTATTAGAGAAAGAAGGTAAGATCTAAGTCTACATTTTTATCTCAAATACTGTATCAACATTATCTTACAAATTATGACAGAAGTTGGCTCAGGCCATATAAAGTGAACCCACTGACAAGCATTTCTGAATAAACCTACTTACCTCCTCTACTATCACTTACAAAACACAATAGTTATTTTGAAAAAAAAAACTTACCTGTCTGCCCAAAATCCATATTGCAGAAGTTCCATGTCACAATCTGAACTTCTTAGATCATCCTCCTCTGTCCCCTCCCACTGTTCTATGGGATAGCTGTTAAAGTTTGTCTTGCAAAATAAGTGGTCAGGATATTGTCTGTTAATGAACAAGTATTTATTTACTTTCACGTTTCTCATAATTGCTTACTTCTCTCATTGCTGGTATCACCATTAGTCACAACAGCATTAAGAAACACAATCAGATTCTGCCAAAAAACAAGAGTTGCCTTTCACATAATAAATCAAAATTTAAATGTGCATGCTGCATTTCCAAAGAGTCCACAGAAAAAACAATTTCCTTTAAAATTGTACTGGTAGTATTCTAACTCCAGAAGGGAAAAGAGGATATGAAACAAACACAGTTTTAAAATAACACAGTTTTAAATACCATAGTAAAAAACAATTAAACCTATATTAAAATTAAAAACTAAAATGTTTAAAATTTTGAAACATTTAAAAATCTGTAACATAGGCTTAATTTTTAATATGATATTTATACAGTATTTTAAACACAGTATTTTAAAACTGTGTTTTATAATAACTACCTTGGGTCCCCTATGGGGAGAAAAGCAGCATAAATAAATAAAGAAAGAAACAACCCAAAATTTGGCAGAAATTTATGTTTTCTTATAACTGAAGAAAAAAGTGTAAATATGTGACTTTTTAGCACTGCTACCCTTATAAGGACTTCTGGAATAATCAAAACTTTGCAAATTTTGTGAAAGACTTGTTAATCCTGATAAAGGTATTGCCCGCCTCTGGATTTTAGGTTTAATTTTAAACAAATAATATGAGTTCTGGACATAAGTAACTTTACATTTCAGGGTGCTAATGCAGTTTTTCACAAAGGCATCATGAAACAGTTAACAGTGACTACACAGAGAGAAAAAAACGCGTACAGTGGCATCCTGACCATTATGCTGCGCTGGCTGATTCAGATAATCAGTCTATATACTTCTGACAGTTATGTTATTCTCTTACTTACTTGGAGGATTCCTTACTTACTCATGGACCCTCTCTTAGCAGCATTGAGCCAAATTATTATTATTTAATTATTATTTTGCTTCTGATAAAAGGTTAAAACTGAACATTTTCTTGCTCGGTATCACCTTCCGCACAGGGCTAGGGAACCTTCATTCTACGACTGACTTATGCATCAGATTGCAACCAGTTTTATACAGAACCAAACATCAGTAGACAGATTTTAGTATCTGCACAGCTGTTTGTCTTTCTGCTACTGCCTTCATTCTACAGATGAGGCTGCAGGCTGCATGAAGTCAGGATGAATGTTGCACAAGCCTTTCAGTGTTAATCCTGCTTTTCAATACCTACCTGAAGTATAAATGGAGATCAATAGCTGCAACACAATTGGAACTGTTGGCAATCACAGCAACACTGAGATCATGTGATACATTTAATAAAGTAAGGGGAGATGGGATGTCTACGTCATTTTTTTCTTGCTCCTGAGTTAGATAAAGGGATACATCAACACATGCCAAATATGCACCATCCATAGCACTGAAGACATCTTTGGTGAAGTGTCAAAGAAAGTCACGGTCAGTTATGTAACAGGCGCACAGACTAAACAAAAACATGCTATCCTGAAAATGCAATCCTATATATGTTTACCTACAGTAGCTTTATTCTTCAGTAAATGTGCCTTGTTTGCAGCCTAGACATATTTGCTTGGAAATAATCCCAGCATTCTCGCTTTCCCCCTGGTTTTCCACACCATGAAAGCATGGATGGAAAATCTTTTACAACTAGCTTCCACATTCGTCCGAAATAAAGTTGGCTAGGAAACTTTGTCATCCCCATTCTGCTGTGAAAAGGATCACAGGCAAAAGGTAGGTATCACATCCATTTGTTCTCACCTCACACACCTCTGTGCCTGGGTTCTAGCCTGCAAGTCCTTAAACAGCTTAGTTTCAAGCTATCTCAAGGACCACAACTCCTTTTAGGAGCCTGCTTGAGTCTTAAGATCATCAGGAGAGGCTTTTCTCTCACCACTTTGGTGGGGACACGGGACAGGACCTTCTCTGTTGCTGCTCCCAACCTTTGGAGGCTACGCTGGCCCCATCTTTGCCATCCTTCCACAAGCAAGTGAAGACTTTTCTTTTCAGGCAAACTTGCCCTGAGTGACTGGCTGCCCAAGAGGGTTTTCACATAGATTGTTGTACCTTACTGCTTTGGATGTGTTTTGGTGTTGCTTATTTATTTTGTACATATCAAAGGCCTTCTCTGCATCAAGAGAAGGGAAAGGAAAAAGACAGGGAAATATCTTAAATAAGATAATAAATACAAATAAATAAATATTGCTAGTGCTCTTCAAGGACAAGACACTGATAAAGAACTGTAGCTTATCTTTTGTATATCAAAGGAGCCTTCAGAGGGAACCAGTCTTAAAACCCAAGGGGAAGTTACAGCTTGATAAATCTTCAAGAGTTAGGTGAACACCACCATGAGGAGGGAAAGATTACAGCTAGCTCTTGCTTACTGTCAAAGTTCTCCTTTCTGCTTTTAACACTATCTCTTTCCATTGTTCCTATTAGACATAAAACTGCATAACAGATTCATTAACCCTTTAAGAACACTGGAAAATACAGGCTCTTTTCTGTAAGGAGGAGGAGCAGTATTGCACAGAAATGCCTTAATAAACTGGGGATGACAGAAGAGATTAGTCAATGAGTTTTCAAGCTATCTTCTCCCCACCTGTGACTTAAAAGGATACATATCCATCCAGATTTATCTAACAAGAAGAGGACACCTCTGCAAAAGGTGGCATCTACCACTCTTTCCAAAGTTTGTTGTGAGAGATTAAGAAGAAAGCAGAGCTCCAGTTTTTCTGTCTCTAGTTCTCTTCCCCCAAAAGCAAGATGTACAATAATAAAGTTGTTGAGCAACAAAAAAACTTTGCCATTTTTAAAGGACAGCACTCTCATAGAGGAGATTGAAG
Source organism: Pogona vitticeps (assembly GCF_051106095.1). Lineage (NCBI taxonomy): Eukaryota > Metazoa > Chordata > Lepidosauria > Squamata > Agamidae > Pogona > Pogona vitticeps. The sequence continues at coordinate 11,111,010 of NC_135794.1, read as the reverse complement.
ATAAACCTGCATAAGATGGAGAGAGAAAAAGATTCACATGGCATATTTAAGAAAAGTTGAGTTTTGATATTCTCAGATATACAACAACAAAAACAACAGAAAACAGGAGTCCGAGCATGTCTGGGATCGCCAGGCGCGGCTCAGTTCCCAGCAGCAGCGGCGGTGGCGGGGAACCTCTGGATGCCTTCCAAGGCTTCTCTGGAAGGCATCCGGAGGTTCCCCCCTCCCCGACACTGATAGTGGCTCCGAAGCACTATCGGCGGTGGGGGGGGGCCTCTGAGATGCTTTCCATGGCGGCGGAGCAGCCCTGGAAGGCATCCCGAGGCACGACCTACGGCCTACAGACTGGAAGAGGGAGGCATGGAAAGGGAAAGCCTTTCCCTGCCTCCCTCTTCTGGTCCGTAGGTCAATTCTCCGGCCGCAAGTCGAAGTAAAACTTTGCGGCCGGAGAATTCCGTAGGTCGAAAAGTATGTAAGTGGAGCCGACCGTAAGTCGAGACTCCACTGTAGTTCGTTCACAGCAGGGGGGGTGAACCCCAACACTGAGCTAACTCACCTGTCCTCCATTCCCCCGCAGCCTTCCTCTCCGACTGTCTTCTATCACGTCACCTGCGCAAGGATCGCTTCCGGCCTCTTGTGCCGTAACAGTCAAAACTTGAGAGATCCCAGTGTCGGATCTCTCGAGTTTTGCTTACTGCCGTGCTGGGTGACCGGAGCTGGAGCTCCGGCTCATTCAGCGGCGACAGGCGGGCCAGACAGGAGTAGCAACCAGCAGTTTGGACAGGAGCAGCTCTTGGGCCGTATGTGACCCACGGGCCGCACTTTGCCCAGGTCTGGTCTACAGTAAGTCATAACTTACTGTATCTTCATGAGAAAGACTGCTACAAAGTTATTACTGAAAGACAGAACTAAGTACATTTGTTCTAACAATTACTGTAGAAAGCTACTCACTAGTATTTTTGGACATGATCAGCCTCTTCAGTCTGTCTTCACTGCAGCTTTGCAAGAGTGTCACATCACAATTTCCTACATCCAAAATAACTTCATACATGAAAAGTTCACGGGTTTTGCTGACAGCAAGCAGTTTAAGATTGTCCACTACAGGATCGTCAAACTCCACATTCTCCCATGTGAAACTAAAATAAGAAATTTTCAAAATATGTTTGGTGTGAATATGTATACATATAAATATTTCTTACAACTAGAATGTTTAACCATAGCATAGCAACAAAAATGATACTGAAATATTATGCAATGTTACTGTTCAATTATAAGAATGCCACAAACAAGAACTGAACAAGGCAACCAATACACAACCAGTGAGCCAAGTATTTTACAGAGTGAAATGAACACAATATCCTTTGACATATGAGTATTACTGTAACAATAAAAAGGTAGTACTTGCCTCTCTGTTTCCAAAGAAGTAAACAAAAACAAGTACAGCTGCTTCAGAAGGGCTTGGAAAGCAATCCATTGCCACATTCTTTAGACATGGGAGACGATTCATCCAACATTATCTCACTATGGATGAACCTCACTCAGTGCTTGGCTACACAATTGGGCTGGAACAGGTTCCTTGATTCCAAATGGCATACACACACAACTCAAGCAACTTTATTTGGTCCACTTTTTTAAAGTATGTATTAGTTATTTATATTGTATATTAAAGTTAGGTGTGTATTATGTATGTACATACATAATACATTACTCTGAAGGGTCCAGCTGAGAGCCTACTCACAGTCTTATATACATTGATCAGCCACAACATTAAAACCATTGACTGACGAAGTGAATAGCACTAATTATACTGCTACAATGGCACCTGTCAAGGGCTGGAATATATTAGGCAGCAAGTGAGCAGTCAGTTCTTGAATTTTATGTATTGGAAACAAGAAATATGAGTAAGTGAAAAGATCTGAGTGACTTTGACAAGGGCCAAATAATGATCAGAGCATCACTAAAACATCATATCCTGTGGCGTGTTCCCTGTATGCAGTAGTTAATACCTACCAAAAGTGGTGTAAGGGTAAACCAGTATCAGGGTCATGGGTGTCCAGGGCTCATTGATGCATAGCAGGAGGGAGGTCTAGCCTGTCTAGTCTGAACTACTGTAGCTCAACCTGCTGAAAAACTTCATGCTGGCCATAACAGAAAAGTGTCAGAATGCACAGTGCATCACAATCTGCTTCATATGGGTCTGATTGTCCCTGTTCATGACCAAAAACACTTACAATGGGGATGTGAGCATCAGAACTAGACTATGGAGCAATGGAAAAAAAGTTGTTGGTCTGATGAATGACATTTTCAGGTGGATGGCTGGGTACATGTGCATCATTTACCTGGGGAAGAGATGGCAGCAGGATCCATTATGGGAAGAAGGCAGGCTGGCAGAGGCAGTGCTATGCTCTTGACAATGTTCTCCTGGGAAATCTTGGGTCCTGTCATTCATGTGGATATTACTTTGGCACATACCACCTGGCAATGGTGTTCACTGATGGCAGTGGCCTCTTTCAGTAGGATAATACACCCTGCCACGCTGCAAAAATTGTTCAGGAGTGGTTTGAGGAACATGTTTTGCCTTGGCCTCCAAATTCCTTAGATCTCAGTACGACTGGACATCTATGGGATGGGATGGAACACCAAATTTGACCCATGAAAGCCCCACCTCACAACTTGCAGGACTTAAAAGGGATCTACTGCCAGATACCACAAGACACGTTCAACGGTATTGTGGAGTGCATGCAATGCATCAGAGCTGTTCTGGCACCATGAGAAGGACCTACGCAATATTAGTTGGTTTTAATGTTGTGGCTTATCAGTGTCCATGCCTATAATACTTGTCTTGATACATTTCTTTCCCTTGTCTTTAAGGGGGCAGATTTGGATGTGAGCAGTTTCTTGACAAGCCCTTTAAGACAAGGAAAAGAAAAGTGACACACCATATTTTTGCTGCCCCAATCCAGTCTATTTTTCTCCTCACCAAGGAACAGAGGAAGTGTTTAGCCAACATCCTGAAGTGCCTCTCTTACTAGGCCACTTCACCATACTGGCAAATAAAAAGAGGAAGGGCTTTGGTTCCTTGCTAGAGATCATACACGCAAGGAATGGACCTCCATATACACACACAAAGACATCCTTGACAGAGGCCAGAAAAGTGTGAACAGGATTGCTGTGGAGATGGGTTGGTTCTTTCCAACAAAGATGTATCATCTGATCATAGTTTCTAGGATCAAATTAGCCTGTCCCTGCAAGGGACCAAATACTAGAATAAATACCGGTACTGTATAGTCAGACCCTCAATCTCACACGCCCCTGCATGCAAGTAAATAGAAAAATCACACTGAGAATGCAATGGTTTTAAAACTCGGCCAGCCACGCTTTCAAACAGACAACACCCTTTCCTTTTTAAAGTCCCTGATGGTATTAGCTAGCTAGAGGAACCGAGGAGGAGTGGGCGAGTTGGTTTCCGAAGCCATTCGGGCCATGGAAACGATTCGTCTCTGCTGCTCGCAAGGAGACCACACGGCCCCAGATCGAGCCTCGTCGCCACCGGCGTCCTGCCTCTCGCGTTCCGCGCCGCTTGAGCTCCCTTTGCCGGCGTTTGTACAACTGAAAAGAGGTGAACGGAGGAGGGCAGCCCGGCTCCTCGCTTAACGGAGCACTTACTCTTCCCAGGCGCCGGGCAGCGAGAAGCCACGGAGGGGGTCCTGCTGGGCCGAAGTCAGGCCGGTCAGGAATAACTCCGTCTCCAGGGCGACTGCCAGCGCTCGTTGGCCGCTGCTGAGCTTGGCCCCAACGATCCTTCCCGGGGGGCTCCGAAGCGGGAGCAGAAACACCTGCAGCGCCTCCGCCATGGCCCTCCGCTCCCGAGAAGAAAAACCGCCGCCGCTTCTTCTCGGTCGCCTCACGCACTCCCATGACCCGCCAGCGCCATCTTAGGCCGCAGCCCGAACACGGAAGCGAAGGAGCGCCTCTGCCCACTACTAGCGGGCTGCCGGCAGAAGGCCCTCGTTCTCAGAAGGAGGGCGCAGACTCGGGAAGGCCCGCTGGGCGCCGGGAACTGTGCGGCCTCTCCGAGCGGCGCGGCCCTGGCAGAAGGCGGGCCCGAGCCGCCACCGCCTCTTCCCTGCCCGTAGGTCCCGCCTTGAGGCGGAAGCTGCCGCTGAGGCCGATGGAGGGCTCGTGGTTGTCTTGCCCGGGAGGGGTTGCGAGGCTCGGCGCGGGAAAGAAGAATGCTCTCTCTGGGGCTGCTGTGGCGGGCGCTCACTAGCGGGGGCCATGAGGGGACGGAGGCCGGGCTGGAACCCCCACGCGGAATCCGGAGCGCCGCCGGCAAAGCCATGGATCAGGGCCGGGCCCTCGAAGTGTACGGTCAGTGGCACCGCGTAGTGTACGTGTCTCTCGGCCTTCTGCGGTGTCGGGGAGTGGAGGAGGCGGCGGCTCAGCGGCCTCTCCGAAGGAACCCTGCGCGTCCGGCGATGGTTTGCTCTGTTTTGGGGGCCGGCCTGGCCTTTCGGCCTCGGCCAGAAGGGGAATGGGCGCCGAACTCCCGGGTTGAGGGCGCTGGTCATCATGGCCGCCCTCGAAAGGGCTGCTGGCCGCTCGCGTCAGATTGGGGCCAGACCCGGGGGTTCGTGGAGCGAGGCAGCCGGCGGTCTCCGGTCATGGGGCGTTTTCATTAGGGACATTTGCTGACCCTTAAACGTAATTTAGGGTCCTTCTCCATTTATACTTTTACGTTGGACGCAACAGTTAAATTGGAGATAATTCGTCTCCACAGCCAGCCGTAAGGGTTACAAATAAGCAGTCATTCCCTTCTATAAATAAAAGCAAAAGGCAGAGACAGATAATGTATTTATTAGGACCATCTAAAATGCTACGAAAGTGTTCAAGATTTCTGGTGTTCTCATGACACAAAAAGGTGGAGAATCAGGAAAGAAAAAAAGGCCAAACATTTGGCCCGATGTGTTGCCATTGTCTTCAGTTAGACAGTTTCAAGATGGAGATGTATAATGCCTGGAGAAGTCACATAAGAAAGTATTAATTTAACTGTAGTGTTATTGGTTCTATTCCATTATTAATTGTTTATGTGTACCTCTGAAGAAAGAAAAAGTAAAGGATCTTATGCTTAACTTTACCATTGCAGCACAAGCAGGGATCTAAGGCACAGGTACACTGGAGTTTTCATTTCTTCTGGATCTGGAAGCTGCACCTGGTGCAGGATGACCTACAGTAGTCATGTATTGGCTCTGCTAAAGGTGGTGTGTTTATTAGTGGACCAAGTTTAAAGTGTGTTGTTGGTTTATAAAACCTTGAATAATTTGGAGAGACTTCCTTCTTCCCCATAATTCAGTTGGTAATGCCAAATACTCATGCTCTCTGGGGCCATTCTGAACAAAATGTTTGGCATGGTGGAATACCCTTCTCTTGAAAACCTACATGGCACAATTGTTTGTAGTTATAAACACAAACATTTGAATATGTGTCTATTTTTGCAAGCTTTCTCTGTGAAAAAAGAGGAACTTACTATTTATGTAATATTGTATTTTTCCATCCTTTTACACTACTTGACATTTCTGGACTTAACGGGGCCTAGAAATAAATTTATTAAAACTTGCTTATTTATCGATATTCATTTGTGAGTATTCTACTCAAATTATAGAACACATTGGTGCCCACTGACTGAACTTTAACAATCACAGATCTTTTGCTTACTGCTCTACAGTAATGCACTAATATATACCGTATTTTTTGCACCATAAGACGCACTTTTTTTCCACAAAACAGAGGGGTGGAAAGTCTGTGCGTCTTATGGAGCGAAGAAAACAGATTATATTTTCCTGTTTTCTTCTTCTAAAAAATTGGTGCATCTTATGGAAAGGTGCGTCTTATAGAGCGAAAAATACGGTATTTAGAGGGCAGGTTATCATCCAGACTCTCCTAGATGTTTACAGTAGATATGATGGGTTGTATCAAATAAACTACAATTTTGTGATTCCCTGTGCAGAAGCATGAATCCAAAACATAACTGATTTTCAGCTGATGTAAATTTTATTCACATATTATTCTGACCTTTGTTGAATATGATTGGGCTCATTCACTTTGCAGCATGCTAATAGAAACATGGCTTCAGAGCACAAAACCCTGAAAATAGGCATGATTATTACAGAGGTCTCCCCAGCACCACCATGCTATAAATTCACAGTCCAAACCCACATAGTTAACTGGAAAAAACAGGTGTGGTGTTTTTACAGTAATTATGTAGTGATATTGATTCTCTGTTGGATTTTACATGCACTTTTCCTTAACATCATCATCAAATCAAAAGTACACATCCTACCCCAAGATCTTGGAATTATTGTAGATCACAAACTGAGTACAACCCAACAGGTTATACTCAGGAAAACTTCCTGTTAGAACAGTACGACAGTGGAACCAATTGCCTGAGTAAGTAGTGAGCACTCCAACACCAGAGGCATTCAATAGAAAGTTAGACAGCTATCTGTCAATATACTTTAACTTGGATTCATGCATTGAGCTAGGGATTTGACTTGATAGCTTAACTTAATTCTTCAGTGATTCCACTGTAAATTTCACAAGAGTGATCATTCTAGGCCCTGCCATGATGCAGCAATATGTATTTAAAATATTACTTTGATTTTCTTATGCTGTATCCCCCAAACCATGGTCAAACTGTAGATCAAAACTGTATTCTCACATTTCAATTTTAAAATTAGGTACTGTATCCAATTCTTGTATTGTACTGCCCTAGGAGAAAATATGGATCCATGTAAAAATTGACAGGATTTGCATTTCTGTGCCATGGCAACACTGTGAAATGTAGGAGTTTATGTTCCATAGCAATGCAGTGAACAATTGAATTGATTTTCCAGATATAGTCTATTGGGTTAGATCTGTAATTTGATATCATTCTTATGAGATACCATGAGAATTCTGAACATTAATGCCAAATCCATATTTTTCCATCATGTAGTGCCAGGAAGTGAGGAATCCTTGATTGCTGTGATTTGGGCTGTGTGTGCATATGATCTGTGAACTGTTCGTTTTGTGGGGGGGTACTCTAAAAATCATCTGATGTGAATATTAATTCCTGAGGAGGATGGGTACATCCTAGTTGACTATTCCAGTTATGACTATTCTTTGCATTACTGCTAGGAGTCCAGAATCATAGCAGAGTTTAGTCTCTTGATAACACTGTTGTCAGTTTCTCTGATACACTCAAACCCTCTTACCATGTTGGTGTGCATCTGTCAAAAAAACCCCAACCCTCTTTAGGAATACAGTGGTGCCCCGTATAGCGAGGTTAATCCGTTCCGGATTAACCTTTGCTATACGAAAACATCGCTGTGCGGGGCAGGAAAACCTATTGGAACGCATTAAACTTAGTTTAATGCATTCCAATAAGTGTGTAAACTTACCCCCTCCAGCGATGTTTTCGCTCCGGCGGCCATTTTGGAGCCGCCGATCAGCTGATCGGCGGCTCCAAAATGGCCGCGGATGGCCCGAAATGCCCCCCCGCAGCGTTTTCGCGACCTCCGTAAGCAAGGGGAGGGTGCGAAAACGCTGATAGGGGCCATTTCGGGTCATCCGGCGGCCATTTTGGAGCCGCCGATCAGCTGTTCGGCGGCTCCAAAATGGCCCCCGGAGCCCCAATCGTCGCAAAGCGAGTGCGGCGATTGGGGCTGATCCGTATAGCGATCCCCAAAAAGGGATCGCTATACGGATTTTTCGTTAAACGGTGCACTCGTTAAGCGAGGCACCACTCTAAATACCAATAGTGAAGCATTGAAAGATGGGCAGCAGATTTTTCAAGGACAACTCTAGTGATACTGGAACTGATTCTTATTAGTACTGTGCAAAAAAAATCAACTGCTGAATATCTTATACCTTGAAACCCTTATGATAATGAGACAGTCCAAAATAAAATCAGAGATAGTGTGGGAAGTTGAGACTTCCAGGTTGCAAAGAGTTCAGTCAGCTACTGGGTAGGAGCAAAGGACAAGTGTGAATAATGAGGAAAACAGATTAAGATTGGAAGTTACTGTTGTGTACAGAAATAAAAGGAAGGTCCTGTGCTCCAAAGTTTTAAACCAGAGTCTAGCACTAGTAGTGGATTAGATGAAAGCAAACAAATTGGATCTTAATACAGACAAGACAGAGGTGCTCCTAATCAGATCAAGAAATTGACCTTCATCCTGTGATGGCATGAATCTGAATGCTCAGGTTTCTGCAGTAGCCATAAGTGTTCACATAATTAAATGTGCTGATTGCACCCATCCCTCAATATATGTGACTTGGCCTTAGTAACCCATACCTTAGTTATGTCACATTTTGACTGCTATTATACAATTTAAGGTAGGATAAATAGGAGGGTGTTTAGTGGATCCAAATAATACAGCTAGACTATTGATCCATTTGGATCACTTTGACACCCTCTGTGTGCAATAGGCTTTGAAAAGTGCCTGTAAACTTCAGAGTAGCCAAAGTGCTGTGCCTGGGGCCCACAGAGAGAAGACACATTTCTTGTTATGATAGCTGGACTGGATACTGATCCATTTCCAGGCACAGGTCAAAATTCTGATTATGATCTATAAAGCTGTATAAAAGTGGAGTCCAGCCTTTCTAGTATTCCCTCATATGAGCAAGCTGATATGCTCACACACCATAGAAATTGCCAGCGAAAGGCAGGTTTTTCACAATTGACAACTAGTTGAGAAAGAGGATTTTTATGGAAGGGTGGGGTGGAGTTGTACAGTGGTGCCTCGCTTAACGAGCGCACCATACAACGACGAATCCGCATAGCGATCCCCTTTTTGGGATCGCTAATGCGGAGGCATACCGATCATTCCAATGGGCAAAACTCGCATAGCAACGATTGGTAAGCGTTTCGCTTACTGATCTTTGCTTTGCGATGCCCACGGATCAGCTGTTCGGCGGTTCTAAAATGGCCACCGGACCCCCGAAATGGCCGCGCGCAGTGTTTTCACGCCCTCCCCTCGCTTACCGAGGGCGTGAAAATGGCTGCTGCTATGGAGGATACTTCGCTGAACGGTAAGTTTAGGGCCCATTGGAACGCATTAAACGATGTTTAATGCGTTCCAATGGGTTTTTATGTTCCATTTAGCGATGTTTTCACATAGCGAACGGATTAACCTCGCTATGCGAGGCACCACTGTATTGTAGTTTTAAAAACACTTTGAAACAGGAACTGAGAATATATCACAATAGAGAGACATTTTTGGATTTAGACATTGGTTAAAAGGTAGGATTTTTCTTCACTGTACTTAACATGCTTGATTTTGAGGGCCTCGTGGCGCAGTGGTTAAACCGCTGTACTGCAGCTACAACTGTGCTCACGACCTGGGGTTCAAATCCCAGGTAGCTGGCTCAAGGTTGACTCAGCCTTCTATCCTTCCGAGGTCAGAAAAATGAGTACCCAGCTTGCTGGGGGGGCAATGTGTAGCCTGTATAATTAAATTGTAAACCACCCGGAGAGTGCTTGTAGCGCTATGGGGCGGTATATAAGTCCAATAAATAAATAAATAAATAAATAAATAAATAAATAAATAAATAAATAAATAAATAAATAAATAAATAAAATCGTATATTAATCTTATATGTCTGTGAATTTTGTTGTATGTGTATATACTTACAATGACAATAAATTATTATTATTATTATTATTATTATTATTATTATTATTATTATTATTATTATTAGTGTTTTAACATTATGATGTACTGTGATTTTGCTTGTATTTATTTTTTTAAAATTATGATGTAAGCTGGCTTGACTTCCAGACACTGAGACAAGGTAAATTTATGAACAAAATCAGTAGAGTTAGGCTCAACCTCTTAGACATGTACAATGTGTTTGTTTCTGCTTAGATATAATTCGAACTATCCGAGATCCAGAAAAGCCCAATACTTTAGAGGAATTAGATGTGATAACAGAAAATTGTGTTGAAGTACATGAAACAAGTGAAGATGAATATTTGGTTACAATCAAGTTTACACCAACTGTACCTCATTGCTCTTTGGCTACTCTAATTGGTAAGATGTCTTTTTTCTTCTTCTTTAAGTTGCAAGTGTTTGTGTCTAGTTAAATACAGTGGTGCCTCGCACAACGAGTGCCTCACACAACGATGAATTCACACAACAATGCCTTTTTCTGTCAAATTTGCTGCCTCACACAGCGATGTTTCCTATGGGGGATTTTCACACAACGATCTCCCTTTTCGCTCCTGTAAAAGTGTCTTACAATGTTTGGAAGCTGTTTTAAATGATTGCAATGGTTAGTCCACCTCCTGAAACCTATGCAAACTGATTTTGGTGTTGTTCTGACACTTCGTTAATTTATGATGATTTTTTGAATTTTCTCCATTGGAAACCATTGGATGGTCTGTCTAATGGTATAATGGAAGATTTCTGAGTACATATGTATGTATGTCAGCTTTGAAGTATGCCTTGACTTGTCCTTGTGAAAATCATTATCCAGATTATGACAAAATTCCCTGCTTCAGTGGTCAGGCCATTCTAAAGGGACAAAGCACTAAAAGACAGCTTCTTGTCCATTTGTATTTGAATGCTGTTACATTTGAATGTCAAAGTGATTCCTGCTTGCTTCTTTTCTAATACTTTTCCATAGTTCAAAAATGGTAAAATGTGCCTTCTTTAAATTAAGAAAATTAAACCTTGGAAGAGAAGCCATTAATAAAATAAGTTCACTATCAAAGCTTGTTCTCCCTAGCATGTTTGTAAAACGGAGGTGCAAGTGGCTGAGCAGGATATTGTACTACATAGCCACCTGCCAATAGCTAGTTTGGTAAAAAGGTAACTTGAGGGGCAATTTATAATCGGTTTTATGAGGAGAAAGACAATTAATGCATTTCTTATTAAAATTTAGGGCTGTGTTTGAGGATCAAACTTCAGAGATGTTTACCTTTTAAGCACAAGGTATGTCATTTGTGCATTCACAAGAGTGTCATTTATGCACTCGTAGAAGAGGTAGCCATGTTAGTTATGCACTCTGTTTTAAATGTTAAAAGTCACTGTATATTAAACTGCAGAAACTGTGCAGAAGAGTGGTTTCACAATTCATGGGAGTACATTTGTGCCTGTGTAGCTGAAAATGTCGGAATTCAGTGGGCTCTTATTGTGTTCTGTGTTTCGCATTTTGCTTTTGCAAGATCAGGTATTTTAAGAGGGAACAAAAGGTGGAGACAAGATTGGTGCTATTAGGAAAAATAATTCTATTTGTATTCATTGGAAGGACATGAATTACAATTACAAGATTACAAGATGCAACGTCCATAGACACTTTTATCAAAATGAAATGGTTTCATTCTAGAGAAGGATAAAATAGAGATTGTTCACGTTGTGAATATATTTGAGACCTAGTTCTAGTTAACCTGTAAGTAGTGGTATGAATTTTGTGCAGATGCAGTGCTATAGAAGTTTTAAAAAATAAATACATCTAAGACAACATTTTCTGTCTCCATCTAGCTGGAAATCTATATATCTGAGGGAACACATTTCACTGAAGAGGACAGTAAGTATGTCTTCAGTTTGTGTTCTAGAATATAGTTGTATGTTGTGTAATGAATGCAGCAGGTTGCATCCCATAGGCTGGATTGTGTGTTTCATTCTTCTGGAGAGTACCTGCCTCCACACTTCTGTGCATGTTGATTTATGGTATGTTGAAAGTGCAATAAACAGAGGTCAGCTAAAAGATTTCTCAAATTTTTTAAGAAAAACAATCTGGACAAAGTTTCTCTAATATGTGTCTTGCTTAATTATTTTGTAAATGCACAGGGAGTAGTCTAACACTTTGGGGCAATATGTAAGTGGGGGGAGAAGACGTTTGCTCTGAAAGTATAGATTCTTCTTTGTGGCCTCTGTGAATGCACACAATTGGGTTGTTCTGTACTTGTGCAGGACCTCTCGGACGTTTCTAGAGCTTAAAGATGTGATTAGTGGGACATTCCCCCTTGGAGCACATGCTCTGCCCGCCAGAAGTCCCCTCAGTTCCTTTTAGCCTCTGCTTAGGTTAGACCTATTTCCCTATTTCAGGGAGAGCTAGAGCGATTGAGTGTTTACTGCGATCGGTAGTTGCTTCTGTTATTTCAATCACTTTTTTGTTGGACGTTTCCCCTCTAAATTGATTTGTTCTACTTTCAGTTTGATTCAGTTTTTTTCTCTTTCCCCTGTTTTGGCCAATTCCCCCCCTTTCCCCCCATTTTCTCTCCAATTTTCCCTTGTCTTTATGCCCCCCCCGGGCCTTTCAAGCACCTGCATACTTTGTAATAACAAGATCCCACTCACTGATGGCCACAACCTTTTCTGTCTTGGGGAACAGCACCAAATACACACTTGTCCTGAGTGTAAAAGGTTCACAAAGCCTGCGCTTAAGCTGTGACTTCAGAGGCTGCCATCTTACCTTTGGGAGAAATCCCTCAATCCACCTTCGGTCACCATAGACTGCACTGTCCCTAGATCTTCGACCTGATCACCAAGAGCCTCTTAAACCAGTCTCTAGTCCAATGACTCCTTCTCCTCACCAAGCGGAGAAGTCAAAGTCTACTTCGAGACCAAAGTCGATATCGACATCGAGGACCTCAGTTCCATCAACTCAATCATTTAAAAAGAAAAAAGATAAGACTACTTGAAAATAGCCTAAGAAATTGTTGAAATCTACTCAGATTCAACCACCCCAATCGACACTTCCATCCCCAATTTTGGAGGAAAGATCTAGACACGCCTAGGGATTGATGTCAGATGGAGATGAACCACCTCTGCCCCCGGCCCAGGCACCAGCTTCCACTAGTAGCTTGTTGCCAAGTACAGTGGTGCCTTGCAAGACAATGTTAATTCGTTCAGCGAAAATCGCTGTCTTGCTAAAACATCATCTTGCGAAACGCGGTTCCCCATTGGAATGCATTGAAATCTATTTAATGTGTTCCAATGGGGGGAAAAGTCTTGTGAAGCATCGGTCTAAAAAACCCTGTCTTGAAAAACGCGGTTCCCCACTGGAATGCATTGAAATCTATTTAATGTGTTCCAGTGGGGGGGAAAAACGTTTTATGAAGCATCGGTTTAAAAAAAAGTTTTGCGAAGCATAAACCCAAACATCGTCTTGTGAAAATCGTCCATAGAAAAAACCATCTTGCAAAGTGCAACAGCGATCGCAAAAGCCCATTGTCTTGTGGATTAATTGTCCTGTGAGGCAATCGTCTTGCGAGGCACCACTGTATTGGCCTCTCTCCAGCTGACGTTCACTCCAGCCAGGCCTCAGCTCATTCAAGCCCTGCGTCATCAGGGCGGGTAATTCCGATTCAAATCTCTTGTTCAGACTCGTCTCATCACTCTGCTCGAAAACATCAGGCAAAGAGACGACACTTCACCAGTGCAGTATGACCCTACACGCCGAGATTACTATTACTACCCAGAATCTTCTTGGTATCAAGCACAAGAATATCTCAGAGATCGATACAACAATATGATCCGTATTTCCCCGAAGATTTACCAGAACAAATTTACTGCACCGAACCCAAGAGAATCCGATATGCTTTGCCGTATCCACCTCGATACTCACCTGAGTCTCCATCACCACCTTGATACCAACACCATTCCGACTCATTGCACTCGACATCGACTCACCAGATCCCAATTGCTACCACGCCGGCCCTAAAGTGCACTACTTCGTCATTGGAACAACCACAGTCAAAGTGTTCCAAGGATTCTTCTAATCATCCTCCCCCTCAAACCACATCTCTACACATTATGACCACCTATAAGGGTCCTCCTCCTCCTGATACGGAAAGGTACTCTACAACCCAAGAACCCCCTACTTCTCAACAGCCCTCTTTGACACAATTCTTCACATCAAAATCTCGACATCAATCTCCATGCTCTGAATCGTCCATATCGACCTATGATTCAGCCTCTGATATTTCTCCAGAATCACCCTCCAATTTACCCACTCCAACATCTGATGTAGTGGAAAATCATGCACCCTCGCCTTTGGAAGATTTTACTTCGTACTCCTAGCTAGTGATGAGGATGGCTAAGTCCCTACAATTAGAAATGGAGGAACCACCACCTCCTAAACAAGACTTGGTTTTTGATGATATTAATCAGGAGAAGACACCTCCGCTTAGCCATACCTTCATACCTGCTATGCTATATTTGATTAAATACTCACAGGACAAACCCCCTTCATCAGTGAAATACAGGATAGACCTTATTCCGGCCATCAACGTCTACCACACCATCCTTTCGACCCGAGCAACAGCAACCACATCGACAACCCTTTCAACACCAACAGATGAAGGGTAAAGCAATATCAATAAACCCCTTCCATCTTCCACCACTGTTTCCACTCCGTTATACCCTTTCCTCAGTGCATGGCGTCGAATCACCAAGAACCAATGGGTCCTTTCGATTATCAAAAAGGCCTATTTCATCAAATTTCAGCATACTCCATCTTTCAGTGTCACTCTCATTAGCACTTCAAGAAGTTCCCCTTCTACTCCGAAAACAAGCCATACTCTGTTTCCCTTCCTCTACCCTGCATGATGGTTTCTACTCTAGATACTTCACTGTGTCATGAATTTGATTATGAAAATAGAATAGAGTTGTATTTCATAGGATTTAGTTCAGAGCTGCAACGAAAAAGCTAGAAATCTGCTTATGCCCAGGTGCTAATTAGAGAGAAAATGTACAAGGTCAGTTCTTCTCCAGCTAAAGAAAAAAAAGTTAAGAAGAGCAAGCTGACCCTTATCTTATCTCAGCTCCGATGGACAAGGACATAACTTCTTAATTTAAGGAAGATGGGCGAAGAGGAGGAGAAGGACGGAGAAGAGATGGAAGGGAGAGAGACGACACCGAGAGAAATGCAGCCGACAGAACTTTAATCAAAAGGATTGCGTAAGAATGCTTATTTAAGTTATAGTTAGTCATTTTATTGTTTTCACTTTATAGAGGAAATGACTGGTGGCTAAGGCTGGGGGTTATTTTGGAAATACTAAATGACGTTAAACTAAGCTTGTTGAAATGGTATCTTATGTAATAAAATATAAAAAGACAAATTGTCTGTAAGCTGTCTCCTTGTTTAGACCAAGCTACTATAGTAAATTGGATATTTTAGAACTAGGATTGTGTGTTACGCTACCAAATGAGGGTCCTAAAGTAATAAAAGATAAAGAGCAGACCTTCCAGATTGTTTATTTAAAATCGAGACAGACTTGGGTGAAGGAGTGAGAAGTCGCCTAGAGCAAAATTTACAGGACCCGATTTTGCTGGCATTAGGGACTAATCATTCTGAATCCCTCTCTGTCTCGTGTAAAGGCAGTTCTAAGGAACGCTTTTACCACACACTGTACCGAAAAGGATGGAGGACTCCGTCCCATCCTCGACCTTAGAAACCTCAATAAATTCATTTGGCCTAGACGTTTCAGAATGCTGACACTCGACACTATCATTCCTCTCCTTTCATAAGGAAACTGGTTTGTTGTCATCGATCTCCAAGTATTTCCATGTATTTTCACATCTCTATCCATCCGAGTCACCACAAATTTCTTCAATTCTGATTCGATGGCATCTCGTACCAGTTATGTTCTCTTCTGTTTGGACTCTCCACGGCGCCAAGGACCTTAACCAAGTGTATGGCACCAGTCTCTGCCTACCTCCGCCTTCAGGGAATCACTATATTTCCTTATATAGACAACTGGCTGATAGTCTCTGCTTCCTACCACAATGCTGTCTGAGCTACCTACCCAAATTACTCTCGACACTCTTCAAGACCTCGGTCTCAAGGTGAACCATGCTAGATCCCATATCGAGCCATCACAGACAGCCACCTATATAGGGGCATACATTGGTGCCCCGCATAGTGACATTAATCCGTTCCAGGAAAAACGTTGCTATCCGGAATCATCGCTATACGGAACGGAAAACCCCATAGGAATGCATTAAATCCTGTTTAATGCGTTCCTATGGGGGAAAACTCACCGCTATGTGGAAATCCTCCATATGGCCACCATTTTCGCTGCCCGGTAAGCGAGGAAACCGCTGCGGGCGGCCATTTTGTTTACCTGGTGGCCATTTTGGAACCGCCAATCAGCTGTTTAAAAAACATCGCAATGCAAAGATCGGTAAGCGAAATGCTTACCGATCATCGCAATGCGATTTTCAGCCACTTAAAACATCGCAATGCGATCGCTTTTGCGATAGCAAAATCCGCATCGCTATGCAGATTCGTCATTAAATGGCGCGCTTGCTATGCAGGTCACCACTGTACTTCGATTCCCTACAAGCCAGAACCTTTCTCCCTTACGAGAGGATAATCAAACTCAAACGGGCTATGCAACCATTCCAACTTCATTCTTCAGTATCAGCTCATCAAGGCCAACACTTCCTTGGGCTCATGGCTTCCACTACCACTGTTATCCAGCATGCCAGGTTAAAGATGAGGTCTCCAGTCATGGTACCTCTCCCTATTTGACCCCATGACACATCACCCATCCAGACACATCAGGATCACAAGCGGACTAGCCCAGCAACTTACATGGTGGACATTTCTCCCACATCTTCTTGTTGGTAGACTCATCTCCCCTCTCCAGCTCACGATACAGGTTACCATGGATGCCAGCCTGTTGGGATGGGGCGCCCACAGGATCCATGGACTATGTAAAAAACAAGAGCAGTCATTACACATCAACCACCTAGAGCTCTTAGTTATTATCAAAGCTTTCCATGCCTTCCTACCCATCATTGCAGGACGCGCAGTCCAACTTGCTATGGACAATACGACCATTCCTTGTTATGTCAACAAGCAGGGCGGTGCACATTCCCTTTCCTTACTGTACCTAGCTGTCAAGCTCTGGGAATGGTGCTACCTTCACCACATCTTCCCAATAGCAGTCCATATTGTTCTGGATGACAATCTGCTTGCAGAGCATCTCAGTCGCTTTACCACAAGGATGCACGAGTGGTCTCTAGATGATGAAGTCTTCGCCCTTCTTTGCCATCAATGGGGGACTCCTTCTGTCGATGATTTTGCTACCAAGAACAATTCCAAAGTGCCAACTATATTGTTCCCGCACCGGTATTGGCAGAGGCTCTCTCAGAGATGCCTTCATGATAAGATGGGACAGCGGACTCCTCTACTTATTCCCGCCAATCCCACTGATATAACAAACCATCATTTGGCTGCAACAGTTTCAATCGGATGTGTTCCTTCTTGCCCCATGGTGGCCACAACAGCCGTGGTTCACCCACTTGAGGTCGATGTCGAGTGACCTCCTCCATCTTTCATCCAACCCCAACCTCCTCACTCGGGACAGCGGGCTTGCTTACCATCCCGATCTTGAATCTCTGAAACTGATAGCGTGGAGGATTCCCCCGCAAAAAGGGATATACTTGACAGGGCTCGAAAACCATCAACAAAGATCCTTTACCAACATAAATGTAGAGCATTCCTCTACTTTGTCAATTCTAAAAACTTACCTGTGGTACCAGTTTCAATGAAGACTTTACTTACCTTTATTACTCCCTCTTTTTCATCTTGAAATGGACCGTTCTACTTTGAAAGTTTATATTGCTGCAGTGGTCGCGCACCAACCATCTCATTCAGAAGCAGCTAAACTTTTTTCCCATCTAACTTTGAAAAAATTCCTTAAGGGACTTCGCAATATCCATCCTCCATGTTAACCTCCTCTTCCCCAATGGGCGTTATAACTTATCCTTAACGCATTAAGCCAGCCTCCCTTTGAACCGATGGTTACTACTAACCTCAAACTGCTTTCCTTGAAAACATCATTCTTAGTCATAACGTCGGCTAAACGTGCTAGCGAACTGGCAGCTCTTAGATCAGATCCACCTTTTCTGCAGTTCCATCTGGACAAGGTCACTCTATACCCATATGTTTCATTCTTACCTAAGGTCATATCTGATTTTCATCTTAATCAACCTATAATACAGTGGGGTCTTGACTTGAGAACTTAATCCGTATTGGAAGGCGGTTCTCAAGTCAAAAAGTTCTCAGGTCAAATCTGCATTTCCCATAGGAATGCATTGAGAACCATTTGATCCGTATCTGCTCTTTTCCATCCATAGAAACTAATGGGAAGCTGCTATTCCGCCTTCGACCACTAGAGGGGGATATTTTGTTTCTTTTTTTCTTAGGTCAAGAAAGGTTCAGGGAAGGCAGGGAAAATACAGTCCAGGCAGTACAGTACCAGGCAGTCCGAAGACTGTCTCCCAATCCACTCTCTAAACGCTGGGAGGAGTGAGGAAGCAGACAGGCACCCTTTTCACTGCCCAACAGTTAACTGAAAGTTCAAATTTTGCACTTTCCCTGCCTCCCACGTGGTTTTTTTTCAGTTCTTAACTCAAATCTAAGTATGTAAGTCAAGTCAATATTTTCCTATGAGAGTGGTTCTTAAGTCAAAATGTTCTTAACTCGAGCCGTTCTTAAGTCAAGACCCCACTGTACTGCCTACCCTATTTTCATCTCCCTCTACAACTCTCGAGTGTATGCTCCACATGATGTTAGACATTCCTTGGCCTTTTACATTGACAGAACCAAATTGTTTAGGAAAGCATCAAGGCTCTTCCTATGTTTTCATGGCCCTAATAAAGGTTCACCAGCTTCGCCTCAAACGTCAGCTAAGTGGATTGTTTAAACAATTTCACTGGCATATGAACTGGCAGGCAAAATACCACCTGAACCCTTGAAGGCTCACTCGACTAAACCACCATCTACCTCCACTGCCTTCCAACGAGGAATAGAAATCCCTCACATCTGCCATGCAGCTACATGGTCCCATCCATCAACGTTTGTCACACATTACCGTTTGAATGTCCTGGCAATAAAGATGCTGCTTTCGGCAGAGCTATATCGACTTCCTTTCTACCATGATGTCCCACCATCCAGTAAGTGAGCTTGCCAGTCACCCAATTGTGTGCATTCACAAAGGCCACAAAGAAGAGAGGTTACTTACCTGTAACCATGGTTCTTCTAGTGGTCCTCTGTGAATTCATACATCCCGCTGTGTCTCCCCTCTGTCCGTCACATTGTCCTCTTATATAGCTCTTTGACAGCGGCAGACTCTTTTGGGGAACTGAGGGGACTTCTGGTGAGCAGGGCATGTGCTCCATGGGGAAATGTCCCACTAATCACATGTCTTTAAGCTCTAGAAAATTCTGAGAGTTCCTGCGCAGGTGCAGAACAACCCAATTGTGTAAATTCACAGAGGACCACTAGAAGAACCATGGTTACAGGTAAGTAACCTCTCTTCACATCATGTTTTAAAATATATAGTGGGGAATAATATTTGGGGATCTTGTTTTTTTATGAATTTGAGGAGTCTAAAATAATAGATAAAAGATTATAATTTTAAAAACAATTATTAAGGGGCTAGACTTTGACTTCTGGGAAATAACCGGCCAGTCAAGGACTCCAACGTTGTTACCTGGATAGGACTGGATTAAATCTTTTGTATGGAAAGTAGGCTATGTGACATGGCTTCTAACATCAAGTACAAAGTTGTATACATATGCTATTCCACATTCTCACATGTTGTAATATCTCTTGCAATCTCCGCATTGTATTATATCATTAGTTCAATGGTTAGGAAGTTCCATTGCCTCCCTTTGAGAAGATATGGAAATGATGGATACTAGATTGACAGCAAAAAAAACCCACCTGTGGCACTATCAAGATTTACAGAAATACAACACAGACACACACACACACCTTCATATCTACAGATATGCATACATATATGTCTATGCATGTAAACAAATACAGTGGTGCCTTGCATAGCGATGTTAATCGGTGCAGCAAAAATCGCTGCAAAGCGATTTTGTCGCTATGCGTTTTTAAAAAGCTCATAGGAATGCACTGAAACCCCTTCAATGCGTTCCTATGGGCTTAAAACTGACCTTTAAGCGAAGATCCTCCATACGGTGGCCATTTTCACTGCCCGGTAAGCGAGGAATCCATCCCTAAACACAGTGGGCAGCCATTTTTTTTACCTGGTGGCCAGTTTGGAACCGCCGATCAGCTGGGGGAAAATCATCGCTTTGCGATAATCGGTAAGCGAAACAGGGTACCGGTCATCGCAAAGCGATTTTTCCCCATTTAAAACATCGCAATGCGATCGCAAAAGCGATCGCAAAAAGTTCATCGGTATGCAATTTCGTCGTTAAACGGGGCACCTGTTAAGTGAGGCACCACTATAATGGGAACTAAACAACTCCCAATCAAGTTTTTCTGGAATCATTTGAGAGAGGCAGTTAATCATTAAAATGTATACTTATCAGAGCAACTTTTAAAAAGGTGGAAACTGAAACATTTTACTTAGAAGTTTCTGCTTGTTTTTCTTTCTAGTGTGTATATATATCAAGGCATTCACTGGGCTCTGATTCTGAATACATTGATTTTAGTCTCAATATGATTTGTACTACCTACAATTTTGTTTAAGTCTCGTACAGATAAGACATTTATGTCCATCATTAGTAAAAGCCTTCTTGGTAATTTTTCTACTGTGTTGCAGTCAACAAGCAAATCAATGATAAAGAGAGAGTGGCTGCTGCAATGGAGAATCCCAACTTGCGAGAGATTGTGGAACAGTGTGTTCTGGAACCTGACTAGCTACTGGGAGGATAATTGACCTGACATTTTTCTTATCCAAAGTCTCAATATATTTGTAAAAATGTGAAGGCCTTGAATTTAGTACTGGAGAGTTCTTTATATTGCAATTTTTTAAAGAATCGTTTTATAAAAATATATGTAATTATAAAGAAAACCATGAATAGGTCAATAAGTATTGTAAAGGGTTGTGATCCTGTTGAAAATTCATTTTTATGAAAAGATTATGAACCAATTCTGTTGATGTCTCATTTGCATGTGATTTTAAAAATCTGATTATGAGTTAATTTTTACATTTTATTGTAAAAGAGCATGTTGTAGCCACACTATGGAAGTTGAATAAAATACATAGTTCTTGAAATTTAGAGTCGTGTTTTCCTTGCTGATTCTGGGTTAGCAGTGCAACTCAAATTCAAAGATAAGTGGCTGTAGTGGGTTTGGAATTGGTAGGAATCTCTTGTGCCTGTGCAGGTGCCCTTGAGCTGCCAATTACTATGCTGGTTGAGATCTGATGGCAGAAGAGCCATAAAAGTGGCAAAGAAGAGGAGGAGCTGAATTATACCAGATCCAAATACAGTGGTGCCTCGCTTAGCGATCGCTCCATTGAGCGACAAAATCACTTAGCGATGCTGTTTTTGCTATCGCAAAAGCGATCACTTTGCGATGTTTCCTATGGGGAAAATTCGCTTTGTGATGATCGCGGGGAAGCGATCATCGCAAAGCCCCCATTTTTGACCAACTGATTGGCAGTTCCAAAATGGCCGCCAGGGGAAAAAATGGCCACCCGCTGTTTTGCCTCGCTTTAGAGGCACCGAAAATGGCCGCTGCAATGGAGGATTTTCGCATAAGGTTTTTAAGTCCATAGGAACACATAAAACGTGTTTTAATGCGTTTCTATGGGCTTTTTAAAATTGCTTAGTGATGTTATCGCTTTGCAGCGATTTTTGCTGCACGGATTAACATCGCTAAGTGAGGCACCACTGTACCTCTTAGTACAGATTCACAGCTTCTGTGTCAGCACAAAGTGAGGTTTGGGATAGCAAAGTCAGCATAGTTGTAGTTTGCAACATCGCTCAGCTGGGAGGTTTGTATTCAGCAGTGCTTTAGCTGGCTTAGTGTCCACTTACCAAACCCTCAGTCATTTTGGCTAGTTATGATTGTGCCATTAATCACGCGTAACACTTGCCCACATCATGGAATATCCCACCTTTATTCTCCTTTCAGCAGCCCTAC
This sequence comes from Pogona vitticeps, assembly GCF_051106095.1. NCBI lineage: Eukaryota > Metazoa > Chordata > Lepidosauria > Squamata > Agamidae > Pogona > Pogona vitticeps. The sequence goes on along the minus strand of NC_135794.1, from coordinate 11,089,101 downwards.
AAACTACTCAAAAGGTGTTACAAAGAGCTTTTGTGAAGCAGCTTTTTGGTTGTTCATGCAGCTTTAATCACTCTGCAGTTAATTGAAATTCCCCCACCTATTATCAACAGAAGCCCAATATGCAACTACCTGTTTGCATTAAATTAAACTTCATCAGGCCATAATTGTAGAGAGCTTGCGATTCTTCTTCGTGGCCTCTGTCAATGCACATGATAAGGTTAAGTCCACGCCTGCGTCGGACTCCTCGGAACGTTCTAGAGCTTAGGAAAAAAATTGAATAATTAAGTGTTGCCCCTATAGCGCATGCTCCGCCCGCCCATAGCCTCAGTTCCATTTTACCGCCTTCATGTACGGAACCTCTCCTGCTAGAGCTCTCATTGCCTGCCTTTTTTCTCCTTTTTTCGGCTTGACTTTTGCATTCCAAACAACTACTCCTGCCTATCTGTTGCCCCTTTCAAACCGGACCGTATTTGGACAACTTTTTTTGGTATTTTTGTGGTTGTTCTGGTTTACCTCAGACTGTTTCTTTGACTTTGCTTTGGATTTCAATAGGCTTCTTCCCCGCTCTCTTCCTGGCTTGATTTCAGACTGTTTATCACTTCTCTACTCAGTTTGATCCTTTGGACTGGTGCTGTGAGTTTTTCACACCCCCTGCTATCTGATTTATGTCCCCCTTAGGCCCCTTTAGGAAGTGCACCTCGTGTAGTCGCAAGTTACTGTTCTCAGACGGCCACGAGCGTTGCTTGTTTTGTTTGGGAGAGGGGCATTTATCTCAGGCCTGTAAAGAGTGCAAGAAGTTTACGCAGGCGGCTCTTAGAGCACACCAGCAGAGACTAAAACTTTTTCTCTGGGATGCCACCCTCTCCGCTTCACAGCCTAGTGCTATGGAAGCATTGCCATCCCATTCTGGGGCATCTAGAGTGGATGACTCTGTCAAGTCTCTCCCTATTCAACCGCCTTCTAAACCCAGGAGACCGATAAAAAAAGCGTTGTCATCAACGTCGAAGGCAGCCTTACCGCCGGTTGATGCTGTAGACAACTCTGCTCCTGGCTCATCTAGGGAGGTCTCCACCCTCAAATCATCTTCTAGGGTGTCGAAATCCTCAACTATAGAATCCTCAAGAAAAAAGAAAGACAAGGCTTCCTTGAAACCAAGGAAAGATCAGGCGCCAAAGGGGGATGATCGCCGCTGCCCGGTTACATCTATCTCTACTTCACACCCCCTCTCCGATTTTGGAGGAGGGTGAGGAATCGCAAGAGGGTTGCCTTGATGACATGGGCTCTTTACCACCCCAGCAAGTTTCGGCGGCAGCAGGAACACTAAGCCGTTCACTCAGCCCTAACCCGCTAGATGGATACCAATATCTGGTGTCGGTTCTGCCCTTCATAGCCCTGTCTCAACCGGGTGGGCATCGTCGAGCCCAGCTTCTCCACCACATAAGAGGTCAGCAAAGACGAAATACACCTCTCCCTCTCGACCCCATCGCCCGCGTCGAGAGATTTTTATTCTTCCTCAGGCTTCTCGATGCCGAGACAAGGCTTACCGGGATGACTTTTATGTCATTGACCTTAACCATCATCATCGAGGGAGAGACACTGACTCTGAGTCTGTCTCCAAGGATGAGATTTACCACTCCCATAAGAGGGTGTGCTATGTTTATGCCTCCTCTTCTTCACCCTCTGCTTCCCCTCCACAGCATTGAGGTCAAGGGGCATCCTGAGCTGATCCCCATTTATCCAAATCAACGTCGGGACACCACAAGCCCAAGCCTAGTCATGACCACAGATCTAAGTCGTCCATACAACCTGAAGCTGCAAGTAGACCACCCGCTCCTACTCCGGCACCCTCGCAACAGGTGGAGCCCCCTAAGGCTCATAGGAAGAGACCTCATCGGGCTTCGCCTCCACCCTCCTTACCTGAGGAAATATATTCTTCAGCGGGCTCAGCTGCATCGCTGTCCGCCCCATTTGAGAGATCGGATAATGAGTCCATTGCAGCTGCCCCATCAGAACCTGGCACGTCAGACATCCATACCTCTTCATCTGCCAAAGACTATTCATTGTACATGCAAATGGTCTCTCGTATGGCAAAGGCTCTTAAATTGAACATTGAAAAGCCTTCCCCTTCCACAGAGGATCTTGTTTTTGGAATCATCGATAAAGGCAAAGCACCTTCGCTTAGTATCACATTCATCCCTTCCCTGCTGGCTACAATTAAAGAGTATTGGGCCACCCCAGCCACCTCTACTCAGGTTACACGAAGGGTGGAGACTATTATAAAACGCATGGAGACGATGCAGCCTTTCTGACAAAACATCCTGTGCCCAATTCAATCATTCTTCAATCTAACCAAGGCTTCTTCAAAGGCTCAGCTCACCCCTACCAACAGAGAAGGCAGAAAGTTAGATGTGCTGGACAGGAAAATGTACTCTTTCACCACCTTTCTGATCAGGGTTGCAAACTATCAGGCAGCCATGGCAGCTTACCAATGTCAACTTTGGGAGAGAGTACTGCCTGCCCTCCAAGAGGCTCCGGATGACACCAGACCCTTTCTTCTTAACACCTTTGAAGACACGGTCAATGTGGCAAAACACCAGTTGCTCGCTTCATGTCATTCTGCTGACGTTGCATCCAAAACCATGACATCCTCCATCATTCTACGCCATCATGCTTGGCTTCGGTCATCTGGCATCAATGAAGATGCCAAAAATTGTATTGAGGCCCTCCCCTTCGATGCCACTGGGGTGTTCAATGACAAGACAGACGAATTGATGGAAAGCTTCCACAAGATGAAAAAGACGGCAAAGTCCTATACCATACACCAACAGCCCAGGTTTCAATCCTACCAATGGCGTAAACCTTACGATACCCAGCAATACTTACCTTCAGCATCTCAAACTTACCTGTCTTTCAAGCAGCAGCCGCAAAGCAGACTTCCTCAGGCCTCATCAGCATCCACTTCCTTCCGCTCTCAAGCCCATGGTCAGAGACATCAGTCCTACTGTCCTCCTGCCAAGAAAATAAGACATTATCTTTGACTCCATGACTATGTATCCACACCGCCCCCCCTTTCATACTCGTCTGGCACCGTTTCTTCAAAACTGGCTAAGTATCGCAACTGACAAATGGGTTCTAGGCATCATTCAATCGGGTTATCATCTAAAATTCTCAGAACTTCCCCCTCTGGGTCAGATCAAACCCACGACATTCGATCCAGCCCTCCAAACAGAGATACACAATCTTCTTCAAAAACAAGCGGTACAAATAATTCCTCACGATCAAGCCACCAGCAGATTCTACTACAGGTATTTCACGGTTCCCAAAAAAGACGGGGGCATCCGACCAATATTGGACCTTTGAACTTTAAACTCCTATCTGCTCACAAAAAGGTTTCGCATGGTCACAATCGAAAGCATACTCCATTTGCTGCGTCGGGGGAACTGGTTCACCGTCATAGACCTCCAAGATGATTATTTTCATATTTCTATTCATCCTCGACATCGAAAATATCTGCATTTTTATTTTCTAGACACCGTTTATCAGTTCTGCGTCCTCCCTTTCGGGTTGTCCACCACCCCTTGCACATTCACAAAGTGCATGGCCTCCGTCGCAGCATACCTCCGTCTGCACAACATAAACATTTACCCCTACATAGATGACTGGCTGATTGTGGCAGATTCTCCACAAAATGCCGTTCGCAACACTGCCTTTGTCCTCGAAGCCCTCAACATGCTAGGGCTTCAAGTGAACACTTCAAAATCCCGTCTTCAACCCTTTCAGATCACAAGCACTTCAATCGACTTGATCACAACACGGATCAATCTTCCTCCGCAGCGCATATTGAAGATCCGACAAGCCATCCGTTGGTTCCGACCTCACAAGACAGTCTCTGCTCACCACACTCAGCATCTCCTGGGCCTCATGGCCTCTACCACCGCGGCACTTCAGCATGCATGCTTGAAAATGAGATCCCTCCACGCCTGGTTTTTAAACGTCTGAAAGTAACACCAGAACTCTGGCAACAGCTCCAGTGGTGGACTTTTGCCCCTCATCTCCTTGTGAGCCGTCCCTTCCGGCTGCTACAGCTCACATTTCAAGTAACAACTGATGCCAGCCCTACAGCCTGGGGCACCCATTGCGAGGATCACAACATCCATGCACTCTGGTCACCGAAGAACAGCAACTCCACATCAACCACCTGGAGATGTGGGCAGTTATAAAGGTATTTCGGGCGTTCCTCCCTCTACTGCAAGGGCGAGCTGTGCAAGTGGTGACGGACAACTCAACCACAATGCACTACATAAATAAAGGCGGCACCCGCTCCCTCACGCTTCTATACCTGGCAGTCCTTTTATGGGAATACAGTGGTGCCTCGCTTAACGATTGGCTCATTAAATGTTGAAACTGCTATATGATGAGTGTTTTGCGATCGCTTTTGCGTTGTTTTAATACGGCAAAATCCGCTTTGCGACAATCGGTTCCCTGCTTCGGGAACCGATTCTTCGCATTACGACGTTTTTAAAACAGCTGATCGGCGGCTTCAAAATGGCCGCTGCTGTGTAAAACGGCTCTCTGCTGTGTTTTTGGATGGAATCCTCTCTTTACAGGCACCGAAAATGGCCGCCTCTATGGAGGATCTTCGCTGGACGGTGAGTTTTTCAGCCCATTGGAACGCATTGAACGTGATTTCAATGCGTTTCAATTGGATTTTTTATTTTGCTTAACAAGGATTTCGTTCTACAGTGATTTTGCTGGAACGGATTATCCCCGTGAACCGATGCACCACTGTACTGTTATACCCATCACATCTTCCCGGTGGCAGTTCACATACCCACGGCCGACAGCCAGTTAACGGACGCCCTCAGTCGCCTCCTGACACAAACCCACGAATGGGAACTAGATGTGACGGTCTTCCTGCAGATCTACCAGAGATGGGGTACGCCTCCGATCGACATGTTTGCTACCAATGACAACAGGAAATGTGCCAGATACTGCTCCAGGGCAGGTCGAGGCCACGGCTCCCTAGGAGATGTGTTGATGGTACGGTGGGAAGAGACCCTTCTCTATCTTTTCCCACCGCTTCCTCTTGTCCAAAGGATGATAGTCCGCATTCGCCAGACAGGAGCAAATGCCATTCTTATCCCACCCTTTTGGCCACGCCTGTCGTGGTTCACCACACTCAGAACCATGGTGACAGACCACTTAGAGCTTCCACACATCCCTCACCTCCTCACGCAGGACGGCGGCAGCCTTCACCACCCAGATATCCAGTCACTTCACTTGCAGCATGGAGGATTCTCCCCTAATTCAGGATGTGTTGGAAAAGTCAAGGAAGTCTTCCACTAACCTTCTGCTCCATCCAAGGGCTTCCAACCTAGTCCAGTCATCTTATCTGATCTCCTTCACTATCTCAAGCACTTATTCAATCTTGGTTTGACAGTCTCCATGCTTAAGGTGTACATATCCGCCATCATAGCACACCAACCACGCAATTCTGATCCAGCTAGACTCTTCTCACACCCTACATTGAAGCTGTTCTTGAAGGGTCTCACCAACCTGCGCCCATCGATCAGATCACCTCTACCTCAATAGTCATTACATCTCATCTTTCATGCGCTCGCCAGATCACCGTTTGAACTTCTGGCGTCATCAGATCTTCATCTCTTATCCTTTAAGACTGTTTTTGATTGCTATCACTTTGACGAGGCGAGCTAGTGAGTTAGCTGCACTCAGGGCTGACCCTCCTTACCTTCAATTCTTCCTGGGTAAAGTGGTCCTTTACCCAGACATTTCGTTTCTACCTAAAGTGACGTCTACTGAACCAACCTTTGGTTTTACCCATGCTATTTCCCAAACCGTCTTCTCCAGTTGAAAGACTGCTCCACAACCTTGATACGCGTTGAGCACTTGCTTACTACACATCACGAACCAAAGACTTTCCTCATTCAACCAAATTGTTTGTGTTTCCAGGGACACCATAAAGGCAAATCAGCCTCTTCTCAAACTTTTGTCTCGGTGGCTGGTTTCCACCATTTCCCTTGCCTGCGAGTTGGTGAGCAAGACACCCCTAGTGGCATCAGGGGTCACTCTACACGAGCGATGGCAACTTCTACAGCTCTCCTCCGAGGGGTGGACCTAGCGGACATTTGTAAAGCTGCAACATGATCCAGGGTCTCCACCTTTATAAGACACTACAGACTGGACCTTCGGGCTAAAAGGGAGGCCAGTTTCGGAAGAGCTGTTCTCACGTCTCTGCTTCAGTGACGACCCTCCTCCGGTAAGATGGCTTGCTACTCACCCTATCATGTGCATTCACAGAGGCCACGAAGAAGAAGAGGTTACCTACCTGTAACCATGGTTCTTCAAGTGGACCTCTGTGAATTCATACATCCCACCCAGCCTCCCCTCTATCCGTCACTGTTTAATTGGCTCATCTGTAACAGGAGCTTATCACTGACGGATAAAATGGAACTGAGGCTACGGGCGGGCGGAGCATGCGCTATAGGGGCAACATTTAATTATTCCACTTTTTCCCTAAGCTCTAGAACATTCCGAGGAGTCCGGCGCAGGCACAGACTTAACCCTGTCGTGTGAATTCACAGAGGTCCACTCGAAGAACCATGGTTACAGGTAGGTAACCTCTTCTTTTAACAGTGTATTGTTGTGTTCTGCAGTATAATGTAATGGCTAGTAAACTACTGTCCCTGAATTGTTTTGCTACTCATCCAAGTAGCTTCTTCAGACTGAAGAAGCTACTTGGATGCTACCTGGATGAGTAGCAAAACATTGCAACCTAATAAGAAAGAAGCCCAGTTGCTGTGACTCAGCTTACAGATAACCTCACCTAGAGGATTGAGAGTCTTCACATATATACTATCCTTGGAGTGTCTCACATACTTTGAAATCCCTATTAAGGGCATTGTAAATTGGATGCAATTTGAAAGCACAGAACAACTTATTTATGTATGTATTTATTTATTAAGGTTCTAGACCACCTGACATAGTGAAATATTACTCGGGGCGGTTTTATATAATTAAGCAAAACATTAATAATAAATGTTTTATTACGATCATTGACCAGCAAAAATAAGCAAAACATACAAACTAAAATAATAAAAGAATGCATAGATAATGCCACAAACAAACAAAAACTACATACTAGATTATCTTTCCAATATTCAGTAACCAGTCCCTTCTTCGTTTAATCACATCTTTATTCTCTTTTTTCTTTTTTTGAGAATCCTCTTACATTTTATTACTATTTTTTCATTTTATGCCTTTTGTGCTTGTTTGTATGTACTTGAATGAGATGCCAAGTGCTATTTTATGATTGGTTTAAACTATATTCTTGCATATAGCCTAATCAGCTACAAAGCAATAAAGTATTATTAATTCGTATTAATCACTGCAACAAAATTTATCCCACCAACTATTCTGAGTTGTCTTTGAGAATAAAATAGCATAATATATTAAACTAAACCCCAGCCAAAAAAAAGAGGAAATTTAAATATCAGGACTAGATATTAAATTAAAAATAACTCTTGAGACAGCTAGCAGTAATATGGCTTATTCTTTTTAGGTGCCACAACTGAGGAAGGCCCTTTATTTTGCTCTCCTCCCCCCTGCCCCATTTGAGGCAATTACCAGATATAAAGCTTCCACAGTAAGCATTTCAGGGCATATTTGAAGGGTAGAAGACAGTTCAAGAACTGTCCTGAGCCTATGCTGTTAACGATGATCTTACCCAAGTTCATATTTTTAATGAGATCATCAAGCACAGCAGGTCAGAAAATGAAGACCACAGACATGGGACATGGGGGCCATGTTAGAGTGCCCAATGTCTAAAGAGTGCCACATATTAAATCAAAATACAGTGGTGCCTCGCATAACAAGTGCCCTGTTTAACGTCGAATCTGCATAGCGATGCGGATTTTGCTATTGCAAAAGTGACGCATTGTGATGTTTAAATAGGCAAAACATGCGTTTCGCTTACCGATCGCATTGCGATGTTTTAAAACAGCTGATTGGCGGTTCCAAAATGGCGGCCGGATCAACAAAATGGCTGCCCGCAGCGTTTTCACGCAGATTCCCCGCTTACCGAGGTGGCGAAAATGTTGACCCTATGGAGGATTTCCGCTTAGCGGTGAGTTTATCCCCCATAGGAACGCATTAAACAGAGTTTAATGCGTTCCTATGGGGTTTTTATTTCCGTATAGCGACGTTTCCGGATAGCGACGATTTATCCAGAATGGATTATCGTCACTATGCGGAGCACCACTTTATAACAAAATTATTAATCTATTGATTTAGATCAAAAACAAACATTCAGAGGCCAATAAAGAAATGTTAATTTGAATGCAATCCATTTTGGAACAATATTTTACTGTGGAATCCACAGTACTGTGCTTACCTAATGAGTGTGATTTAGTGACTATAGAGCTTATCCATCTTTGGCTGCAGAGAACATAATCAATCTGATTTCGGTATTGCCCATTTTGCGATGTCCATGTGTAGAGTCACCTCTTGTGTTGTTGGAAAAGAGTGTTTGTGATTACCAGCTTTTTTTTTTACTAGTTTTATTTACTAGCACTAATAGAAAAAGTTAATAAAATGAAGAGGAAACAAACTAATTTTGTTTTTGTCTTTTACGTAAAGACCATTGAACTGGAAGACATATTCCTTCTTAACCATAAAAGCTGTGCTTTTCATCTGACCTCTGCCTCTTGCTGCAGCCCACTGCCCGGTGGCTCTCCCGAGTGTCAGACAGGGACGGAGCCTCGGCCTGGCCCTTTCTGTGTGCAGAGCAGGCGCTCCTTTGATGGGGCTCTGGCCTTTTCCCCACATTTGCTTCACCATCCATGCCATGGCCTACCCAGGGAGGGAGGTGGCCACAGAGACCTCCTTGGGTTACCTGGAGGGAAGGAGGGAGGAAGAAGGGAAGGGAGGGAAGGGAAGGGAAGGGAAGGGAAGGGAAGGGAAGGGAAGGGAAGGGAAGGGAAGGGAAGGGAAGGGAAGGGAAGGGAAGGGAAGGGAAGGGAAGGAATGAAAGAAAGAAGGGAGGCAGGGAGGGAGGGAGGGAGGAAGGAAAGGAGGGAGGGAGGAAGGAAGGAAGGGAGGGAGGGAGGGAGGGAGAGAGAGAGAGAGAGAGAGAGAGAAAGAAAGAAAGAAAGAAAGAAAGAAAAAGAAAGAAAGAAAGAAAGAAAGAAAGAAAGAAAGAAAGAAAGAAAGAAAGAAAGAAAGAAAGAAAGAAAGAAAGAAAGAAAGAAAGAAAGAAAGAACAGAGAAGGTGGAGAGGAGGAGAGAAGAAGAAAGAATATGTCATCTTGAAAGGTCATAGATGTTGAGCAAAAAAAATATAAAGAACTGCTGAAAATAAGCGGAGATATTTTGCTGTAAGAAAGGGCAACATTCAGAAGACCATTCAGAGGACAGTCTTTCTCTTCCCCCAGGAAAAGCATAAGGTCTTGAAGGGAGTGAAAACTGTGGATGATTATCAGTCAACTGGTGCTGTGTGAGTCTTCCAGAAGCGTTTTTGAGAAAGTCATGAAGAACATGGCACCGGAGCCCAGCTTTTCACCCCCTGTAAGAAGAGTCTCCTCCCCCTTTGGTCCTCAAAGGAGATGTTCTGAAAGCTACAGAGAAGCCACCACAAAGCTCTGCCCGTCTCCACCCAAATCTGTATTTCTACAAATCTCTCCTTCGTGGGGCTGCCCTCCAATCAACCTACCTTGAAAACCTGGAGAGTCTTTCTCCCTTCCCTCCAAATTCCACCTCCTGAATTTTTCGTGCTGTGTCAGGCCTGTGGGAAAGAAAAAGAACCCGCACCAAAGTGAAGACGTGCTCCAGTCTCTGATCTACTGCTACTTCAGGTGACATGTAGAACAATTTGGGAGGAGAGAGAAGTTCCTCCCTTTGTGGGCTGTCTCCTTCTGCTGCTACTTAAGAGGAGATTTTATGTCTTGATTGACTTATATCTTTATTTTTGAAGTTATCCTGCTGGGAATCACGGGAACAGTTCATACGATGGCCTCTTCTCCTCCGACTGAAGAGGGGATCCTGTTCTCAAATACGGGGTCCAATGGGGGGCTTCACCCTGGACGTTTTTGGCTGGGAAGGACAGATTCCGCTTGTACCAGGTCTTCTTTTCCTCCATGTTCAGAGGGGATCTTTGTTTCAGAGAGGGGCTGAAAGTGGGGTCTTCACCTGGGAAGTCTTTTACTGGGAAGAAGGTTGTCAGTTCGTGAGATGCCTTTTCTCCTCATCGTTGAGAGGGGATTGCTTTTCAGATCCTGGCTGCAGTTGGGGTCTCTTGCAGGGAGTAATGGGGACCGTTGGTGGGGTGTCTTCTTCTCTTCCTTGTTTAGAGGGTTTCCCCCTCATCCCAGATACTGGCTGCTGGATCAGATAATAATTTCTCAGATATTGGCTTCACCCCACTGTCTCTTGCTGTGAGTAACAGGGCCAATCCACAATTCAATTGAATTGTGGATTGAATTCTTCTCCTGCTCCTTGAGAAGGGATTTTCCTTTTCATATACTGGCTGCTATTAGGGGGATTGATCCCAGAGGCCTCCTGCTGGGAATAATGGGGTCAGCGGGTGGAATGTCCTCCTGCTAGTTGAGAGGGGAGTTTTGGTTTCAGGGAGTGGGTGCATTTGGGGGCTTCACCTCTCTTCCTGAGCAGAATGAGGACAGTTCTTGGCATGTCTCCTCCTCCTTCCATTTGAGAGGGTTTTTTGTTGTTGGGTTTTTTAAATATATATTTTTACTCAATTTACCAGCTGCAGCCAGTTTTTCAAACCGGAGATCTTTGGCTGGCAAGAACCGGTTGGTGGGATATCTTCTCCTCCAAGAAGAGAGTGGTCTATTGTTTGGATCATGAACAATGTCCAACTTTCTATATTGGACAACATAAATACTCATTGAATAAAATTGCTGGTGTATCATCTAGAAATGGAAAGCTTCAGCTAGCCGGGATATGGACTGTAATTTTTAATCGATCCCTGACACTATGCGCAGTTCCCGTCTGTCTCAAGGCTTCCGTCATCGTTCCACTACCTAAAAAGTTGCCTACAAACAGTGCGAATGACTACAGGCCGGTGGCACTAACTTCAATCTTAATGAAGTGCTTTGAGCAGTTAGTTCGGAAATATATTATCTCCTGCCTTCCTGATCCCTTTGATGGGCTTCAGTTTGCTTATAAAGAAAATAGATCAACCGAGGATGCGATCAATACTGTGCTTTATATGGCTTTATCCCACTTGGAAACACAAGGGAATTATGTAAGAATGCTGTTCGCAGACTTTAGCTCTGCTTTTAACACCATTATACCCCACAGATTAATAGACAAACTTAAAGATCTTGATTTTCCAGATTCTATCTGTCTGTGGATTTTGGATTTTTTAACAAATCGCCCACAAAGGGTTAAACTGAATGACTACATCTCTACTGACAAGATACTCAGCACTGGCACTCCACAAGGCTGTGTCCTTAGTCCACTACTGTTCTCCATTTATTCATTGGATTGCACCAATAACCATCCCAGTAATAGGATTATCAAATTTGCAGACGATACTACACTAGTAGGACTTATCTCTGGGGATGATGAGTCTGCGTATCGGGACGAGGTATTACAGCTATCCCGCTGGTGCAAAAAAAACAATCTTTTATTTAACATCCAAAAAACCAAGGAATTCATAGTGGACTATAGGAAAAAAAGAGCATTCAGCCACTGTATATAGATGGAGTTTGTGTGGAACAGGTGGTTGAATGTAAGTTTCTTGGGACTATCATAACAAATGACCTGACTTGGAGTGCAAACACCGCTGCGTTAATCAATAAGGCACAACAACGGTTGTATTTTCTAAGGATTCTTAGAAAGCAACAATTGACTGAGAGTTTGTTAATCACCTTCTATCGGAGTTCGATTGAGAGCATATTATCCTACTGTCTCTGTGTATGGTTCACGAGCTGCACAGTGGCAGAGAAAAAGGCAATTCAAAGGGTGATTAAGACGGCCCAAAACATCATTGGCTGTTCACTCCCCTCTTTGGAAGAATTGTATAAGAACAGATGTAAGAGGAAGATATCTAACCTACTGAAAGACTCCTCTCATCCGGGACATCAGCTCTTTAAATTATTACCATCAGGAAGGAGATTCAGGGTATTGAAAGCAAGGAGAAGCAGATCAAGAACAATTTTTACCCAAGTGCAGTATTGAGTTTAAATGCGGGGCCATAGGTTTTTGGTGGAATTTTAATTGCTGAGAGAAAACGGGGTATCTATATTTGGATGGTGAAAGTTGTGTATATTTTAACTTTTTTTTGTAGTGTTGTCCAGTTTTACCTTGGGGAAGAGCACCTCATTTCATTGCACCCACTTGTGAGCGCAATGACAAATAAATTTCTTATGTCTTATGTCTTATGTCTTTCTGTGGTGTATACAGTAGATGTGCCAGTCCTTAACATTTGTCACACTCTTGAATTGCCAAGCAGACTAAGGCCCTAGTCACACGAGGGAAAAGTTTTCCAGTTCTTCCATTACTTTCCATACCTCTGTTGTGCTGTGGTTTGTATCCCAGGACTACTGTCCCAAGAACTTTTATCAATACCAGTTAATTTCCTCCTGTTTTATTTTATGCCCTGCCATCTTAGAGGGAGACTTGTTTCTGCTATAATGATTTATCAATGAATTATGTTTATTGATATAAAAATACTTTATTTTTATTGACTCGCACTCGGGCATGAAACTGAGCCTTGATTGCCTGCCTTCCATCTCAAGCAGAGGAGGGGCTTATAGCTCCCCTGCTACAACAGCTGGACTGGCGACGTGCCTGTTCCCAGGCCCAATTCAAAGTGCTGGTGATGACCTACAGTCGGAAGCCCTTTACCGTCTGGGTTCAGGCTCCCCGGTGGACCGTCTCTCTTCTGATGACCCGTCACAGATCCTACCTTGTTGTTGTTGTTGTTCTACCTCTCTCCTGATCAGGAGACACAAGGCAGCTCACCATGTTAGAAAAGTAGATTTAAAAACGTAAGTTAAATGCAAATTAAAAAGCAATTAAACTTTCTGTTCATAAAAATAGAGTCGAGTAATTCAAAGTGAGCAAATATGAAAAATGATCTGAACTTTTAAAGGGCATTGGGGACTTAAATGTGATGGTTAGAAGTTTGCCCTTCTCTTGGCCCCACTTGGCATCCCAGGACTCTTTGACAGGGACGTAGAGAGAGGGGCTTCCCTCTGGTTGCGAGATGCCCTCCCTTGGCACGGAGGTGGGCCACCTCCCTTTTCTCCTTTCAGCAACACTGAAAGACCTGCCTCCTTAGGTAGGCTTTTAATATCTAGGATTGAGTGGATGCTCCAGGACGCTGGACATATGTTTGTTTTAAGCGGGGTTTGAAAGTTTAAAAATGCCTTTTGTTATTACATAATGAACGGATTGCTTTTTAATTATTCTTGTATACTTCACTTTTTAAAACTTTGTCATTCATGGTGTATTTCGGCTGACCAGGTGTTTTAATGCTTACGGGGCACCTTCGGTGCCCTCACCAGGAGAAGGTTGACCAAGAAATGGGACGAAGCAAGCAATCAGTCGAGGACTCTCCAAAAAAGGAACCTCTCCTCTCCAGCAGCAGCTTGAGCGACGTGGCAGAGGAGGCCAAAGGAAAGGAGCGCCCTCTTCTCCTTCGGGCCTTGTACCCATCTGCCCTCGGCTTCAGTCTTGCCCATCTCGGGCACAGAGCCCCCAACCAATTCTAGAGGAAGCGTTCAGCCTTGGAGGAGAATTCTCTCCTCGAATGGAAGGCAACCTTCTTCAATCCACCCCCCCTCTCCCTATCTCTGACCCCCAGACATGCTGGCTGAGGCCCGGGAGAATTGTAACCCTGGACGCCCAGAAGGCCTTGGCTTGGCAAAGCTTGTTCTCCAAGAGCCTTGTGATTTCGTCCCAGGGTCTGAACTCAGCCAGGGCTCTTTCAGATCAGCAAACTCTACGTATTTAATCCCCAAGGTGGTGGAATTCAGTAATCCACGCAGGACAGAATCCCTCTTTCACACAAAGCTAACAAAAAACAAGACTGCATTCAAATTTGTGAAAACTTCTGTATCACATTTTAATAAAGAAGAATCAAAAGTATAGCCGTTTTACAAGGTGGGAAACTTGAATACATTCTCAATAATAACGTACAGATTGACATGAAAAATGATACGGACGTCTTAATCTTATCCTTCTTGACGGGTAGTTTATTCTTTCAGAGAGATACTGTATGTTGAGGCTCCACCCTGTAGATCTCTTGTTGTGCAAAACGAGGACTGCTCGTGAGACGTCTTCTTCTTCTCCACTGAGGACAGAGGGTACTTTTTTTTTCATCTTCAAGCTGTGTTTAGAGGCTTTAAGCTGGAGGTCTCTTGCTAGGAGTTACAGGCTCTTGTGGGATGTCTTCTTCATCCCTGTCGTGCAGAGGGTTTTCTGGTTTGGGGTTTCCTGGCTGCAATTTGTAACCTCACCCAAAAAGATTTCCTTTGGTCTTCCAGAAACTTTACAGGTGTTTACAATCCCTTTGATCAGTTGTCCATCATATACTGGTTCTGATTAACTCCCAACCCCATCTGTTAACATCTGAACAGAAAACAACAAAGATTTGGTGAAGAGTCGGCAAATTTTTTTTGTTAGGTTTTTAGGTCCAACGTATCACCTCTTCCTCAGATCCTTTTCAAAGTAGACCCAAAGGGTTTTGTGAAGTCTGCAGATTTGTCCACCGCTGGACCTTTGGATTGATTTCTAGGGCACCCATAGAAGCCAATGCATGATGGAACTAATGCTTTCAGGAAAGCTTTGTCAAATATGCAGCCCTACTTCTGGGCAGAAAAGGGAGCAATTTCATGTCAGCTCTCAGGTCTCTTTTCCTGTAGAGAAATCAATATTTCCAGGAGAAAAGTACAAAGGCACTCGGAGGGGGACTAATCTGGTCTACCTTGGGATCATAAGAGAAAAGCTCCTGGCGAAACCACCCTTTCCACTTTTCTTTTTCATTGATAGGATTATTAGTCTTTTCTTCTTTATAAAGTTTACAAATGGATCAGATTTCTAAATCTTGAGTGACATGGTTGTTGTGGGTTTTGCAGGCTCTCTGGACATGTTCTGAAGGTTGTTATTCCTGACCTTTCGCCAGTCTCTGTGGCCGGCATCTTCAGAGGACTGGAGTAGGAACTCTGTCATTGCTCAAAAGAGCATGGGAAGTGGGGGGGGGAGGAAAGGGGGAGGAAAGGAGTTTAGATAAGGATGGAAAAAGGAAAGGGGGAGGAAAGGAGTTTAGATAAGGATGGAAAAGGAAAGGGGGAGGAAAGGAGTTTAGAAAAGGATGGGAAAGGAAAGGGGGACGAAAGGAGTTTAGAATAGGGATGGGAAAGGAAAGGGGGAGGAAAAGAGTTTAGATAAGGATTCGAAAGGAAAGGGGGAGGAAAGGAGTTTAGACAGGGTTGGAAAAAGGAAAGGGGGAGGAAAGGAGTTTAGATAAGGATGGGAAAGGAAAGGGGGAGGAAAGGAGTTTAGATAAGGATTCGAAAGGAAAGGGGGAGGAAAGGAGTTTAGAATAGGGATGGGAAAGGAAAGGGGGACGAAAGGAGATTAGTTAGGGAAGGGAAAGGAAAGGAAAGGGGGAGGAAAGGAGATTAGTTAGGGAAGGGAAAGGAAAGGAAAGGGGGAGGAAAGGAGATTAGTTAGGGATGGGAAAGGAAAGGGGGAAGAAAGATTAGTTAGGGATGGGAAAGGAAAGAGGGAGGAAAGGAGATTAGTTAGGGAAGGGAAAGGAAAGGAAAGGGGGAGGAAAGGACATTAGTTAGGGAAGGGAAAGGAAAGGAAGGGGGAGGAAAGGAGATTAGTTAGGGATGGGAAAGGAAAGGAAAGGGGGAGGAAAGGAGATTAGATTAGGGACGGGAAAGGAAAGGAAAGGGGGAGGAAAGGAGATTAGTTAGGGAAGGGAAAGGAAAGAGGGAGGAAAGGAGATTAGTTAGGGAAGGGAAAGGAAAGGAAAGGGGGAGGAAAGGAGATTAGTTAGGGAAGGGAAAGGAAAGAGGGAGGAAAGGAGATTAGTTAGGGAAGGGAAAGGAAAGGAAAGGAAAGGGGGAGGAAAGGAGATTAGTTAGGGAAGGGAAAGGAAAGAGGGAGGAAAGGAGATTAGTTAGGGAAGGGAAAGGAAAGGAAAGGGGGAGGAAAGGAGATTAGTTAGGGATGGGAAAGGAAAGGGGGAGGAAAGGAGATTAGTTAGGGATGGGAAAGGAAAGGGGGAGGAAAGGAGATTAGTTAGGGAAGGGAAAGGAAAGGAAAGGGGGAGGAAAGGAGATTAGTTAGGGAAGGGAAAGGAAAGGAAAGGGGGAGGAAAGGAGATTAGTTAGGGATGGGAAAGGAAAGGGGGAGGAAAGGAGATTAGATTAGGGACGGGAAAGGAAAGGAAAGGGGGAGGAAAGGAGATTAGTTAGGGAAGGGAAAGGAAAGAGGGAGGAAAGGAGATTAGTTAGGGAAGGGAAAGGAAAGGAAAGGGGGAGGAAAGGAGATTAGTTAGGGAAGGGAAAGGAAAGAGGGAGGAAAGGAGATTAGTTAGGGAAGGGAAGGGAAAGGAAAGGAAAGGGGGAGGAAAGGAGATTAGTTAGGGAAGGGAAAGGAAAGAGGGAGGAAAGGAGATTAGTTAGGGAAGGGAAAGGAAAGGGGGAGGAAAGGAGATTAGTTAGGGAAGGGAAAGGAAAGGAAAGGGGGAGGAAAGGAGATTAGTTAGGGATGGGAAAGGAAAGGGGGAGGAAAGGAGATTAGTTAGGGAAGGGAAAGGAAAGGAAAGGGGGAGGAAAGGAGATTAGTTAGGGAAGGGAAAGGAAAGAGGGAGGAAAGGAGATTAGTTAGGGAAGGGAAAGGAAAGGGGGAGGAAAGGAGATTAGTTAGGGAAGGGAAGGGAAAGGAAAGGGGGAGGAAAGGAGATTAGTTAGGGAAGGGAAGGGAAAGGAAAGGAAAGGGGGAGGAAAGGAGATTAGTTAGGGAAGGGAAAGGAAAGAGGGAGGAAAGGAGATTAGTTAGGGAAGGGAAAGGAAAGGGGGAGGAAAGGAGATTAGTTAGGGAAGGGAAAGGAAAGGAAAGGGGGAGGAAAGGAGATTAGTTAGGGATGGGAAAGGAAAGGGGGAGGAAAGGAGATTAGTTAGGGAAGGGAAAGGAAAGGAAAGGGGGAGGAAAGGAGATTAGTTAGGGAAGGGAAGGGAAAGGAAAGGAAAGGGGGAGGAAAGGAGATTAGTTAGGGAAGGGAAAGGAAAGAGGGAGGAAAGGAGATTAGTTAGGGAAGGGAAAGGAAAGGAAAGGGGGAGGAAAGGAGATTAGTTAGGGAAGGGAAGGGAAAGGAAAGGAAAGGGGGAGGAAAGGAGATTAGTTAGGGAAGGGAAAGGAAAGAGGGAGGAAAGGAGATTAGTTAGGGAAGGGAAGGGAAAGGAAAGGAAAGGGGGAGGAAAGGAGATTAGTTAGGGAAGGGAAAGGAAAGAGGGAGGAAAGGAGATTAGTTAGGGAAGGGAAAGGAAAGGGGGAGGAAAGGAGATTAGTTAGGGAAGGGAAAGGAAAGGAAAGGGGGAGGAAAGGAGATTAGTTAGGGATGGGAAAGGAAAGGGGGAGGAAAGGAGATTAGTTAGGGAAGGGAAAGGAAAGGAAAGGGGGAGGAAAGGAGATTAGTTAGGGAAGGGAAAGGAAAGAGGGAGGAAAGGAGATTAGTTAGGGAAGGGAAAGGAAAGGGGGAGGAAAGGAGATTAGTTAGGGAAGGGAAGGGAAAGGAAAGAGGGAGGAAAGGAGATTAGTTAGGGAAGGGAAGGGAAAGGAAAGGAAAGGGGGAGGAAAGGAGATTAGTTAGGGAAGGGAAAGGAAAGAGGGAGGAAAGGAGATTAGTTAGGGAAGGGAAAGGAAAGGGGGAGGAAAGGAGATTAGTTAGGGAAGGGAAAGGAAAGGAAAGGGGGAGGAAAGGAGATTAGTTAGGGATGGGAAAGGAAAGGGGGAGGAAAGGAGATTAGTTAGGGAAGGGAAAGGAAAGGAAAGGGGGAGGAAAGGAGATTAGTTAGGGAAGGGAAAGGAAAGATAAGGGGGAGGAAAGGAGATTAGTTAGGGATGGGAAAGGAAAGGGGGAGGAAAGGAGATTAGTTAGGGAAGGGAAAGGAAAGGAAAGGGGGAGGAAAGGAGATTAGTTAGGGATGGGAAAGGAAAGAGGGAGGAAAGGAGATTAGTTAGGGAAGGGAAAGGAAAGGAAAGGGGGAGGAAAGGAGATTAGTTAGGGATGGGAAAGGAAAGAGGGAGGAAAGGAGATTAGTTAGGGATTGGAAAGGAAAGAGGGAGGAAAGGAGATTAGTTAGGGATGGGAAAGGAAAGAGGGAGGAAAGGAGATTAGTTAGGGAAGGGAAAGAGGGAGGAAAGATGATTAGTTAGGGAACGGAAAGGAAAGGAAAGGGGGAGGAAAGGAGATTAGTTAGGGAAGGGAAAGGAAAGGAAAGGGGGAGGAAAGGAGATTAGTTAGGGATGGGAAAGGAAAGAGGGAGGAAAGGAGATTAGTTAGGGAAGGGAAAGGAAAGGGGGAGGAAAGGAGATTAGTTAGGGATGGGAAAGGAAAGAGGGAGGAAAGGAGATTAGTTAGGGAAGGGAAAGGAAAGGAAAGAGGGAGGAAAGGAGATTAGTTAGGGATGGGAAAGGAAAGAGGGAGGAAAGGAGTT
The DNA here is from genome assembly GCF_051106095.1 of Pogona vitticeps. Classification (NCBI taxonomy): domain Eukaryota; kingdom Metazoa; phylum Chordata; class Lepidosauria; order Squamata; family Agamidae; genus Pogona; species Pogona vitticeps. Next base: position 11,070,382 of record NC_135794.1, on the reverse strand, counting down.
TAGATAGGGATTGGAAAGGAAAGGGGGAGGAAAGGAGTTTAGATAGGGATTGGAAAGGAAAGGGGGAGGAAAGGAGATTAGTTAGGAATGGGAAAGGAAAGGGGGAGGAAAGGAGTTTAGATAGGGATGGGAAAGGAAAGGGGGAGGAAAGGAGTTTAGATAAGGATTCGAAAGGAAAGGGGGAGGAAAGGAGTTTAGATAGGGATTGGAAAGGAAAGGGGGAGGAAAGGAGATTAGTTAGGAATGGGAAAGGAAAGGGGGAGGAAAGGAGTTTAGATAGGGATGGGAAAGGAAAGGGGGAGGAAAGGAGTTTAGATAAGGATTCGAAAGGAAAGGGGGAGGAAAAGAGTTTAGGTAGGGATGGGAAAGGAAAGGTTTAGGAAAGGAATTTAGATAGGGATGGGAAAAACCCACAACAACCATCTATATATATTTTTTGTACCAAATTGGAAACCTCTGATTTTTGTCTGGGTTTATTTGATCAGTGTGACCAGAAAGTTTAATCCCCCTCAGTTTGTCTTCATCTTATTATTATGGTTTTTTTAACCTATGGTTGTGCATCTCCTTTGCTTTGGCGTTTTTTCTTCAATGATCTAAATAATTTTTCAACAAAAGATCATTCAGGAAGAAGAGCTGCCTTCAATCCCTGACGGATTCCAGTTCCTCAGAGAAGATCAGCGGTGGACCAAACCTGCAGAATTCATTCGTTACCTGACCTTCTCTAGGCCAGAGGAGGATCTGAGAAATGGCGAGGAGTTGGTACCCTCAAACCTGAGCTTCTCCCTTCTTTTCTCAACATCGAATCTGTCGGCCTGTTCCTCCAGTCCCACGAGTCAGTTCTTGGATCTCGTCCGATGGTTGGCGAATGCCCTGCTGTAGAAGTTCTCTTTCATGGGGTGAAGCCTTTGCTCTCGATGGATGGCCTGGAAGAAGAAAAGAGCAAGAAAGCAATGGAAAGTCTGCGGAGAGGCCCTGGAGGGTCCTAATGATGTTTCCAAGGAACGTTTGAGCTCACTTCCCCCCTTTGTCAATGAAGCACATTAACCCTTCTTTCTAAGGATCTAGCGGTGTGATCACACAAGGAAAAAGGTCTCCATTCAGGCTTCCTGTAGAGTAACCCAGTGCCCTCACTTTCCCGGCTCCAGTCCAACCCCGATGCGTGTCCAAGGTGTGCCTTTCGGGAGGAGCTCAGAGAAAAACGGTTGTAACAAAGGAGAAATTACCTTCTCCTCTTGTGCTGCTGTTGAACCCTCCCCGCCACCTCCACGTCCCCTCAAGTTGCTCCTTCCTCCACCGCCGCCACCACCACCGCCGCGGCCAGAGTTGGGTATTCGGCCTTCTCTCCCACAACACCTGGGTGGAGTACTTCAGGAACGCCATGTAAAACCAACCCTGGCTTTTAACACTATAGAAAACCGTTTTAGAACCACATACGTACATTTAGTGCCGGCCAAAACCAAGTAGCCGCCGGTACCACGTGGCTGAATTCTGAGTGGTGCGGCTTCCACGCGTGGCGTCGTCCTGAAGTTCTGCCCTCTTTTGATGGACGTGGTCCTCTAGAGCTTCTGCTGCTGATTGCAGGGTTGTGCTCGCGTCCCCCTGCAATGGGGCGAGTTCTGAAACAAGAGGTGGGCAAAGCATCCACGGATCAGCCCATTAGGCGGCCAAAGCAGGAACTCAACTCTTGGGCTTCCTCCAGACCCTCCAGAATCCAATGTCTGGTCAATGGAGGGTCAAACCTGTATTTTGTGATGGGGCCTCCTTCTGGAAGCGAAAGGAATCTTCATCTTCCCTCCCTTTCTTCCCCCCAACGACCCACCCATTCTTTCAGCAAGGAGAGAGCACTGAGGTGGGCAACGAGAACCGATGGCCCCCATCGCTCCCGTGCCTTACCGGTCAGAAGACGCTGCAGCGTTCTTTCTTCTAGCGCTGTGACTGGGGTGCTCTGGAGGAGGGCTCCTAAGGGAAAGGCATGAAGGGAGCAGAGGGTCAGGTGGCCTTTCCCGAGGGGAGGATTTGGACCGAAAGGAAGCGCCCCTCCCACTATTCTCCCTTTGCCCACAGAAGCTGCTAGATGGGATTCCTTGGAAGTCGAGAGAGGGCTCGACCCTTCCCGATGGTGGGAATCCGCTTGAGGCTGCTTCCGACACCCTCACTGAGCAGGGGTTGCAGCACGAATTCCATATAAAAAGGAAAACAAAAGTTGGAGAGGGGTTAATGAGGGAGAAGAGGAAGCTGGTAAGACCCGAAGCGTGACAGAATTGACCCCCTGGAGAGCACATGCATTTCTGAGGGAAAACTTCCGTAGAGTTTCCAAAAGAAGTGAAGAGGGAGGGAGACTGGGGTAGAGGGTAGCTGGGCGACATTTGAGCCCCGTCGGCACTTCTTGGAGGTTTTGAGACCCTCGTAGGTGTCTCTTCCCTTCCTCCGGCCTCCCTGACTTCTGGGATTTGTGGAAGGGCCCTTGAGATCCTTCAAGAGACCATCTTCTCCCTCAGAACTGCTGCCCAGCCCGGTGGTTCAGACCTCTCTTTGGGATTCCCCGCTGGGCCGCTCAGAGGATTGTCCGGTTACCTGAGATCTCCACAGCTCTCCTTTGGAGCTCTTCCTGCCTGCTCTGGAAGTAGGGCACAAGGTCTCTCTGGAGGCCCATGCTCAGGTGGGGGCACTCTTGGACCTAAAGAGGGATGTAAAAATCACTTCAGTTCGTTGTGCCGCCCAAATCCATGGTCCAAAGAACACCATGATATTCCTGAGGGTGGCGGCACGGATTTTATTCAAGTCTTGGGCCAATCCCTCACAATGCTGTGTTGCCTTTTTTGAAAGAGACACTTTTTGGGTGTTTTTTTCCTGATTACTACTGTACATGTCAGTAAAACCGATCCATCCCTTTTCCAGCTTACGAGAACGGCCAGATTCCTTTCAGGGGTTCTGTCCTGTTTGTTCCTCACTTGCCACATCCAATCGACAAGGTCTCCGTCTGCACCTCCGTGGTGGAACCGGAGGCACGAAAGGGCGTGTGGGTGCAACGGGCCCTGGCACCTGGTCTCCTCGCCGCAGGGAGGATGGAAAGCCAGGCTTCCGGAGTCCTAGTCCACCGCTCTGTCCACTACATACACCACCCTGGGTTCTCTGTGGGGGACGAGGGAGTGTGTCCTCTTGTCCCTGCGTGGCCGAAGGAGCTGGATTCGGTTCCTGGCAACCTTCCAGAGAAGGCTGTCAAGGGGTAGCCTTGGAACCAGATCAGAACCAGATTTTTTTCTTCATGGGGGAGTTTTAGTAGGAGACTCGTGTCATGCTTTTCAAACACTGCAACCCTTTATAATTAGATTTCAACTTTGGTGTTGTTGTTTTTTAATAATTATAAAAGCCCCCTTGGAACCTTTCGGAAAGATGTGGCCAATACATTAGCTAGCAATGACAGTCTACTTAGGCTTGGTTAATTCAACTCCCTGTCCCTCCCCCGCCTTCTCACTCCCGGTCCAAAAGCCTCTCTTCCCCCCCCCCTTCTCTCTTGCTCACTAGCTGTTGGCAGAGAGCGTTTATGTTGCCGCTCTCGGTGGTCTGGTGCAGCTGCTGAAGGTGTCTTTTGGTCACAAAGGGCAGACACTGCAAAAAGGCCATTTTGCATGCCTAAAAAAGGAGAGGAAAAGACAGAGAGGGGACTTTCAAATTTCGGATGTACGCATCATACGAAGATAAGGCATGCACCATACACACATAAAGCATCCGTAATGCCAGCAGGTCGATCTACAAGTTTTCCTCCAAAATCAGGCCAGCTTGAGTGCTGCTCATCTTTATCTAGCCCAAGATCATATTGAGTCCCATTTCAGAAAAGTCTGTTTGAAGCCGTCTTTGTCCAATTTATGTATTTGAAAAGACCTCTTGATACAAAGTGGGTTCTTAAGGAGGAAAGGCCTTTTCAGACCATATCACCTCGGCTGACCCCTGGATGTCTGACCAGGTTGGAGGCAGCCTAACTTCCCGGATGGGCCTCCTGTCCTTGAGGTGCTGGTCCGGGAGAAGCCTGGTCTCCCGCACCCACCAGCCCAGCCTTCCAACAAGGTCGGATGTGCAGCAGGGACCCCCCTCGAAGAGAGGGCCTTCCAGGTGTCTTGGCGCAAAGTGGCTGAGACTTTCTTGCTGAAACTCAGCCCCCGGATTAGAACAGAAATCTCTGTCATCCGGCTCAGATCAATTTCAGAGTGTGGAAAAGCTTCTTTACGGGAGGAAGAGATGCAACATGAACCACTGCCCCCCCTTTTTTTGGCATGGCAGCTTCCAGACCCCCCTCTCTCCCTTACTCCCCTACAGTCCAGTCCAAAACAGCCATGTTTCCGTGCTCTGCTCGCTCGGTGCCCCAATTCCCACACTGTGGGTTCCTCTATTTCCCTGAGCTCCATGGGGACATCCCCAGGCGCCATCGTCTCCTGTGCAAGGAGCAGAACCAAGCGCCGAAGAAAGGCTGGCTGAGCATTCTGCAGTTGAGCAGAGGGGAGGACGGAGGCCCAGCCAAGGGGTCATCGGGTCCCATGGGATCCTGGGACTGTTGCTTAGAGAAAACCCCCAGCATCCTCTTTCGGGGAGGTTGCTGGCACTCGGACGCTGTCTCCCAACCAGGTCTCTCTGGGCCACGGACGGGACGTTCGAAATAGGGTTGGGGACTTAGATCAGAAGTCATTTTGTCTTAAGAAGAGAAAACACCTTGATCATTCTCAACATCCTATGTAACATCTACTTTAAAAATACATTTTGCAGGAAAACAGAGAACTATACATATGTAACCAACGCCTTAAAGCTCCAGTCCTACCTCTGAGATGTTGGGGTTCGGGTCGCCCTGATAGATGAGCAAGAGTGCCAAGTTTTCTTTCACTAGATTGGCAAAGAAGGTCTTGTACCCCTGCTTGGCCCGGGTGGCCAAGGCACCGAAGAGATGGAACGCTGCAGCACGGATAGCATCGTCCTCCTAAAACCGGGGAAAGACAAGACTTCACTTTCATGGACAGCAAAGCCACTCTTTGGCAAGAGATCAAAAAGGCACCGCAATGTTTTGGCGAAGAGGAGGAAGGCCCCGGAATCTGCCTGGACAGACCTCTCCTTCTCGGCGCCTCGCTCACTCGCTTGTGGCGCTCACCAAAAGAGGGCTTGCCTTTTCCTAGTGGAAACCTAGGGCGACCGGCATCCCTGGGAGGCTCCTTAGGAGCAGGTGAAGGTTTCTCCCCTCTTAGTGGAGGCCCTGGCTAAGGGGATGGGTTGCCCTGAAAGCTGAGTTCTTCCCTCATGGGGTGGAAGAGAGATTATGAAGTTTCCAAGGGCCTGGGAAGAGGAGGAGGAGGAGGAGGAGGAGGAGGCAGGCTCCCCTGGTGCCATCACAGGGAACCACTCCACCCACGTGGGTCAGTTCAGACTGGCAGCCCTTTTGTCAACGTGGATAGGCAAACCCTCTCCTGAGCAGGGCTTGTAAAGCGGTGGGTATCTGGAGGGGGAAGGCCCTCGTCCGCTGATGGCATGGGTGGCCAGTCTCCAGATTTCTGGCCTAGACCTCCCTGGAGATCCCTGGGATGGAACTTGGGCTCTGGGTGATGGTCTCTGTCTCCGATAGATACTTCAAGCCCCTAAGAATTCCCTCAGTCTTCCTGACACGGGCCCTTGTGGGACCGTAGGATTAGGATCCCTCGATGGCCGAGGAGCAGGCGTGGAGGGAGGAGAGCAGCCGAGTTTGTCGAAGTCTGTTTGAAAATAACAGAAGATCTGACACTCGAGACTGGTTCTCGGCCTCTTCTCGGCGGGATCTACCGAGGATCTTGTTTCCCACCCGTGACCAGAGAAGCCTCTCTTGTGGTGAGGATCATCAGCTCAGAAACCATCTCTGGGCGGACAGTGGGCAAAGCTAGAACATCAGCCACGCCTGGGAAGGGGAGATCTCGGCTCTCCTGAGTCAGGGAGGGAAAGGGGGGGTGGGCCCTTGGGGGGGGGGGAGACGGCCATCCACTTACCTCAGAGAGGTACTTGCTGGCCCTCCAGCAGAGATCGCGGAAGAGGAAGGCCACTTTCCCCATCCTCAGGCACGGCACAACGAGCGCCAGTGCCTCCAGAGTTTCGTCAACCGCTGCGCTGTCCCGGAGGTGGTTGAAGAGAAGGATGAGAAGGTCCTTCTTCAGTCCTTTCACCTGGAAGGAGGAGACAAGACCAGGACCCTCTCTCAGCCCCTCGTCCTTCCCCAGAGCCCGCTGGCCAGAGGAGGTGGCGGGTCGGAGACCAGGCCTTCTTCCCTAGCGGGCGACCCGCACCTCCCAGGGGCTTCCCTTCCGAAAAAAAGCTCGCTTTCTGCTCTCCCAGAAGGTAGTCCCAAAACGGGTGGGTTGAAAGGACAAGGAAGGCGATGAGGAATCCAGGCGAGGAAGATCATCCTGATCAGAAGAGGTGTCTGAGGAAAGGGCCGGCTGCCTTGTCTGCTTTGGGGATTGGCACCGTGTCGCTGAAGACAGGCGTGGGCGCCGCGCAGAACCCGGTGAGTGGACTGCGCGGGTTCTAAGGGAGCGAGGGACCCTCGGTGGCACCTCTGGGGCCGCGCTTCGTCCTCGTCTCCCCGGGAATAGGACTACGAAGGGCCCGTCTCTCTACTCGGCAGGAATGGAGAGCCGGACAGGCTTCAGCTTTTTAGTAAATAGAGGATGGGGGGGGGGAAGAGGTCATGGTTGACCTGACTTGGTGCCGGAGGTTCCCACGACCACCAGCCCTTGGAAGGCTGGACCACCACTGGATCCACCTGAGATTGGCCTTTGGCCCTCCGTGGATCCACCGAGGTGGACTGGAATCCAGGAAAGGGCACCGAACCCCCTTCTTCTCCAAAGTGCCCTGAATGTGGATTTTCTACCGTTTCTGGCGTCTCTGGATTGGTCCCTGCTTTTATCCCCAGCGAGGAGGGAATGGGGAGGGTGTGTCTTGAACCCATTACCAGCCCACGCCTTTTGAAACAAGGGCCGCTCCAGGGGGGGAAGGGCTGACCTGGTCCGGTGCCACCAGGAGAAGGCGACCAAGGCTGCGCAGGGCCATGCGGCGGATCCCGGCGTTCTGATCTTCCATGTTCCGGATCAGGGTCGGAACGAAGGCCCTGAGTGCGGCCCATCGGGTAAAGCTGGGCTCCTGAATCACCTGCAACAGTTCGAGACGTTCGTTACGGCCTGTGTCCCTGGGCCCTTCAGCCTCCGGAGCTCAGCCTTCTGACCCTCCCAGAATCAAGGGACTCGGAGTTTCAAAGAGGGACGTAAATCTGGCCTCATTTGTGTGTGCAAGAAAGGACAGTTTCTTCTTCCTCATTCCATGCGGTGCCATATATTTCTTGCCCGTTTCATCTAGGGCAAGTCCAATGTTCTCAGCTGAGGGAGGAGACCTCTGCCTTCCACAAGGATCTGCTTAGCTCCGTGGGCAAGTACAGAACCAGAAAACAGCCCCAGATCCCCCCCCCAGTGCCCCAACCCCTGGCTCTCACCTCTGTGAAGAGAGCGGTTCCTGCGAGCCGCAGCTTTTCTGAGCTGGCATCCATCCAGGGGAGGACGTCCTGGATGACCTGGTCTTTCAGCAAGCCGTTCTCCAGCAAGCACCTGGGAGAGAGGATGAACAAGGGAACCGTCAAGGAGAAGACCAGCTTCCACAACTGCTGCCCAGGGAAGGAGCCGGGCCAATTGGACTTGAGGCAGGGAGAGGTTGCCCTCCGTGGGAGGAGTTGTGGGTGCAGGTCGCCCTGGAATGCAGGAAGGGTGGCCGGATGCGTGCATGAAAAGCACCCCACAAGTGTGAGAATGGGAGGGAGAAAACAGATTTTTGCAGACATAGAGGCAGGGAGACCAGTAGAGCTGAACAGCAGGAGATGAAGAACTGTAACCCTCCATATTTTATGAGCCAGAGCATGAGCAGACCTGGAGAACCCAAAGGAACGCAAAATCTATTGACTTCAATTGAACTTCCTCCTCGCTACACCACTCACCTGAGCACAAGTACCAACAGAATGAAAAAGAAGAGTAGAAGCTGAAAGCCAATGAACAAAGAACTAGCTTGCTTGCTTGCTTCCATTCATTTCCTTCCCTTTCCTTCTTCCTTCTTTCCTTCCTTTTTTTCCTTCTTTCCTTCTTTTCCGTCCTTCCTTCCTTCCTTCCTTCCTTCCTTCCTTCCTTCCTTCCTTCCTTCCTTCCTTCCTTCCTTCCTTCCTTCCTTCCTTCCTTCCTTCCTTCCTTCCGTCCGTCCGTCCGTCCGTCCGTCCGTCCTTCCTTCCTTCCTTCCTTCCTTCCTTCCTTCTTTCCTTCTCTTCCTTCCTTCCTTCCTTCCTTCCTTCCTTCCTTCCCTTCCCTTCCCTTCCCTTCCCTTCCCTTCCCTTCCCTTCCCTTCCCTTCTCCCTCCCTCCCTCCCTCCCTCCCTCCCTCCCTCCCTCCAGGTTTCGATTTCCCAACAGAGGGAGAAGGAGGGGAGGTGGGGAGCACCTTGGATGGGATGAGCTTCTGGGGGTGCCACCACCCCTGCCTTTCTTTCATCAGGGGAGCAGGAGGGGAAATGGCAGGACTCCGTTTCCCACAGGGGACTAGGGATGCTTCTTGGGAAGCCCCTACGCCAGACGTGGGGCAACCCCACTCTCCCTCCTTTGCTTCTCATGATCCACTGTGGCCGATGATCCAGGCTGGAGGCCATCTACAGCCACCTGGACGACCAGCCATCGCAGGGATAGAAAACCTGTGTCTCCTGGGCTCCACCTCCCAGAATCTCACCAGCCCCAGAGCCCTTTCCTCTCCTTCGGCTATTCATAAGTCACTTACTTGGTCAACTGGCAAAGGCCCTCAGGGTGGGTCCGAGGATCCCCGAGTAAGGCCCAGAAGTCTGCCGTCTTGATCTCCTCCTGGGATGCAATTGGTGTCCCCTTCACGATCAGAGCCTTCAGGGTGTCCACAGAGAGGCTGCAGAAGGAAAGGACCCAGAGAGGGCCTCAGAATCGCCCCCCCCCCTCCGAAGAAGAAGAAGAAGAAGAAGAAGAAGAAGAAGAAGCGGGGAAATTCCAGGAGCAGGGCTGGCAAAGACCTCCACGCGGCCGGGAGAGGATGCTGCCTTCTGCCCAGAAGGGGACCCGGGCAGAGGTTCGTGGGATGGGGCCATTCCTTGCTGCACGTAAGACGTGGGCACGCTTCCCCCATGCAGAAAGACTGCCTCCGCCCCCCCCAAAAACCCTCCCCTCAGGCTTGCAGGTTTCCCAAGCCTGCCCAAGGGAGGGGACATTACCTGAAAGGGTTCCCGGGTGTCAGGTGCTGCTCCCTCAGGAACAGCCTGCGGCGACCCTCACACGGGGGCATCTTCTGCCCCAGGGTTTGGCTGACCTGCCACAGGAGGGTGAACAGGAGCTCCGGGAACACCTTCTGGAGATCCACCTCAGAGGGGAGTCCTGAGAGGACCTCATAGATCGCACAGATGGCCTGCAGAGGGGAGGAAGAGGAAGGGAACAGGGGGTGGGGGGGGAGAAGAGAGACCATGTGTTACTGGGGGTCTCAGATCCTCCCCTCCTCCCCAAGGCAAGGGTTCTGGCCTCCTTGGAGCCACCCATTTCAGCGGCTCTCAGAGCAGAACAGCCGAGACGGTTTTCCCAACGTGGTCTAAAAGGATGGGCCATCCCGTGTCCCTTGGAGCGTACTTTGAAAGGTTCTTCCTCCGCATAGTCCCCGCTTTCATCAATGCTAGAGCTGGTTGTTGATCCGAGGATGGAGGGCTGGTTCACACACGACATCAGCTTGGCCAGGACTCGCACAGCCAGGGATGGGTCTCGATCGAAAGACCTCCACAGCTTGCCAGTCTCGCTATAAGGAGAGAAGGTGGGAGTTGCAGAGATGGCCTGAGCCTGGACTTGGCCTTCAGAACCAGCAGCTTGGGCGCAAGAAGCCCCTGGTGGGTCGGCAACGCCCGGCAGTGAGAAACCAATTTCTCACAGGGCGAGGAGAAACCTTGCGTGGGGTCTCCCACCAGGACTGCATCCGTCCTTTCGATCTAAGCGCCCCAGTTAAGGGACCGGGGCCTGACCGAGAAGAAAGAAGCCTCTTCCCCCAAGGACGGAAAGCCCTCTTTTCCCTCCAGCACCCACCTGTCCAAGGGGAGGCTTCGGCGGAGGAGGTGGCCCAAGACTGTGTCCAGGTGGGAGCGGGCCATGATGCAGACCGCCTCCAGCAGGACCTCCTCCATGCCTCCCTGAGTGACGATCGGCAGGCGGCTGCAGAAAGTATCGAGGAGCTCGGGCACCTGGAAGGAGCAAGACGGGGATCCCTGGCTCAGATTTTTATTTATTTATTATTCGATTTATACCCCGCCCCTCTAGACAAAGTGAAGAATGGTTTTATTTATTTCTTATTCTATTTAGCAATCAGAAGGACAAAATTACTCTTCCCCCCCCTGAAAGGACACCGTTCCCGTTTGAGCAAGTCTTAGCTTGGCTGAAGCGACTTGGAACGGAAGCCCATGTATTGGGGCCTTCAGTGAGCTCACGACCACAGCGGCGCCCCCTTGCCGCTGCCCCCCCCGGTTGAGGTGACAGCCCATGTGGTTTATAGAGCTGGGCCCACGTCTGGACGTGGCCAGAAAGGTCGTCCCAAGACCCCTTTGTCCAGATGAAGGCCCAACCTAGAGAAAACAACGGGGATGAATAGGAGACGAAAAGGGCCTTTTTTGGACTACAGCACCCAGAATCCCCCACCCGAGGGGGCCATGGCTCTGCTGGCTGAGAAATTCTGGATTCTGCAGAAGGGCAGAAGTTTACAAAAGGAAGTTCAGCATCCTTTGGGCAAAGCTAAAATGATGCAGGTGGAGATCTCTTTCTGACTTCTGCATCTCCTGCCTGGAGAAAAGGAGGGTTCCTGGCAAATGGCTACCTTGCTCTTCATGGCCTCCCCGTGGTTTTGGAGGTTGGCGAGCAACCAGTAGCCAGCAGCCCTGGCACAGCTGGGGATCCCTGACACGAGGTCTTCCAGGATGGCTTCAGTGAAGTCCAGCAGCTGGTCCTTCGCGAGATGGATGCTGACCACCTGCCAAAAAAAGAAGAAAGGACAGGCTTTTTCTATAACTCACACCTTCTCCTTCACCAGTGAGATTTCCTGCCAGACCAAGGATGGGCAGCTCTATGCTTTCCCAAAGAGTCCTGCCCAAGGATTTTGCCCAGGGATTGCAGGAATTCTCTGCATCTTGCTCTTTCTTCCAAAACAAGGCGGCCTTGGCACTTCCCCGTGGACTCCAGCAGGTTCCCCTAGAGAACCGGAAAGGCCCAAATGTGGGCTTGGAGTTGGACAAGGACTGGAGCCTCTCCGCGAGGGCACAGGACAGCTCAGGCCACCCGGATTTCATACCCAGGCACCTCATCTCAGAGATGAAGGCACTGCCAATGAGCCTGGCCATTGACTCGGCTCGCTGAGAAAACAGGACTCCAACCGGTTTGGGAGGTGGATGTGAACCAGGCGCTCGGGAGATTCCCACCCGATCAAGGGAATCACCTTAGCCAGTCTGGCCCAGGCCCCAGACAGATCGGTGGGGACTTCTGCCTGGAGATCACAGAGGGCAGACGACACCTCTTTTTCTTCCGCCTCCGTGATTCTCGATCCGCCTGGAAAGAAAAGAGGGTGAATCATGTTATAAAGCCTGTGCTCTCGTTTAGGTAAAGAAATGGACTGCTTTAGCAACTGACAGAAGATTCAAATCAGAAGGACATGATTTAAATCTAGGATGACACGACCTTCCTAGGGTATCAAAAAGCAAAAGACGATAAACCACTGAAGAACCATCTGATAAGGAAAGCTTTAAACTGGGTATGGACCAAGATCCGGGAAGAAAAGGACCAGAAAGTTCCTGAATGGGTCTCACCCACAGAAGCATTCACACAACCCACATTAATGGGGAAAAAGAAACTCTATTGAGATTTAGAGGTTTGTTAAAAGCGGCCTTAAGTGTGAGAGTAAGGGAAGAACTAGAAGAACAAGGCACAATACTTGATTGGTGGGCAAAAACACAAAGAGACTCAAGATGTACAAGCGATAAAGCAGTCGGTTTTTGTAAGGAAAACCGCATAAGTTACTTCTTCTGAATGTAAGGGAAAAACGGATTAAAATGTGGTATCGTTATCTACTAGAATTCAAAACGCAAGATGAAATAGTTAAAGAATGTATGACAAAACGGGCCCAAAATGTGGGCCACAATATTAACTGAAAGTCATGGTCACAAATCTGGGAAGGGAATGTTGACTAAAGAAAGGAACAAACAGAGAAGTAGACCGGGAAAAAAAAAATCGCTGACTTGCTAGTTCGGGTTGGTTCGGGGTCGTCTAAACTGGAGGACCCAAAGTTTTCGGAATCAACTGATTTTGCCCGATTTAACCAACTTCCTACTCCATTTCACCCCGCCCCAGCCTGCCCCTTCCCTTCCCACTGTCCGCCACTGCTTCCCTGCCTTGTCCGGCCACCTCTCTCTTTCCTTTGGTGTTGGACTCCTAAAGTCATGAATTGGTGACACATAAAACGTCACTGGAAAGAACCAAAAAGGGCTCAAAGTGGAATTCACACCCACAGGGCCCCTCATTGTTAAAACTAACATGGGTCAACCTGGGATTCTTGGTGTCATCTCATGGCTAAACCAAATTGTTTGAAGGTCATCCTCGTCATTTTCTAAGCCCTGATTTGCAGGCTTGGGGATGAAGCCACCTCGAAGGGGCAGCGTTTTTCACCCTTGGGATCTGACGCCTTGAAGGAGCACCTTCTGCCTCCTCTGAGGATAATCCCCTTGTCCGTTTGTAAGTGGGGTCCATCTCAGCTGGAAAGAGGTTTCCCAGGGTCCTACATCCATCCAGGTTCACCTCCAGACAGAGTCACTCCAAGAACGCTAGCGGTCACAGAGTGAAGGCACCCATTGATTGGCCTTGAAGCCCTTGATCCCATCTCCCCCACCCACATTCTCACCTTGAATATGAATCAGGCAGTTGATACACTTGGCTGCCCACTGCCGGCATGCGATGGAGTTCTCCAGGATGTAAGGGGCTAGGAAGGCTACCGCAAAACCGTAGCCTTTGAAATTCTCTCCGTCCTACCAAGAAGAGAACAAAACCGATTGAAATGGCCTTGGAAGGCCTGAGGATTGGCAGAACCGACCTCTCCTCTAAGATCTGCAGCAGAAGGGATTCTCGGAGGCCTGAAACAGACCTTACAGAGAGCCTGGTCATTGACGCGAATCGCATGTTCATCTTGCCAAGAGGCGAAGGAGGTGGCCTTCCTGTGTTTGCGAAAGCCAACTTCCAAGGGAACCCTCCTTGCCTTTGGAAGGCCAGTCCCCAAACCGAGCAAGCTCGTCTGCATCATCCCAGAGGGGAGAGGAGCTCTGGATCAGGCCTGCCCTCAGCCCTTGGGGCTGCCTTCTTGTCCAGGCTTGGGACACATCAGGCTGGCATAGGTGGGAAGAGAAGCGGGGAGGAAAGCCACAGCCAGCCCGGGTCCAAGGTGAGCCCACCTGGCTCTACAGCCCCTGCTGTGGGAGGTGCTACCGGGAGGGGAGTGAGTGTCAATCGAGGAGAAGACAGTCCTAGTGGAGACCCAGGGCGGTCGCCAGACTCTCGTCTCCTCTGAGACGTCTGTTCTGCAAAGTCACTTCTGCTTTTTGGTGCTGATTGAGAAGGAAACCATTCATTGCTCGTTTCTTGGACACCATCAATGATTTCCATCACTCTGAAAATGCACACCCACCCCGCCCCAAGACCAAAGGCATGAAGCCTGATGGGCGTCGGATGGAAGGGAACCAGATGGACGTGCATATCACCACATCAGCAGAGCAGAAATGGCCTCTACCCATCGAAAGAAAGGCATTCCCTTCTATAGACACACTCAAGCTGAGTTCTCTCATGCTTGTCCCATCTGATCCGATGGCCGAGCCCACGCAGGAGAAGATGAAATCCTTCTTCTAGAGAAGCCCCCGGGCTGGGAAAGGCTGGTCTAAAGTCATGGAGCCCAAGTCCAAAGACACCAAGGAGAGGGAGAGTTTTGCCTCTTTCCGGGGAGCCTTTCTGAATATCGGGACTCTTCCCACAGGGTCTTCTGGTCGGCCAGCAAGAGGAGGAGGAGGAGGCGGGAGGAAGAGGAGGAGGACTCACCGGAAGACGAAAGCTGGCCTGGAAGGGAGCCAGAACCTGGAAGCTGGCCTGCAGGGCCCTCTCTCGGCTCCCCTCACACTCCAGGAACCAGGGCTCGATCAGCTGGAGGCCAAGCAAGAACACAGACCCGTTTATGAGACCTCTCTGAGGGGCAAACCTTTCTCATTTTACAAACATATCCTGCTTTTCCTTGAGATATCCCTCAGCCGGATGGGAGCCACGTAGCCCATCTGGCTGCCAAACACAGCTGGTCATTCATGGCCCGGTGGGTGAAATGTGGAAACGGTGAGAGAGAGGGAAGCCCCCCCCGATCTACATGTTGTGGATCATCCCTCCTTCGAGCACTCCCGGAGAGCTCAGGGGTTCAGGGCTCTGGCTGTGGAAGTCAGAGGTGGGGAGTTCGATTCCCCACTCGGCCTCCTCGAGGAGGGCCCAGACTTAGGCCTCCCTTCCGGCTCGGCCGTTCTAAGAGGCAACATCACTTCGCTCTTGAGGAAAGCTTTCGTGTCTGAGAGATCAGTCTGGGCGATGCAGACTGGCTGGGACAGGTGGAGAGGAGGGCCACGAGGGTGATCCGGGGACCGAAAACCAAGCCCTGTGAGGAAAGACGGAAGAAACTGGGCATGGTTAACCTCAAGGAAAGAAGGCCGAGAGGTGGTCACACCCAGGAGGGGTTCTCAGTCATGCCAAAGCGCATCAGCACGTAAGGGGATGATGGACTCAAGGGACAGGAAACCAGATTCCTGTCGAACGATGGAACCAAGGATCTGGCCGAGCGCTCCGACACTGGAGGCCCTCCAGAGAAAGATGGACAACTGCGTGTCAGATCTAGTTTGATCCTATATAAATGCTGAAATGATCTGATGGTGACAATTCGGACAATATGGTAATTACAGATTATCCTCAATGTATAGTTTGACCATGAAATTGGCAAAGTTTCTGCAATACTGAATGTAAATGCCAATCCAGGGGATTTCCTTTTGGGTTTATGCTTACCTGGAACATGACATCAATCCTCTCTGAGGTTGGCTCTTCTGTAACGAGGACCTCGAAGAGTTTCCCCCTGGCCTCAACGGATCTGGTGTACATGAGCTGAAAGGACAACCCAGGGAGTGAGGCCCGAGAGCTACACCGTTCCCCTGACGCCATGGGCTCCTCATAAACCAGGGGGTGGGCAAAGCGAGGCCCAGCAAAGAGTGGAAACAAACAGACATTGACCGCACAACGACATTAGGATGTTTAAGAGGCCTTGGCGGTTAAAAAAAAAAAGCAAAGCGACGTTTCAGCCTTCTATCCTATATTGCATCCTCCTATGCAATAGGATGTTTCGGGAAAGCTCCCATCAGAGGTTAAAAAGGAAGACCTAGAAGAAAACCTGCCTGACGTACCTCGATGTTGGACGCATCCTGTTCATCATATGCTATCCTTTTAAGACGTTCCAGGGGAGGGAGGAGAAAGAGGCTCTTGATGACTCTGTCCAGCATTTCCCGGAGAGCTTCCACTGGCAGGCGCGGCTTGAGGTGGCTAGCAGAAGGAAGGTAGATTGAGAATCCAGACAGAGGTTTACAAAGGTCCCAGGCAGAAAGGCAGCCCAAATCTCAGGCTGGCTCTTTCTCATTCTGATCTACATGTGAGAGCATCGTGACAAGAAATCAGACTGCCTCTGCCTCTGTATAATCATTGGCGAGTGGGCAGGGCAAGGACAGCAGCTTTGGAGGACTGTGTCTCTGGAGGGAAACCCTGTGGCCTTGAAGCCAGCTGGCAGCCTCACTTCCCTGCCCGTCTCGTGCCCGTCAACCAAACGCACTGACAGGGGAGCCCCCCTGTCACATCGAAGAGCCGCCCCCGCCCCACACCAGTTGCTCCCTGAGGGAGGCCTCCCTAGCCCAGCTGGCCTCTCCGTTGCCTATCGATAACTTACCTCAGGGAGACTAAGGCCGAGATGGTTGCTGGGAGAAGGGAGCTTCTCAGGTTTTCGAGGCGCTCCGTCCCAAGAAAGGCCTGAAGACCCCCGTGGTGGTGGTGGTGGTGGTGGTGGTGGTGGTGGAAGGAGGAAAGAAGAAGGAGAAACAAGAAGGAGGGGGAGGAGAGATCAGGGTTTCATCCACTCAACAGAGGATACGACCAAAATGCTTTCTAAATCGCCCAAAAGGGGGTTGGAGGTGCTTTCCTGAGGGGGAGTCCCATCTTTTCCACGGACAGCCATTCCCCGAGGTGTTGGGGCAACAACCGTTCTGAGCAGAGCTGCCGGCTGGACGCTTTGCTCCCAAGGAGACCCCTCCCCAAAGAGCGGGTGGGGCTCTCGTGGTGGAAGCCCTCCAAGAAGGGTCTCCCTGGCGGAGCTTCCAAAAGTCTCCTTTGTGCCACGAGGAAGACCCCCCCCGGGTCTGAAGAGACACCCCCTCCCTCTTCTGGGCTTTCTGGGAACCCCACCGGACGCTTCGGGTGTCCCACCCACCCCCCCACGTTGCTTACCAACAAAGCCTCCAAGAGCTCTTTTTTGCAGCCCAGCTGGAAGTTCCCGTCCTGGGCTTCAGAGATGGCTTTGCAGATGCTGGCGACGCTCTCGCAGAAGAGCAGCTTCAGGTGGGTGTCCTGTCTTGCCTAAAAGAAAACCAATGGTCATCATCCTCCTCCTTTGGTACTGGTACCAAATGTATGTCTACAATCTGCTTGTTTAACTTCCCTCAGCAGGGAGATCATGAACTTGGGGGCAGCCCCTGAGAAGGCTTCCTCTTGCCTCCCCACCAGATTCGCCTCGAACGATGGTGAGTCTCTCTCAGAAAAGATCAAACCCGAGAGAAGGATGTGGTTCAAAGAGCCTTGCCCAAAGTCAGGTAGGATTTCGTTCAAAACTCTGCGAAACCACCAGCCACAGAAACCGCAGTGAGCAGACACGAATTCCACGGGGGTGGGAAGGAACCCCTTTTAAGGAATTCTGTCGGCCTATCGAGCTGATTTCTCTCGGGTCCCTCCACCTCAAGAAAGAAGCCTCCTCAAAGGGTTGATCTTGTGAGGATCCTTTCGCAGTCCTGCCGCCTTCCGAGAGCCAGCATGCTATAGCCAGTTGAGTTTGGAACTGGGCTCAGATCGCGGCCTGGCCCTGGGAACTCGCGAGCGGGAGTCAACCCTGGAGGCCTTCAAGAGCCAACTGGACAACCCTCGGTCGGATCTGCTTGGATTCGGATTCCTGCCTCGAGGAGAGGGTTGGACTCGATGGCCTCCCAACTCCAGGATTCCAGGATTCCAGGGTGAGCTTGGTGTGAACGTCTCCCACCCTCTGGAAGCGGAACGAGGGCTGCCACCCAGAAGCGACTGGACAGGGCAACAACAATAGCAAGCCCTCCCCCCCCGGTTCATCTCTCTAGGATTCCTCAAGTGGGGGGAGGAGTTGATCATCATCATCATCATCATCATCATCATCATCATCATCATCATCATCATAGTAGGACAAGAGATTCCACTAGGGGAAATGCCACATATGAATAGGGGCCCTAGCAGGGGCCCTCCATCCTGCTTCCACTTCAAGGGGAAAAATTCGGACACGGAGGTGCCCGATCACACCCTCAGATCTGCGACAGCTTACCTGGCTCTCAATTTTGACTCCCAGGACCTGAAAAATAAAATGGAGAAACTGACCTCTTTGCACAAGCCTAGAAAGGCAGCTGGGCTTTTTTAAATTTATTTTTGAAAATGTTAAGGACACAGGCCTTGGGCCAGGGGATAAACGGCTTTGCTATGCAAATGGCGCAGAATCATCAGAGGGGTTTCCCCCTCAATGGTCTGGATTTTTCTTGAATGGTTCTGAATGGAAAAAGCCCAAAACTGAATGCTTCTTGGCAGATGTCACCTCTTCCTTGCTAGGAAGGAGGGAAGTGAGATTTCGGGATTGAGACAGGCATTTAAGAGAGAGATCAATTCTCTCTCTCTCTCTCTCTCTCTCTCTCTCTCATTCGTTCTTTCTCTTTGTTTTGGCTCCCAGAAAGAGATTTCCTCAGAGCCAGATGCCTAGACAATCCAAGATGAGCACTGAAAGTGGCCACTCATGAAACAAAACCTACAAAATGCAGGGGATGAAGGTGAGGGAAGTCAGCTACTATGGCAACCAGACATCTTTTACCACTTGAGGAGCACCACTTCTGAATAGGAGCTAAGCGTCTCATCTGCTTCAGTTCTCAGTGAGGCAAGAAAAGGCTAATGGCAGCACCCTGAGACACACAAGCTGCAATGTGGCACCTGAATTTTAGGGCAGGTCACTTTGGCTGGTTTCTGGAGTACAGTGAACTCCCTCTCTTCCATTCCCACCCCTCCCCACAGCGACCTGCTCCCTCCGTGCCCCATTTCACCAGAATCCAACCCTCCGACCCCCTTCTACTTCTTACCTGGAAGCTCATCCTGTAAAGGTCGAGGACTTTCTTCAGGATCTCTGCCTCCCCGCTCTTCAACAGGAGCTCTTTGGGGGCCCGGATGGCAACCCGGCTGTAGGCCAGGATCAGGGTCTTAAGGAGGTGCCCTCGCCTGCCAGTCTTGTAATCCTAAGTAGGCAACAGAAAGGGGTGTTTTGGTAAGGTGGCAGCTGCTACCTTATCATCTGTTTGTCTGTCTGTCTCTCTCTGCCCGTTTCCCTCTTCTGTCCCTTCTTTGATCACCATGGCAGCAGGATTGATTTGGTTTTATCAAATTACATATGTCCTGTGATCTGGGGGTGAGTGGGGGAAGGCGGACTGACTTTCCACCATTAAAAATGCTTCAGGATTGTATGCTTAACTTCACTTTTTGGGTGTTGGAAACAATCCAGCACTCCACCTGTCTCATCTGCAGAAGCCCAGGGGCTGAAATCCTGTTGAGCAGCTCCGCAGGCACAATGATTCTGTGCACAAATCGACCGCAGAAGATGCCGCTTGGTGACAGGCTTCTCTTGGCAATTTTGGGGTTCTGCACCCTGAAATTGCCATCAAGCAGCAGCAATGGGCTCATAATGAGCAGGGATTTGCCACCAATGAGGATGATGTCATCCCCAGGTGCAGGTGGAGCTGCCCAACAGGAATTCAGCCACGGAATGCACTGCTGAGTCGTATGTCAACACTTAGGTAAATCTCATCAGTTGAGCAAACCTCCTCATTCTGCAGCCAGCGATCCCATGGAATGTGAAGATGAATGGCTGGCATCAGAGGAGGCTCAGGCTCCAGTTTTAGATCCTGTTGAATCCAGGGTGGCTTATTTGAGAGTTGGCATTGACCTGCTGGCCCCGGCCGCTGGCTTACCTTATGGTGGGTGAGGAGGGCAGACAGCCCCATCTTGAGATCCATGCCAGCTCTGCAGTCGTCCAAGGTGGCCAGGGTCAGATCTAAATGGTCCAGCGCAGCAAAAGAAAGGATTTCGGCAACTTTCTGTAAGGGGGGGTGGGGGGAGAGGGGACCGAGAGAGAGAGAAAGATTGGAGAAGGGATGCTGATGTGAGAAATGACTGAAACTGGATTAGATCTCCCCGTGTGGAAGGGAGGGAAGACCACCCCTAGCACACCATCATGTTCCTGACTCTGTGGCATCCTAGCACAGCCAGGTGCTCTTCACTCCCTTGCAATGTTGTGGAGGGTTTCAACTTAAGAGAGGTAGAAAAACCTTCTTGGTTGAAGAGCAGGGCGTCCATCTATTAAGAAGCCGCCACCGTCCCCACCCCCAAAGGACAAAAGAGATGCCAGGTGGGTACAGAACTCTGAAGGCTGCCCTGACTCGCTAGAGACTCACCTCTTTCTCGGCTGCTTCCAAATAATTGGCGCTCTCAATCAAACGCTCCAGCCAGTGCAGGACGTACGTGCGGTCCGCGCAGCAGGCCAGTGACAAGCCCAGGACTTGATAGAGGACGCTCTGAAAGAGAAGGAGGGGTAGACCGGGGGGGGAGGTTTCAGTCGAACAATCGGACACCTGTCTAGATCTTTGGGTCGGCGGTCCTTCACTGGAGGCCGTCCAGCAGAGGCTGGACAACTCCGGCCGAAATCCGGTTGCTTGGTGTGGAAAGTGGCCCTCGAGAAGGCCCACTGAAGCAACAGAATCCTGAGGGAGGCGTTGACCCATCCCACCCCCGCCCATTCAAGGGGCCTCCACCAGGGCGACTTCCTAGGCGAAGCAACAGGATTTCCGCCACTATGTTCTGCAGCAGCTGCTTTGGACGAATGTTGGCTGAGAGGGACTGAGGTCTCCCCCAGGTTGCAGCAGCTTTCCACGCTCGGGGGAGAAGCTGAGGGGCCACAGGACTGCAGTTTTTACGAGAAACGAGGGAACAAACCTTTTCAAGGGACCCGTCCGCATAGCTGCCCATCTGATCTTCCAGGGCTAAGATCAGGTTCTTGGTCCACCTGTCGTCCTCCATGGTCTTCAGGGACCTCCTCAGGAACTAAGGAGGAGAGCATGAATGAATCCAGACATTTGGTTCACGAGGGCCTCGACGTCTGCTCCTAAGACTCCACTCCTGCCCTTTCCCCTGCCCAAATGCTTTAAAAATGTCCTTGGAAAATCACTTCTTAAAGAAATGGAGACTATGACTTCCCACCGGAGCTGAGGGGAAAAGGGGCTAAGCACTCTCTTCACCTAGTCTAAAGCCAATGGGCTGCCAAACCGGAGAGCCAAAATGGACCAGCTTGGTCTCTGAGTCAAACACTGGGGGAGGACGGTTCTCCGCTGTGTCCTACGTCGTCTACACCTGTCTGTCCTTCTTCCCATTTGCTGCCCAGGGCATCTGACTTCACAGGCTCTTCCTTTTTGCCCCTCAGGCTAATGGACCAGAGTCCAGGAGACCCCCCCCCCCGCCCCCAGCCTGGTCTGTCAAAGAGATCCCTCTTCTCCCTCCAGCCAGTTCCTGGTCGAAGAAGAGCAGAACCTCACCTGCAGAAGCTTCTGCTGCCACTCAGGTTGGCTTCCTCTGGTGCCTTCTGGAAGGAAAAGAGGACATCGTTGTACCAACTCAATTGGGACGGGTGTGGGTGGGTGGGTGTGGGTGTGGTGTAGAGTTTGGGACCGTATTTTTCAAGAGTAGTACTTGAGCCATGACTTCTTGAAATGGAATCTGTTGGTCATCCCTCACTGTTTAAAGAGGAACGTCCTACTAACGTACTCTTAAAAATAGGCAAAAACCTCCCTCTTAGAGACCCCCAGGCAGGATTTTGAAAGGCATCTCTAAATATAATTGGCTACATGTGAAAAAAGGAGGCAAAAGTAATCTGTTTACCAATTGTGGTGCTATTTCACAAGAATAACATTTCCTTACTATCCCTCAAACTAGCCGAGGATGGTCAACATCATCACTTGGAACACATGACTTTCACACTCTAGGTGTGTCATGCACAAGGTGCAGACATTTTTCACAATCTTTCAAGTACCAAATGGTAGGAAAATCAGTCCTGTTTTTATTGTCTGTGCCCTGTTTTTGTGTGTACCCTATTGGTAAACATCGTGATCTTTACATATAGATTCAATATATATATAGAGAGAGAATTACAATGTTCCGACATCACCAAAATGACTGAAGTTCTCTGACATATTAATAGAATCCATGTAAAAATACAAATAGAAAATGAATGTATGATACTAAAGTAACATAACTATTTCCTTACTGATTCCTTTATGAATTTGAAAACTGCTCAGAGACTTTAAGCCACCCATGCCTGCCAGAACCTATATAGAGGTCCGCCTGCTTCGTCTACGTCCCTTTGGGGGGGGGCTGTCTAGGGAAGCACTTCAGAACTGGGGCAAAAGGTCTGAAAAGGCAAACCTACTTTTGGATTGCTAGGTGCTCCTGAATTCGTCCAGGAAAAAATCCAAAATCAGGTGAACGGATAAAACAAATGTCAGGAACTTTAGAAAAATAGAAGCAAGATCAAGGGGCCTTCTGGAAGACAGCGCTATTCCTCGGATAGCTTGCAAAGTGAAGCGCAGCACTTTTAAGATTTTCAGAGGGGCCGGGGGGGCGGGAAAGCATTTCACCATGAATCCTCCTGTCAGGCACCCATCGGGCGACCTACCTGCCTGGCAATACCCCCAAAGTGCTGGGATTTGCTGCGCCCACAGATGAACGATGGCCTCGTGGATGTCAGCTCGCAGGGCGTGCAGAAGCTGGAGGGCCCAGAAGCCTCTTTGGCTCCCGGAGGAGGACAATACCTGTAGGCAGGAGAGGAGACATGAGAAAGGAGGGCCCCCGAAGGAGAAGCCAGGACTCACCCGTCCATCTCTAACTGCCAGCGGCTCAGATTCAGGAGCAGTTCCTCTCCTGGAAATAGGCAGGCAATCGCCCTCCCGAGAGGAGGGTGGTCCCAGTGACCCGTTGGCGCCTTCTCTGCTCGGTCCATTTCCAATCCGGGGGGGGGGGGTCCTGCGCTGGGCAACATCCCGGCCTTGAAGAGGATGCTCAAAGCAAGGCTGCTCCCTGAAGCCTCGGAGGGCATCCTCTCGTCAGGCTCAGGTGACAACGATGCCACCCTTCGTGCCATCGCCTGGTTAGTCTGATTTATGAGCTGAGGTACGGATGGTTTTGATTTCCTTGCTTTATATGAGATGCGTTGCTTTTAGATGATGTTCTATTTATTGTCCTTAATTATTTTTTTTAACATAAACCGCCCAGAGTAGTGCCTAGCATTACGCAGGCACTATCCTAACTGATGCTTTCCTTAGGATTCTGGGTCTCTCCGCTGGATTTGGACGGGAGAGCCCTTCCACTAGATGACACCATCCCACAGAAAACTGCCCCCCAAAAAAGCAAAGTGGGTGGTTTCCTCACTGAGAGACCAGAACAAGACCGGGACGTCTTCTCTAGTTCCCTCTCGTGGCCCCTTCGGTTGTTGCGTTTTCAGTTTTTTACACAAGCGGGGCAGCTGGTTGGCCCCAGCAGGGCTGAGGGCTGCATTTTGCCTCTCCCTGGGTTGTCATGAAGCCAGCTAACAATATTGCAGCTCAAGGAACTTTCCGATCCTTCAGGGAGTTCCTTTCTTCCTACATTTCTCGTTAGCCCTCCTTTTACTAATTTTCTGCAATGAAGAAGGCAACGACATCTCCTTTCAAAGGGGGGGAGGGGGAGCACTTTGCTACGGGATGGCCAGAAGGGTCTCCCACTCAGCTCCCCAGCCAGCGTACTGGGCCGAAGAAGTTTCTGCAATACCTCTCTTTTGGAATCCCTGCATCGAGAAGCCACCACACACT